>NC_136267.1:60816819-60914319 GCF_964187855.1 Myxine glutinosa
GATGTGTGACAAGGACGATTCGATTTGATTTTGGTGAAGATCTGAACATGGATTCGGATATGACAATTATTTAATTTTTAAGTGATTCTTCACCATTGAGTGATATGGCCAACCAGGCGGAGGTATGCTCTCTACTGAGTGCCGTTCTCGTTTATAAAATGTAATATCACGTATATTACAAATACATTTGTGCAAAATAATTGTATTATGATTGGTGTAAACCATGACAAAACAGCAACTCACGTACAGTCGCATATCTATATATCTACATATCTGGGCAGTGTCTGTGTGTCACTGAGAATTTCAGAATTCATTGGAATCTCGCGCAATGAAGCTAACTCCGAGGGCCTTTCACTCACTCACCGCAGGCAGGTGGGTGGTCTTTCTGTCTTCTGCCGTCTCCTATCCGGCCTAGCTCCCCCAGCTCTATCTGTGCTCTGTCCTCCAAATATTCCTACAGGTCACACAAGATCTGCCAGTAACCCTCTCTGGTGAAATTGCCAAAATCAAGACTCTCTGTTCACCTTCACTCTTTCATTCCTCTTTACTCCCACCTCTGGAACAAACTACCTCACTCTCTTCAATCCCACTCCTCCCTCCAGGTCTTTAAAACAGCTGTTCTCCACCATCTCTTGTCTTCCCCCATCCAAAACCTTGATCTCTTCTACCCCCGTTAATTCACCCCAGATCCACTATTTTTTTTGAAATCCCGACTTCTTTCTTTCCTGGAAGTTCTAGCAGTGTCCATGTGTTTTATACCTCCCCCCCCCCCCCCCCCGCCTTCCCATGACTCCTCCCCCCCAAGCCCTCTCCCTCCCACGGATCTTCCGTTGTACCTGTTCTCTGCTGTTGTACTTGTGTGCTTCCCTCTCTCTCCCTATCTTGTCTCCAGCTCCCTTTATTGTATGTTTTGTGTGTCCGTTTATCTTTTTACCTTCGCAAAAGCGGAAGGTTATGTTTTGATCGCTGTGTATTTATTTGTACTAGGGCATGCCCGTACTATATATATGCCCGTACTATATATCTATCTAAAATTATATCCCCCCCCTCTATTTACATGAAATGGTTTGGTCCATTCGCAACGCCAAAGCGAACGGCGAACGGCTTGCGAGTACAGTGACAATCCCCCCCCTCTATTTACATGAATGGTTTGGTCCATTCGCAACGACCACAGAACCCCCCCCTCTATTTACATGCAATGGTTTGGTCCAAAGCGAACGGCTTCCGGAGTTTGGTAAAGAAATCGCCATCGCGTACACAAACGCGCAGGAAAGCGAATGAATCGCAAATTCGTTTTTATTAGTTTTAAAACATCGTTTAACGCCAACATAGCGCCAACATAGTTTGCAAACGTGAAATAAATGAATACGCTCTCAAATGTGCCATCCGAGGCAGAGTGTGTCCGCCACGTTCGGCACACGCGCTAGTTCGCTGCTCTCTGATTGGTTGAATCGTTTTTTGGACATCGCTCGGTAAGTAATTGTCCGATTAATATGAAACCTTGAAAAGGCACATCCTCGGGTCCCCAGCAATATACCTGGCAAGTTTCAAGTATATCGGACCCGTGGTTGTCGAGAAACAGCGGTCACAGACAAACAAACACACAGACAGACACACACACACACAGAGATTACTGGAATTATAGATAGATGTCTGTGTGTGTGTGTGTATGTTATTCGCATAACTCAAAAAGTATTCAACCGAATTGCATGAAATTTGGTGGGATGATTGGTTATTATACGGGACACATTTGATTAGATTTTGGGAGCAATCGGGTCAAAGGTCAAGGTCAAGGTCACGAAAAGGTCAAAATCGTATTTTTACCAAGTACAGAACAGTAGCTGCGGCGAAGGTATGCGCTCTACCGAGTGCCCGTTCTAGTTGTCATTGATGTTAGCTCTTAAACGAGCCTCGATCTTGTATACAAAAAAATAAAATAAAATAAACTGAACTACTCCCTCAAACTTTTGTTTCCATGGTTGTGAAGTGTTTTTAAGTGCATGGTGGTGAGGTGTTCTGAATTTCGTGGTGGTGAGGTGTTTTGAATTTCGTGGTGGTGAGGTGTTTTTAATTACGTGGTGGTAAGGTGTTTTTAATTACATGGTGGTGAGGTGTAATCGTCCCAAACTTCCAGTCTGCACCTACCCTCCCGTGTGTATGTGCTGAGGGGTTATTTGTTGAATTTTCTATAAATTTTTTCAACTCTAAATTTGTGCAAAATAATTGTATGTACACATATATATATATATATATATATATATATATATATATATATATATATATATATATATATATATATATGTTTGTGGGGGTCGATGATGGAATCCCATAGTAAAGATAGGATTGCATAGTTATAGCATATATGCATAGTTATAGCTTATATAATACTTTGTATGTGTGTATTGGATTACCGTAGTGGCCATCCCACCTGCCACAAAATAAGTTGTGTTCACAGCATTGTAGATCGTGCAAAAACACACTGCAGTGACCATGAACAATAAAAAACCACCGTTTAGAGGCCATTTTTCCCCGCAAAGCGGGGGTTGGCCTTTTCAGGGACCGTGGTAGTTGTTGTTTTTTTTGGTCCCCTTTTTGAAGCAATGTTTTACGGCCGGATGCCCTTCCTGACCACAACCCTTTTTGCCGCCTTCAACGACAAACAGGGAATTACCAGTGAACTGGTACTCAATTAGCCGACCTCGGAAGGATGACAGGCCGAGTCAACCCCCCTGGCATTAATTCGGCGATCGACCGAGATTGGAACCCAGGATCCTAGGATCCTAAGCCGGCACCCTAGCCGCTAGCCCAACACCAGGCAACACCAGGCAACACCAGGGACCATGAACAATGCCGGATGGAAATGCTGCACGTCACTCAACAACTGCAAGAAAACCACTCCACAAATGCATTTATCAAATCTTGTCACCAGAAATCCAACTACGGCAACAACAATCCAACCACACCTCCACACACGGTGGCACTTCCATACATACAACACACTTCTGAAACCACAAGCCGCATTCTCCGTGAATACAACATCAACATCACCCACAAACCACAAACATCCTTACGAGCACAGCTGTCAAAGCCAAAAGGCCAGGTGAACAAATTTGACAGAACGAATGTCATCTACAACATACAATGTGAAGATTGTGAAGCCAGTTATGTGGGCCAAACATCCAAACACTTAACCACAAGGCTAACTGAACACCAACGTGCTGTAAGACGACAAGGCAGGTTGTCATTGGTTGCGACACTCATACACACACACACCAACACACATTCTCATGGAATCAGACCACGATCCTTGGCACAGGATATTTGAGAGTGAATCGCTAGATTGTCGAGGCCTGGTACTCTGATAAAAACTCCATCAACCGACACATCGACTTACACCCCACATACATAGTACTACGCAATCAATTACAACGTCAAAAACGGCACAGTCATTTGAATGCAGGGAAGCCCTGTGATTGGCAAAGACTTGAACCAATCCATCACGTGAAACGTCCCCAAAGGAATTTAACGGTTAACACAACCCTCAACGCCTCTGAAGAAGAGAACTAGTTTGTTCTTGAAACAAACTATTAAAAAATAATTAATATTCCTGAGCAGGCTATTAATAAAGAATTTTTAATTATTTAACTGCTCAGTGTGCTATCATTTATAATATGATTCCTGAGCTGCAAATCTTTCGACATGTCTATATATGTACAGTGCATTCAGAAAGTATTCAGACCCCTTCACTTTTTTCACATTTTGTTATGTTGCCGCCTTATGGTGAAATCGTTTAAATTCATTTTTTCCCTCATCAATCTACACTCAATACCCCATAATGACAAAGAGAAAACAGGATTTTAGAAAGTTTTTGCAAATTTATTAAAAAGAAAAAACTGAAATATCACATTGACATAAGTATTCAGACCCTTTGCTATGACACTTGAAATTGAGCTCAGGTGCCTCCCATTTCTCTTGATCATCTTTGAGATGTTTCTACACCTTGATTGGAGTCCACCTGTGGTAAATTCAATTGATTGGACATGATTTGGAAAGGCACACACCTGTCTATATAAGGTCTCACAGCTGACAATGCATATCAGAGCAAAAACCAAGCCATGAGGTCGAAGGAACTGCCTGCAGAGCTCAGAGACAGGATTGTATCGATGCACAGATCGGGGGAAGCCTACAAAAAAAATTCTGCTACATTGAAGGTTCCCAAGAGCACAGTGGCCTCCATAATTCTTAAATGGAGGAAGTTTGGAACAACCAGGACTCTTCCTAGAGCTGGCTGCCCGGTCAAACTGAGCAATCGGGGGAGAAGGGCCTTGGTAAGAGAGGTGACCAAGAACCCGATGGTCACTCTGGCTGAGCTCCAGAGATCCTGTGTGGAGATGGAAGAAACTTCCAGAAGGACAACCATCACTGCAACACTCCGCCGATCTGGGCTTTATGGCAGAGTGGCCAGACAGAAGCCTCTCCTCAGTGAAAGGCACATGGAAGCCCGCTTGGAGTTTGCAAAAAAGCACCTAAAGGACTCTCAGACTGTGAGAAAAGATTCTGTGGTCTGATGAAACCAAGTTTGAACTGTTTGGCTTCCGTCTGGCCACTCTGCCATAAAGTCCATATCGGTGGAGTGTTGCAGTGATGGTTGTCCTTCTGGAAGTTTCTTCCATCTCCACACAGGATCTCTGGAGCTCAGCAAGAGTGACCATCGGGTTCTTGGTCACCTCTCTTACCAAGGCCCTTCTCCCCCGATTGCTCAGTTTGGCCGGGCGGCCAGCTCCAGGAAGAGTCCTGGTTGTTCCAAACTTCCCCCATTTAAGAGTTATGGAGGCCACTGTGCTCTTGGGAACCTTCAATGCAGCAGAAATCATTTTGTAGGCTTCCCCAGATCTGTGCCTCGACACAATCCTGTCTCTGAGCTCTGCAGGCAGTTACTTCGACCTCATGGCTTGGTTTTTGCTCTGATATGCATTGTCAGGTGTGTGACCTTATATAGACAGGTGTGTGCCTTTCCAAATCATGCCCAATCAATTGAATTTACCACAGGTGGACTCCAATCAAGGTGTAGAAACATCTCAAATATGATCAAGAGAAATGGGAGGCACCTGAGCTAAATTACAAGTGTCATAGCAAAGGGTCTGAGAATATTTATGTAAATGTGATATTTCAGTTTTTTCTTTTTAATAAATTTGGAAAACTTTCTAAAACCCTGTTTTCTCTTTGTCATTGTGGGGTATTGAGTGTAGATTGATGAGGGAAAAAATTAATTTCAACGATTTCAGCATAAGGCTGCACCATAACAAAATGTGAAAAAGTGAAGGGGTGTTGATACTTTCTGAATGCACTGTATATTCGATTAAAAGTCATTCCTATCTTATTAAATACATCGTGCGGGGTTTTATACTGCCATGGTCCCGAGTTCAAGGATAACTCTTGTGAAAGATGATCTTTACGTCCACATGATTGCCGATTGATCAGAAGGTTTAATTCTCAAACCTGAAGGATGGTATCCTCCATGATGCAGCATTCCTTGCTGATGCCACAACAGAATGGCAGTTTTTAAGTGAATAAATCTGATCCCACTAGGGATCAAACACAGGTGCAGTGAAATTGCTATCAACTCTTAATTAAATGAGGCTTAGCCTCTATAAAATAAAGTAACCTATATACAGTATACCCTTTACATCTGGACAGTCCGTTCACTTTGCAACCAAAGAGAAAGTTCTGCGTGAATTCACCAACTTTCACAAAACTGAATCAGATGTTGTTCCCCTGACTTGTTGGATTTTTTTCAAATTATTTGCTGAATTGTGACTCATCATTGTCAATGAAACTCAGCCCCCCAAGCCAATTAAACTGCTTCAGCAACCTTATGTGTCTGACGGCATGGGGAGGATAATCCATATATATATATATATATATATATATATATATATATATATATATATATATATATATAGACAGTCACGTGAAAAAGTAAGGACACCCCATGTAAAGTTTTGACTTTTTCAACATATTTCAACATACAGCTATTTGATCTTCATTTCAACAATATTGATAGATAAAGGTGATAAAATATAACAAATATGAAACATTTACATTTTGTAGTCCATTGTATCGCATGTGGAAAAAGTAAGTACACCCCTACATTTATCACTACTTCAAATACCTAAAATTAGAATCAGGTGCACCAGCTCAGGTGCAAATGATTAGAACATCGTCAGAGGATCTTGGAGGAACCTGTCTTATTTAAACCTCAGACATTTCGTTTGGTTTGCTCTTTGTTGCTGAAATGTGCGGCGTCACCATGCCAAGATCAAAAGAGCTCTCTGAGGCCTTCAGAAAGAAGGGTATAGATGCCTACAAGTCTGGGAAGGGATTTTAAAAGATCTCCAAACAATTGGAAATCAATCATTCGACTGTCCGGAAGATCATCTACAAGTGGAGAAGATTCCAAACAACTGCCAACTTGTTCAGGCCAGGCCGCCCCAGCAAGTTCAGCCCGAGAGCAGACCGCAAGATGCTGAAAGAAGTCTCGAAGAACCCCAGAATATCATCACGGGACCTACAGGTAGCTCTTGCCACTGTTTATGTCAAAGTGCACGAGTCTACCATTAGAAAGAGGCTGCACAAATTTGATCCACATGGGAGGTGTGCCAGGAGGAAACCTTTGCTGTCCAGAAAGAACATCAGGGCAAGACTAAAGTTTGCCAATGAACACCTAGGCAAAGACCAGCACTTCTGGAACAATGTGTTCTGCTTTTCACAGATTTATCCCATCTCGTCTTCAGTTGTCATACCCTTCCTCCCATCCATGGTACACAGAATCTTGTGGTGAGGCTATTGCCCAGAAACAACTTGCTTTAGTCTCCTGGAAAGCAAATCCAAAGGAAGGAAATCTCATTTCCTTTCACAAAGCCCGAAACAAGTGTGTGTCCACCCTCAGGAGAGCCAGGAAACAATATCTCTCTGTTCTCAGGACAGAACTCTCTTATCTGTCTCCGTCTTCCAAATCCTGGTGGCGTCTGGTCAAATCTGTTTCTGGTGTTTGTTCCCCCTCCATCCCCTCCCTCACCTCAAATGGCCACATGGCTGACTCCGCACGTGAAAAAGCTGAATGCCTCAACTCTGTGTTTGCTGATAATTGGGAGAAGGCTGATTGGTCTGTAGTTGGTCTAGCTCAGAAAGTTGGTTGGCTCAAGGTCTAAATCTTGTGTCCCAAACCCATTCCTCTCTGTACCCACTGTACCCAGTCGTACCCAGCTGCTCCTGGACTCTGTGTCCTTTCCTCCTGACAAGGTGGAAAAGTTTCTGTCAACCCTCGACTCTGATTCTGCAACTGGACCTGACGGCATCAGCCCACGGGTCCTAAAATCCGGTTCTTCCGCTCTTTCACTCCCTCTCTCTGTTCTCTTCACCCTCTCTTTTGCTCAAGGTCATCTGCCATCTGCTTGGAAATCTGCCAACATCACCGCTTTGCACAAAAAGGTGCAAAAACAGATCCCAGCAACTACAGACCAATCAGCCTTCTCCCAATTATCAGCAAAGTCATGGAATCCATCATTGCTTCAGATATGAAATCTTTCCTCTTCTCCAATGGCTTGATCTTTGATCATCAATTTGGTTTCAGACCTGGTCACTCTACTCTTGACATGCTGCTTCTGCTTTCTCAACAATGGATGGAGGTCCTTAATGCCAAACAGGAAATTAGAGCCGTCTCCCTTGACATATCACGTGCCTTCGATACGGTCTGGCACCCCGCTCTGCTCACCAAACTCTCCTCTTTTGGTATCCATGGAAATCTCCACGCATGGCTGGCGGACTTCCTCTCTAGTCGTAGTCAACGTGTGGCCCTGAATGGGTTTCTCTCATCTCCTCTTCCTGTTCAGGCTGGAGTTCCCCAAGGCAGTGTTCTGGGCCCTGTGCTTTTTCTGGTCTTCATCAATGATCTCTCTGACTCTCTTGAAAATCCTCTCTTTCTCTTTGCTGATGACTCTACTCTCTGTCGCTCCATTCTTCATCCCTCAGATCAGCAGTCTGCAGCCTCCTCACTCTCTGCAGACCTGGACAAAATCACAGACTGGGCAAACAAGTGGAACATGTCTTTCAATCCTGACAAATCTCACACTCTTACGATGTCTCTCCGAAAAGACCGACTGGACAACCCTACCATCCACTTTCTGAATAATCCTCCCCAAGAAGTTCTGTCACTCAAGCTTTTGGGTCTCACTATCTGCCATGATCTTTCCTGGGAAAACCACATTTCAAATCTGGCCTCCAAAGCCAGTCGCAGACTGGGCATCCTCCGTCGTGTGAAGTCCTTCCTTGGCACACCTGAGCTCCTCACCACATACAAGGCTTTCATCCGCAGCTCAATGGAATACTGACCTCCCCTCTGGGCTGGTGCTCCTGCCTCACACCTAGCTCGTCTTCACGCTGTTGAAAGCAAAGCATTCAGAATCATTGGAATCCCCCGCGATGAAGCTAACTCCAAGGGCCTCTCACTCACTCACCGCAGGCAGGTTGGTGGTCTTTCCATCTTCTTCCGACTCCTCTCTGGCCTTGCCCCCCCAGCTCTCTCTGGGCTCTGTCCCGCAAATATTCCTACAGGTCGCACAAGATCTGCCTGCAACCCTCTAATGGTTAAACTGCCAAAATCAGGACTCTCTGCTCACCTTCACTCCTTTTTTGTCCCGCCTCTGGAACAAACTCCCTCACTCTGTTCAATCCCACTCCACCCTCCAGGTCTTTAAAACAGCTGTTCACCACCATCTCTTATCTTCCCCCATCCAAAACCTGGATCTTTTCTACCCCCGCTAATTTCACCCCAATTCCACTTTTTTGAAATACCAACTTCTGTCCTGGAAGTCCTTGTGTTTTATACTTCTCCCACCCCCCCCCCCCCTTCCCATGCCTCCTCCCCCCAAGCCCTCTCCCTCCCACACATCTCCCTGCTCTCAAATGTTGTGTGCTCTCAAGTGTTTGGGTGCTTCCCCTCCTCTCCCGATCTTGTCTTCCGCTCCCTCTTTTTATATATTTTCTTTGTCTGGTTGATTTGTTTGTGAAGTAAATGTTAGCTCTTTCACGAGCCTCGATTCAGTATACAAACAAACAAAAAAAAAAAAAAAATGTGCACTGGACAGATGAGTCAAAGGTAGAGCTATTTGGCCACAGTACCAGAAGACATGTTTGGCGAAAAGCAAAGACAGCATTTGACCACAAGAACCTGATACCAACTGTAAAGCATGGTGGTGGAAATATTATGGTTTGGGGCAGCTTTGCTGCATCAGGGCCTGGGCAGCTCACCATCATAGAATCCACTATGAATTCTTCATTGTACCAGAGGGTGCTTGAGGATAATGTGAGGCCATCTGTCGGAAAGTTGAAGCTGAACCGAAGGTGGACCTTGCAGCATGACAATGACCTTAAACATACCAGTAAATCCACCAAGGAATAGCTGAAAAGAAAGAAATGGAGGGTTCTGGAATGGCCAAGCAAAGCCCGGATCTAAATCCCATCAAGATGTTGTGGGGGGATTTGAAACGAGCTGTGCATGCAAGAAACCCCTCAAACATCGCACAGCTGAAAGAATTCTGCATGGAGGAGTGGGCAAAAATTTCTCCCAGTCGATGTCAGAGACTGGTAGACAGTTATAAGAAACGCCTACTTGAGGTTGTTTCTGCCAAAGGGGGCAATACCACCTATTAGAGCCAAGGGTGTACTTACCTTTTCCACATGCGAAATTTGCATTTATGTTTATTTAAATTATACACTGGACTACAAAATGTAAATGTTTCATGATATTTGTTATATTATATCACCTTTATTTATCAATATTGTTGAAATGAAGATCAAATAGCTGTATGTTGAAATATGTTGAAAAAGTCAAAACTTTACATGGGGTGTACTTACTTTTTCATGTGACTGTGTGTGTGTGTGTGTGTGTGTGTGTGTGTGTGTGTGTGTGTGTGTGTGTGTGTGTGTGTGTGTGTGTGTGTGTGCGTGTGTGTATATATATATATATATATACTGTATGCTTACTGTAATTCACTGACCAGTGTGCATGTGTGTTTGTTTGTCGTGCTACTCCTCCTCCAGTACTGAATTATAAGCAGTAGGCATGTTTTTGCTTCATGCACACAACGTGGGTTTTTATATTTTCGGGTGTGATTGAGGCAGCTGTCAATTGCCTGTATACTACCCAATGAAGTTATGTGTCAGAAGAACGTCTTGCATGCTACAAACAAGATCGCCCTTGGGGTGGGCTACTCTGCTAGTACAACAAAAGGAGCAGCACTGACCCTAAATGCGACATGACTCTGACATTAGTTGCAATACAGTGTGTGTGTGTGTGTGTGTGTGTGTGTGTGTGTGTGTGTGTGTGTGTGTGTGTGTGTATGTGTGTATGTGTGTGTGTGTGTGTCCAGGGCATAACTTTTTTTGAACCATGTGAGCTTTTGTACTTCATATTTCTTCAAACTATCTTTTGTACATCAAATCCTTTATTATGAGAATACGAAGCAGATTATTTAACAATTGGACCAATATGTTAGAAGACAAAGTCACGAAGAGTAGAAATAGGCATTATCAGCTTGCCGGCACGGCACAAGACAACCTGGTTTTATTTATTGATTTGTAAGCAGTGAAGCCACTTCAATATTTGTCCATGTCCTTCCTTCCATCTGTCCCTCAAAAATGATGACGAACTACCTTTCTAACCCAATGTGTTTATTTCTAAAGGGTTCTCAAATGTAATTCTCGAGGGTTCTAAAGGGTAATTTCTAAAGGTTTCCCATGGTTTATAAAGGGTAATTTTAATGGGCTCTGAAGGGTTCTAAAGTGTAATTCTAGAGGGTTCTAAAGGTTGATTCTAATGGGTTCCAAAGGGTAATTCTAGAGGGTTCTTAAGGGTAATTCTAGAGGGTTCTGAAGGATAATTCTAAAGGGTAATTCAAAGGGTTCTACAGGTTAATTCTGAAGGGTTCTAAAGGGTTTCGTTAGTTTCTAGTCTTTGCCTATTTCATATTTAAAATGCCAAACTGAACCGCTTCATTTGGACATGTGTGCCATTTTGTTTGTTTTTTAAGTCGTCTCTGTGTTTACTTACTTTCCATTTGAGGTTCACATGTGTCTCTCCAGGCCATAATCTTTCTACCGTTGATCTTTTGTCATGAAATTTTCAATAAACCTTTCTTTTGAGAATATGGTGAACACCAAATGAATAATATTTACCTTTTCTTAGCTGTTGTGTTTGTCAAGTTTAGTTTGAGTACAAAGCAAATCTGATCATTGATAAACTTTTCGTTCCAAAATTTTTCAAAATATAATACATACCCCCAAATTTGATATGAAATATATGGAATTTGTTTGTAGCCATGTATAATACACACCTCGACATTTGCAATACTGCAGTCAAATGAACCCTTTGATGACAAGAATATTAGAGAGTCAGTTAAATTGCTAATTGTGAGTTCACCTTGACTCTTGCTGTGTTGGCAATAACACTTCCTACATTTCCTCACTTCGTGTCCATAAAGATGGCTCTTTTTATAAGATCGATTCTAAAATACACCAACAAATGAAAATTAAAGCCAATCACATTAAAGTCGTGTTGAATGATCGTTTTAAGGCCATCTTCCCCGCTAGAGCGGGGGTTAGCCTTGCGGGCCCCATGACAATCATGGTTCCCTGTTTGAGGCAATGTTTTTATGGCCGGATGCCCTTCCTGACGCCAACCCTTGGTCACGCTCTTACGATGCGCAGGGATACGGTGTACCTATTCTAAACCGGGGTACACACCGGGATCATTCATCCCAGCATGCTGGTACTCAATTTGCCGACCTCGGAAGGATGACAGGCTGAGTCAACCCCCCTGGCGTTAATTTAGCGATCGATCGGGATTCGAACCCAGGATCCTAGGATCCCAAGCCGGCACCCTAACCGCTAAGCCAACACCAGGCTAAACATTAACCAGGCCAACATTAAAGTCGTGTTGGCTGTTTATATTCAAGCACTGACACTTAGTTCGGTGCTTTAAGATGGCGGGCCCCCTTATGATTTTGCAAGGCCAATTAAAAAAAGAACCTAATAACTCATGACATAAATCCTCTTAAATATGACTTCTCCATACATTACTTGGTGTACTTAGCGATATATAAAGGCAACAACACGTGTCGCAAAATGATGTTCTGGACTGGATGTGAAAACCATTTAGATTTGTTACCATGAATAGTATGGCACCCTAACTTCTAGATACAAATTTTTAATGAAAAAAATGCGTATTCTATTCAGAAAATCGCGGTGCTATCATTACTTGGAAAATTAAACGCAGCATCAAACTCCAGCTTCCTTTAACTTGTGTGTTATTTATGTGGAGACAGCCACATCTTGTCCACAAGTGGCTATGAAACACATAAGTGCATGTGTTTGGATAACGTCACGTCCCATAAGTATTTTTGGCAAATAGTAGAAAAAAAAAAATCAGAGTAGTTAGAACAAAAACAAATAAACCAGGCTCACCTTCACCTCACCCTTCTTCCCCTTGGATCGTAGACAGTCAAAAATGCTTGCGTTTTCCTTTGTCGATTCCTCTCGAGCCTTGGCGAGTGACCGTGGTGTGTCCAGTGTCGATGCCTTTTCTATAAAAAAAAATCATGAGGAGATGGACATGGAGAGGTGTGTCACAAAAAAACTACACAACAATCATAGCATTCGTGTCATTCAACTGAACCCAATCTTTTAGAACGTGTCGCTAATCATTAAGAACGTGTCGCTAATCATTAAGAACGTGTCGCTGTTTTAATTTTTTTGCAAAGTTGAGGCTCGTGGGAAGAGCTTAAACAGAACAGAAAACAAAGTGGGCTGCAAAGTTTACAAGGGTTGGAAAGCAGCCTCAAAAAGAGAGACAAATAGCAAACGTTGTCAGACGTGCTGTACGTTCACCATCAAAATTACAGGATAATGCTTAGCTCCATTTCAACAAGTTTATAGGGCCTAGATTTAAAACAAAATAATCGATAAAGTAACCTTGCCATGCATGCAGTCATGTGTGTATAAATCGTATATATATATATATATATACTTTTTTCTTTTTTTTAACGGCGTAGCCCATAGGGCCAAGCTGTCTCGAACAGTGTTTGTCCATCTGTATATATGTCCCCTCAAACGTTTACCAATCAGAGCTGAGGATCTGGTAACACGACAGGGTGATGTGATTACGTCTGATGTCATTACGGCGATACGGCGGCTGATTCACCACACTCCGGCATTTTGATTCCAATTTTGTTCAGGCCGAACATATTGTCGAACCTGTCATATATCACAATCGCCATGCTCTACCTCTACGTTTTTCATTCAGTGTGAAGCGCAAACAAACCGATTGTTAAAAAGACCATCAAATATCGAAAGCATTGGCATTACGGCTCTTCCATCAAAATGGTACGTATAGGCCTTAGGCTTTATCCCTCACCTTCGGACCGCTTCGGACAAATTAAGCCCAGGTTTCTTAATACAGTCGTGTATTGTTTCAGTAGTATCGTTTTCATAATAGTAATAATAATAATATAGTAAATATGACCATAACACTATAATCCCAATATAGTGAATACAAAGTTGATGGATTGAAGCGGTGTATGGTTCATGAATCAATGATAAGCGGTGTACGAAACTAACAACCGCGGAAGGAATTTGCCTCGGTTTTTTGATACCACGTTATTAACCCAATCCTTGTGAGGTATATAGATTACAGTAGATCTTCCCTCAGTTCTGAAAGTAAAACTTACCTCACGGATGTCGGGAAGGAAACTTAAAGGAGAGAAAACTGGAATTTGGAAGGAAGAGGGATTTGGGTGGGGTTAACGAGGGTAGAAAAGGTCATGGCTTTGGATTGGGGATTATCTGAGATGGTGGTGAACAGCTGTCTTGAAGACCTCGAGGGAAGAATGGGATTGAAGAGGATGTGGAAGTTGATTCTATAGGCAAGAAAAAAGAGGAACGAATGAGTGAAGGTGAGCAGTGATCCTGGATTAGGTCGTTTCACCAGAAGGGGGTTGATGGTGGGCAGTGTGAGGCCTGCGGAAACCTGGCAGGACACAGCATGGAAAGAGGAGTAAGTGCAAGACCAGAAAGGAGGCGGTAGAAGACAGAGAGACCACCGGACCTGTCTGCGATGGGAAAGTGATAGGCCCATAGACTCAGCTTCATCACGGGAGATTACAATGATCTTGAAAGCCTTGGTTTCCATGGCATCAAGCTGAGCGAGATGTGAGGCAGGGAGCCAGACCAGGGCGGAGAGCAGTACCCCCATCAAGCTGTGAATGACACCCTTGTAGGTGGATAAGAGTTCAGGTGTGCCAAGGAAGGACTTCGTACGATGGAGGATGCCCTTGAGACCCATTGACCCTACTTAGATTGACCTTTAGCTTTTAAGTCATTGACCCCATAAGATCCCCACAGACCCTTTTAGACTCTTAAAGACCTATACACCATTTAGACCACTGGGGACCTTGTTTGGACACTTTTGACTCCTTAACATGCCTTAGACTCGATAGACCTGCAACATACCCTTTAGACCTCTAAATAGAAACATACCCTTTAGATCTTTTAGACCATTTTATATGCTTTTAGACCACATTTATCCATTGAACTTATGGACCGTTTAGACCCCTTGACCCGTTAGACCCTCTATGCCTTTTAGACCTCGAAGACCTTGTGACACTTAAGGACCCTAAGACCTTGTCGACCATACAGACCCTGTAAGAACCCTTAGACTTGTCTGCGATGGCAAAGAAAAAAGCCCCATGAGGCAAAGAGAAAGGTCCCACATGGCAAAGAGAAAAGTCCCACGTGGCAAAGAGAAAAGTCCCACGTGGCAAAGAGAAAAGTCCCATGAGGCAAAGAGAAAGGTCCCACGTGGCAAAGAGAAAAGTCCCACGAGGCAAAGAGAAAAGTCTCACGAGGCAAAGAGAAGGGTTCCCAGTGCTATCCAAAAGAGATATAGGTGTATTTAAAAGAAAAGAAAATTGAAAATGCTTAAATGAGGTCCATGTGTAAAATAACTCCTGGCTAAATTGCAATTTTTGAAAATAAAACCACTAGTAAACTAGAACGGCACTCAGTAGAAAGCATACCTCTGCCTGGTTGGCCATATCACTTAATGGTGAAGAATCACTTTAAAAATTAAATAATTGTCATATCCGAATCCATAAATCAGATCTACACCACACTCGAATCGATTCTTCCTTGTCACACACACAACCTGTCCACCAAGTTTCGTCCAAATCCATCCATAACCTTTTGAGATATCCCGCAATGTATCGTTTTTGGCCCGATCTCCCAATGGTGAAGAATCACTTTAAAAATTCTAGTAGCCAGATCCATGTTCAGATCTTCACCAAAATCTATTCATTTCGTCCATGTCACATGCACTACCTCTCTGCCAAATTTCGTCCGAATCTGTCCACAACGTTTTGAGATATTTTGTTCACAAACAGACAAACAAACAAACAGACAGGGGTGAAAACATAGCCTCCATCCACCTTTGGTGGCGGAGGTAATAAAGTTACTAAATCTACTTTAAAGGTCACTTTTTTAAACAAACAAAACCTGTAAGCATGTTGTTCATTTGGATGTCGCATTTTTTGCATTTGGATCTTTCTTGTTTGTGAGCATGACATTTCAAAATGCTGTGGACGGATTTGGATGAAACTTGGTGGACAGGTTGGGTATGCGAAGGAAGAATTGATGATATTTTGGTGAAGATCGGCGTTGGGATATTATCGTTTTTTTTGTGATACTTCACCATTGAGATATAGGACCAAAAGCGATATATAGCATGATGTCTCAAAAAACGTTGTGAATGGATTCGGATCAAAGTTGGTGGATGAGTTAGGTATGTGACAAGAAGAAGCCGAATAGATTTTGGTTCAGGTCCGGATGCACATCCGGCCTATCAGTGGGTACACAGTGGAAACTGTTCAGCCTGTCGGAGGTATGCCTTCTATTGAATGCCACTCCAGTTAAATAATATATTGCCCATTTTATTACCCTGCAGTCTGAATAAGAGAGTACCCAGTCATGTACCTGCATAGTTGATCTTGGCACTGCCCGATGCTGGCAAGCGAAGGGTAGCTGTATATGGAATACAGACAGTTTGAGACAAATAAATACAGATTTTCACAACAAAAAAAGGATCAAAAGTTCTGCACTGCAACTTTACTTTACCACATCACTTGGTCCATTTTGACACTAGGACAAATTCAGCGTTCTGATTACTTTGGACTGAAATACATTTCCTGGCAATCTTCAACCAAATTTATCTTTGCTGTCAGCAATTAAAACATTGATAAAACAGGTGTACTTTTTAACAAGCTCACCACAACTGGTGTCCACAGCGTACACCTCTCTCAGACCAAAGTCGTCAAGAGAACGCGCGCCGTCCAGGCGCTCGGTCTGCGACGCATTACGGAACAGCACGGTTGCACGCTGCTCAAAGCCGCACTTGGCTCCGATAATGGGTGCCACAATGCGCAGCGGGGCACGGGGGCTCACGCGCACAAATGTCTTTTGTGTGCGGTAGAAGTTAACCAGCACACGAACCGTGGGCTGCCAAAACATAACAGGTGGTATATTGGAGGAACGTGCAGATGAGTGGGCGATGAAGATTTTTTTTTTTTTTTACAAGGGAAATGCAAGGCAAAAAAAGAAAAGTACGAATGAAGGACAAGCGAAAAATTTCAGATTTGCTTGGAAATTCTTCTGCAGCTGTTTTTGGATCCACAATTTATTGAACGCCAAAAAGAATGGCTGTGCTGGAATGGCTTAACAAAGTCCTCGCATCTATGTTAGAGCAGGAGTTCTAAAACGAAGCATCATTTCAGCACGTGACCCTGCAGTGTGCTGACCATTCGCACGACACCAAACCTTCCCACCCCGTCACACTTCCTTTCACATTCCACGGTGACTGTTTCACCCACGCAGCACATTCGGTCAAGCATCTGTCACAGTCGTGCCAAAACACGTGTTCTCCAAACCTTCTCTCAGATACAGAACTCCGAAGAGTTCCCCTATCTCTCACACTTATTCATGGCACTACTTACTCTGTGCAGGTTTTTCCATCTCTCTCTCTCTCTCTCTCTCTCTCTCTCTCTCTCTCTCTCTCTCTCTCTCTCTCTCTCTGACAGACTATCTCAGTAGTTGATGGCAGATGGTGAAACACAAACCATTGGGTATCAGCGGTATCCTCAGAATGATCTCATCTCATCTACAGGTCAATGAGATCTTGGTCTTTCATTTTTAATTTGGCATTCAAAAGGCCTCGTCTGCAGGAGATGAACGCAATCCCACATTCACCTCTGGCATCTCTTTGGGACGGCGTCGGTCCCGCTCAGCCGGAGGTGGCCTTCTCCGAAGCACTACCAGGCCTGGCTGCAGCTCTGCCAATGTCGCATTGGGCTGTGTAAGTAGAAACAGGAGGAAACATGAGCAAATCGATTCATTACCCGACACTCAGCATCTCAAACTTCATGTCAATTGTGTGACAATAAAATATACAATATTTGGCAATGTACTCATGACCACTTGCACAGTATCATTTCCAAACTGATTAAAAATACATCATTGCTGGGGGTTGCAGTGCGCTGCCTGCAGGAGGCGCCATATTGGGGACCATGTTTAACTTCAGAGGGGACATTAAACGAACATAACATTTTCCCCAAAGGACAATCTGCATTTGCTTGTCGATGTTTAAATTATCAAACCACGGGGTTTGTCTATGCTCTACCCTCAAAATGCTGAACATCAAGCGAGGAAGCAGCATGTACCGTTTTTAAGTCTTTTGTATGACTCAAAGTTGAAGCTCTAAGCACAATCCCATCTAATCTGGTCGACTGTAACCATGACGACTCTCACCGTAATATAATTTGTGGTCATAAATTAAACTTGTATTTTTGTGAAAGGCATGAAGCCCATGTCGTGCACATTGTCATGTGACTCTCTCTACGCTGCCACACAACTTTGTACGATATAAGCCTGGATGACTCCTCTCTTTTGTGTTGTCAATTGTTTCACTATTTCAAACACGTTGCTTTCTGAATATTAAGAACCTTACACAATAAGCTACTGTTCAATCCAAATAAGTAAACATTTTGTTTCTTTGTCTTCTTTTTGTTGCCATGAAAAGTTGTTTAGCAGGTCTTGTGATTGTTTGTTCACAGTGGCTTGGCTTTTGTTTTGTTTTTAAGTCATCCTAACCTTGTTTCCTTGCTAATTGTACTTTTATATAAAACAAGCATTCTGAGTATTGCGCTGCAATACATGTCCCCTACCGGCAGGCTGTCGTCCGGAAAACTGTATGAATTATATAATTACCAACTCACGGTCTGAGGTAACTCGGCTAAAAATTAGCCGATTTGCACCAAATAAAGTTCATGAATGGTTGCACAGACCCCTACTTCTCACTAAAAGGGGAAAAAGAATGTAAATCAGAGTTAAAATAAGCCCGCAAGGTCGCTCCGTGAAGTAGCCTGCACGTATTGCACTGTGTGAATTATATAATTACCAAGTCACGGTCTGAGGTAACTCGGCTAAAAATTATCCGATTTGCACCAAATAAGGTTTATGAATGGTTGCACAGACCCATACTTCTCACTAAAAGGGGGAAAAGCATGTAAATTGGAGTAAAAACAAGGAATATTAACAACTTTGACTCACCGCACTCCAAATTATAGTCCGGAAAACTGTTGGGGAAATTACCAAAGTTCAAAGTGCCATAACTTTGTCAAAAACGATCGAAACGTCGTGAAGTTCGAACTCGATCTGTAACTTATCATGAGGAAACCATGTACCAAGGTTGAAATCATTAGCTTTAAGAGTTTAGAAAAAAAGTCCGGAAAATTGTTCTTTGCGTGGTGGACTGACAGACTGACGGTCTGACGGACTGACAGACGGACGGACAGACTGACAGACGGAGGGACGGCGTGCAAACCTATAGTCCCCTCCGGTGTACACTGGTAGGGGACTAATAAGACCAAAAGACTAACAACGGCGTAGCCGGGCTTGAAAAATATTATAAACCTCAAACACATATAATTAGCTTTTTAAACAGTCGCTAATGTTGTTTATAACATTAAACAATGAAATTTTGAGGAATCCAGACATCCGTGAGGTAAGTTTTACTTACAGAACTGAGGGAAGATCTACTGTAATCTATATACCCCACAAGGGTGGAGGTGTGCTCATTTACCAAGTAGCTAGCTAGTGCTTGCCAAGCCAGCCGTTCCTTAATGGTTTTGAATTGAGTACTTGCTTGAATGCTTAAACCACTTGGCGATCTCTCCACAAGAAACTTGGTAAATGAACACACACCCAATGTTCTTGAGATCCGACTATAGATCGACTGTAATCTATATACCCCAAAGAGGAATGATCCTGCAGCTCCCGCAGTGAGCGGGTGTACTAGTAAATTAAAATGTCGGTTGGTGGAGTCAGCCGCCACAATGACATCATAGACGTAATGACATAACGGACACAAAACTGCCGCTACTTTAATATATAGAAAATGATACATTTTAACTTGCAGTAAGTTTGCAGTCACTACGAAGGGATTAGTGTTACGATTAGATTTACTATAATACTAACGTTACGTTATCATTATTTCGAAAATGATATTACCATTAAAAAACCGAGGCGAATTCCTTACTTCCGCGGTTATTAATTTGTGCCGAACACCATTTATCATTGATTCATGAACCATACACCGCTTCAATCCATTAACTTTGTATTCATGACATTGGGATTAAAGTTTTATGGTTATATTTACGATATTATTATTTTTGCGAAAACAACCACTGAAACGATAAACTACTGCATTAAGAAACCAGGGCTTAATTTGTCCGAAGCGGCCCGAAGATGAGGCATAAAGCCTAAGGCCTATAGTATCGTATTGTTGGAAGAGACGTACCGCTGATGCTTTCGATATTTGATGGTCATGTTAACAATCGGTTCGTTTGTGTTTCACACTGACTGAAAAACGTAAAGGTAGAGGTAGAGCATGGCGATTGTGATACATGACAGGTTCGACGATATGTTCTGCCTGAACGAAATTTGAATCAAAATTCCGGGGTGTGGAGACTGGAGAGTCAGCCATCAGACATCAGACAGTAATGACATCAGACGTAATCACATCACCCTGTCATGTGACCAGATCCTCAGCTCTGACTGGTATACGTTTGAGAGGATATACATACGGATGGACAAACACTATTCTGGACGGCTTTGCCTTATGGGCTATGCTGTAAAAAAAAAAAATTTTTGCTGCTAAATTCCTAAAGTCTAAATGAAAGTAGGTATACTGGAAAGTTTTCAGAGATTATAATAATTTTTATCATTTCAGCAGCAACAACAGGAGCAGCCACAGCAGAAACAGGAGCAGCAGCAGAACCAGGAGCAGCAGCAGAAACAGGAGCAGCAGCAGAAACAGGAGCAGCAGCAGCAGCAGCAAAAACAAAAGCAGCAACAGTACCTTGAAAGGAAGTGGCTGACAAGCACCTTTGGAGAAGAGCTCCAGAGTGTGTGCTGCTGTATTGAGCTGGTATCGGCGACACAGTCTCACCAGGATGTCCATAAGTGGCAAGCTTGAGGGTAAGAGGTGGTTGTGAAGGTGAAGAAGAAGAGTGCGCCTTGTTTTAAAAAAAACACTCGCATACGACGACCTAGCTATCAAATTTGTGAAATTTCTATACAATCACGACTTGCTGACCCTTTCATAAACTTTGAGAGCACAAGATGCTCCATCATACTGACCACTAAATTTTTGATTTTGCACCACTGAACCCCATCCAAACCTCCCTCTCCCTCTCCCTTCCCCCCCCCCCCCCCCCCACCCCATCCTCTCTCTCCCCAGTTCTGCCAAATAGTTTGGTTTAAAAAATGCACATAAATAAGCATTGTATTCAAACATTTCTGGGGCAAGGGAAAACCTTCCCTTGGCTAGGCCTCAAAAGTAATATAACTTTAGTTTGAAAAAGTTATACAAAAAAATCCGAGATATATAAACTGACAAGCTACTGACAAACCATTACACAGATTTCATTCACTGTTATTTGCCTGCCTTTGTTGTATTGACAATTATATAGCATTATAAATGAATGGTCTTCCCTGCATTTGTTAATCATTCGGGGGAGGAGGTGTGGGGAGGAAAGGAGAATATAAAGGGAGTCATATTGTCAGAGTTATGTACATCTCGATCCACGTATGAGCCATGTTCATAGAAACGTTTCAGGAAAGCCAAACCTTTTATCAGCTTCAACGAGACGTTCCTGGCCCGAGGGCAACACCAGAGTGAAATTGTGCTGGCAACATGGCGGAATGGTCTGTGGGTAGACAGGAAGGTCTTCTAGGGCCGGTCCATGGCACACGTGTTGTCCTTCAGTTGGCCGTTCCCGACGTGCTGGTCGGGGTGGTCGGCCACTGGGTCCAGGTGGAGGAGGAGGCGCTCGGTGTTTCATCGTCTCTCTGCAGGAGTTCTTCGAACAACAGAACAGGGGATGAAATTAAATAAATATAAAATAAACCCCTTGCTTATTATCAACTCATACCAAAAGATGCAACGAGCAAAGGCCTTTTAGGGAAGGAACAAAAGCCTGTTTTATGTAATTTAGGTAAGGGAAGGAACAAGATTAGGCAGTCATGGAAATATGACTACGTACTAAGGTTAAAGCCAACATTCTTTGACTGGAAGCCCTTTTAGGCTGGATTTGCACTGTTTAGACATTACTAGAGAGGTAAACACCCCAAGCCAGCGAAAAAAACACTTAGAAAGCTAATTATGATGGCTTTCCTGGAGCGATGAAGTAACAAGATTTTATTTTGCATTTTAAAAATATTTCTCCACTCAAACTAGAATATAAAGTGTGAATAATACGATTAGGTGCGCAGAGATTATCAGATGTCCGACTACAACAATGTAACCCCAAAAAACCCAAAAACTGAATGTGCAACCAATGACAAATTACATCAGCAACATTTTCCGTTGATTGCATTGTCGGTTCACATTTCCTACTTTCACTGGAAGATACGAGGCCATAGAGTAACCAAACAACCATCCATCAAACTTTTGGACGGAACCAAAGAGTTCAAATTGTGAAACAGTCATTTTACGAGGGGTAAGGAACGAGGAGAGAGGTTATAACGGTCGTGATTGACTAAACGAGCCACTTTCACCAAGTTATGCTGAGATGGCAGGTTAGGCCATAAAATGTTAGGGCATATCTGAAAGCCAAGGTAACTTTCACATCACATTACCTCTATGGATCTTGGGGAAGACAAGTCGAACCTCAGAACAATAGAACAGTCTCGTCTGGATCTCGAAGCTCTTGCACCACTTGATTCATGCTACTCTCTCAACGCTTGCTCTACTTCTAAAGCTTTCATCACAAATCACTTTATCGCTCACTCGCAAAAGTACCCGTCCACAGTGACGGGAAAAGTTTAAGTTAATCCATCAATTTAAATTATTTCATGGAATTTTAATTTAGGTTAATTGTGTTGTGCTCTTGGTTTCACATTGACCCAAAGTTTTTGAGCTAATTATACCACCCATCGTAAAATGGTGGTGCAACATGGGGTGGCGGAGGTTGAATGTTCATGTTCATGTTGATTTTAAAGATAACTGGAAGGGACAATAAAGTGACTGACAATATTGCATCAAGAAAAGTGAAAAGAAAATGCAAAGTAACAAATCGGTAGCTTTTCAAACGCAGTGTGGGAAGCGGCTGCCATAAACGTGAAAGAGAAGAACGCGCGGACAGATACCATGGTTCACTTTATATAATAGACTTCCCTTCCAAGGAACTTCACCACAAAAAGAGACCACTAGGCCCATCAAGCCTGCACAATGGTTGCCAACCTAGACAGTTTGTCAGAGCTCTATCCTTTTAAAATGTTGAGCATCAAGCAAGGACGCAACACACACCATTTTAAAAGTCTACAAGTCAGGAGACGACGATGATTCACAAGCGAGCGGTATTCAATGACAAAGGACGGACTACTTTGAAATGGCCGTCCTTTGTGACCTTTAAAAGTCAAAACCGACATTGAAAATATATAAATAGGAATGTATTATCTGTTATGAGACTAGTTAGCTACACAATACCGAAAATTCGGTTCGATTCCGACAACTCTGAAATTTTGACCTTTGTGACCTTGAAATGTCAAAACGAAGGTTACTGACCTTGAAATAAGATAGAAAATAATGTATAATCAGTTATGAGACTAGTTAGCTACACAATACCGAAAATTCGGTTCGATTCTGACAACTTTGAAAATTTGACCTTTGTGCCTTCAAAGGTAAACGGTCGAAGATTATGAAATTTGTTGTAAAACTTGTATTTCGTGATGTATGTGATAATATAAGATTATCTACGACATTTCACCCTATCAGGCAGCAAAAAATGTCATAAAACCACCAAAAATCGACTTTTCTAAATTTCGTGACCTTGTGACCTTGACCTTGGGGCGCAAATGAAAAATCGAGCTCCGTGGGGCTAGACACATGACGTTGGCCTAACCAAATACCGAAATCCCTGTCAGATTCCACCAAACCCCTCGGAGAAGATGTAGCTTGAAATCGATTACCCCCTAAAAAGACATCTTTTTCAGGCGTGGCTCCGCCCACAATCGGCGCAATACGCCCACTCTAGGCAGGACATAACCAGTTAATGATATCAACCTCCCACCCAAGTTTCATCAAGATCGGATGACATAATCGGGTAGTTATGCTGCGGACAGACAGACAGAGACAGACAGACAGACAGATGCTGCGGACAGACGGACAGACAGACAGACAGACAGACAGACACCCATGACGAATATAGTGGTCACTCTGTTTGATAACTCGTGAACCAATTATATAACTAATTACTTGGCTGTGATTTGAAACGCCAACCTCCTCGATTCAGAGCGGACGCTCTAATTCTAATGAATTATGTCATGGTGCTCACAGAGTGTTAAATTTAAATTTATTTTGGACCTCTTTGAAGTTTATTATTAAACATTATTTTTCGGTCACAATGCTAAATGGAAGTTTTTCTTTAATTACCTCCACCAACCGAGGTGGATGGAGGTTATGTTTTCACCCCCTGTTTGTCTGTCTGTTGTTTGTTTGTCTGTGAACAAGATATCTCAAAATGTTGTGGACGGATTCGGACGAAATTGGGCAGAGAGGTAACGTATGTGACAAGGACGAAATGATTAGATTTGGGGAAGATCCGGATTCGGATCCGGCTAGTATAATTTTTTAAAAGTGATTCTTCGCCATTGGGAGATAGGGCCAAAAACTATATATAGCAGGACGTCTCAAAAATGTTGTGGACGGATTTGGACGAAACTTGGTGGAGAGGATGAGTATGTGACAAGGACGAATCGATTCGATTTTGGTGAATATCTGAATATATGGTTTCGGATACGAGAATTATTTAATCTCCAAGTGATTGTTTACCATCGAGAGATCGGGCGAAAAGCGATATCTAACATGATATTTATGGACGAGTTATGACTAAACTTGGGGGATGAGTTGTTTCGGTGACAAGAACAAGCCAATTCGATTTTGGTTCAGGTCCGAATCCAGATCCGGCCTATCAGTGGGATACAAAACAAACTGTTCAGCCTGGCGGGGATATGCGCTCTACCGAGTGCCGTTCTAGTTAAAGGATTGCCTTGCACTGCCACCTTTGCGCAAATACTTTCAGTATAGGCTACTGTTATTAACAACACTGGTATGGTTTGTTCAACTTTACGATAATCCTCAGTACGTATCTTAATGCAACGTTAAACAAACTGATTCCATGTTGAACTTGTAAGGTTAAAATGTACATCGTTTGGTATCATGCTATTCTTGTTCAATGTTGAGCTTTGTCTGCGTGTGCAGCTTTTCAAACGCAGCGTGGGAAGCGCTGCCCATAAACGGGAGACATCTGAACACACAAACAGACACCACGATTCACATTGCATATTAGGGAGTCGAAGCCTCGTCACCTAAAGTGCAAATATAAATCGTTGTCCAACAACAAAAAGGTTTACCAAGACAATTCAAACAGTAAAAAGAAAATCATTAGAAATCTGGATACCATCTGACTATCTCGACATATAAAACACAGATGGTTGTTTGTTTCGTCCGTTCGCGGTTATGCTGATTGGCTGGTGTGAAGCAAGGTGCAATGTGATTGGCTCCTGGCAAGATTGAATAATGTATCGTACAGGCTTATTAAAAGCTGATATTCCAAATCTGATTTCATATTTCATGATCTGAATTCATGGCCTACATAATTATGTCGAAATCTAGAGTGAATTCAGAAAAAAATGTAGGAAAAAGCGATTTTTTAAATTAAATAACTACATAATAGGATCCACGAGACATGAGGTAAAATGGTTCATTTTCTTCATTTTTCCAAAGTTCATTTTTTTCAATCTTTTAAAGGTAATTATTGTTTATATGATTTTATTTTACATTGTCCAGGGACATCGGTCATGATCTTTTTGGATTTGGATTCCACTCTTATACATTTTTAACACACTTATCAATTTTGGGTAGGGGATATATAGATTTAGGTAGATCTGCGTAGGTATTATGCTCCGGCTGTCGTGATAGGGAATCCTCACCTGTAATAAGTTCTGTCTCACCCCTATGTCGGATAAGTTGGACATGTGTCCCCACCACGAGGAGGCGGGGCTTGTTAACTAGAATTAGGGCATAAAGATAAGATTCCATTGTACATTGTCCCCTTTGTGATCATACATGTGGCCCGTATGGCAACGCACCCATAGACATTAGCTGGGCCCATTAGCGCACACACATTAATAAATACTCCCCCCTCACAATGACTGACCGAAGAACAAACAGGAAGCGGCCACGCACAACGCCGGCATGAAGACAGACATCGAACAGGCAGGCCGAGAGCCACACCCAGGAGAACTCATGATTGGCCAAAAAGGGGCGAGTAACAAGCAGGTCGCCGATTGGAGAGTAAGGAAGGTGAAGGACGTGCCACACTGATTAGCCACCGACCGATGACACCAGCACCAACACCAAAGGCGCGAGGCGTGAGACCAAACAGTGAGGAGGGCACGAAAGAACCACAAGAAGTAATGCGCTAATTGGAAGAGAAGCACCGGCGATGTGCGGAGGGCACGAAAGACATCCAAGAAGCGATGCGCTGATTGGAAGGGAAGCACCTATGACGT
Organism: Myxine glutinosa; assembly: GCF_964187855.1. Lineage (NCBI taxonomy): Eukaryota > Metazoa > Chordata > Myxini > Myxiniformes > Myxinidae > Myxine > Myxine glutinosa. The sequence goes on from NC_136267.1 coordinate 60,843,058, forward strand.
CAGAGGACGTCTGATAAAAGTGAGCAAAGATGGACATTTTCTCTGTTCTCTCTTCCCTCTTCGCCTTTGCCTCTTCACTTCTGCCTGTCTCTTCCTGCCTTCCCACGTTGGAGGCCTTTTCCTTTCTCCTCCTGTTGCCCTTTGCGTGTCCCTGTGCCGTCGGACCTCTCATCTCGGTTCCGGCCTAGGGAGCGACTCCGCGTGGACGAGTCCGGGCACGGCCGGAAGAGCGAGCTGCACGCAACCCATTCGAGTCGCGCGGAGGGCTGGTGGTACGCCAGCAGACAGGACCGAGCGGTTCGCGCCGACCAGAGCCGAGTCGGTCGGATTCTGACCATCCTTGACGAGGACACACACTGCAGACAGATAAGACGCACCACGCAGAACCACAACATTAATTTTATTTATCCCTCCATTTGTCTTGTATTTGAAGTGAGGTGTGGGGACGTCACAATATCGGGGTGTAGTTTTTACCAGCGCATTTCTTTGTTCTCGGAGTCCGGCAATGAAGCTGCGTTTATTTTTGCACATAAATTCCGTTTCTACGAGTTTCTTTTCAAAGGGCGAAGACATGGTCGAGGCCACTCAGGCAAGTCGGCATTCTCCCCCAAACCCCCCGCCTCGCGTATCGTCTGCCATTGATTGAAGTGAACACCTCATTAAAGCTCGATTAGCCATCCGTGGATGCTCTGTCTTAATAGAGTTATCCACAGGACAATACGTACATACAGTGCACTCAGAAAGTATTCAGACCCCTTCACTTTTTCACATTTTGTTATGTTGCAGCCTTATGCTGAAATCGTTTATATTCATTTTTTCCCTCATCAATCTACACTCAATACCCCATAATGACAAAGAGAAAACAGGCTTTTAGAAAGTTTTGCAAATTTATTAAAAATAAAAAACTGAAATATCACATTTACATAAATATTCAGACCCTTTGCTATGACACTTGAAATTTAGCTCAGGTGCCTCCCATTTCTCTTGATCATCTTTGAGATGTTTCTCCACCTTGATTGGAGTCCACCTGTAGTAAATTCAATTGACTGGACATGATTTGGAAAGGCACACACCTGTTCATATAAGGTCTCACAGCTGACAATGCATATCAGAGCAAAAACCAAGCCATGAGGTCGAAGGAACTGCCAGCAGAGCTCAGAGACAGGATTGTGTCGAGGCACAGATTTGGGGAAGCCTACAAAAAATTTCTGCTGCATTGAAGGTTCCCAAGAGCACAGTGGCCTCCATAATCCTTAAATGGAAGAAGTTTGGAACAACCAGGACTCTTCCTAGAGCTGGCCGCCCGGCCAAACTGAGCAATCGGGGGAGAAGGGCCTTGGTAAGAGAGGTGACCAAAAACCCGATGGTCACTCTGGCTGAGCTCCATAGATCCTGTGTGGAGATGGGAGAAACTTCCAAAAGGACAACCATCACTACAACACTCCACCGATCTGGGCTTTATGGCAGAGTGGCCAGACGGAAGCCTATCCTCAGTGAAAGACACCGGAAAGCCCACAGAATCTTGTTTCTCACAGTCTGAGAGTCCTTTCGGTGCTTTTTTGCAAACTCCAAGCGGGCTTTCATGTGTCTTTCACTGAGGAGAGGCTTCCACCTGGCCACTCTGCCATAAAGCCCAGATCGGTGGAGTGTTGCAGTGATGGTTGTCCTTCTGGAAGTTTCTCCCATCTCCACAAAGGATCTCTGGAGCTCAGCCAGAGTGACCATCGGCTCTTGGTCACCTTTCTCTCCAAGGCCCTTCTCCCCCCGATTTCTCAGTTTGGCCGGGCAGCCAGCTCTAGGAAGAGTCCTGGTTGTTCCAAACTTCTTCCTTTAAGAATTATGGAGGCCACTGTGCTCTTGGGAACCTTCAATGCAGCAGAAATCTTTTTGTAGGCTTCCCCAAATCTGTGCCTCGACACAATCCTGTCTCTGAGCTCTGCAGGCAGTTCCTTCGACCTCATGGCTTGGTTTTTGCTCTGATATGCATTGTCAGCTGTGAGACCTTATATAGACAGGTGTGTACCTTTCCAAATCATGTCCAATCAATTGAATTTACCACAGGTGGACTCCAATCAAGGTGTAGAAACATCTCAAAGATGATCAAGAGAAATGGGAGGCACCTGAGCTAAATTACAAGTGTCATAGCAAAGGGTCTGAATATTTATGTAAATGTGATATTTCAGTTTTTTATTTTTAATAAATTTGCAAAACTTTTTAAAATCCTGTTTCCTCTTTGTCATTATGGGGTATTGAGTGTGGATTGATGAGCGAAAAAATGAATTTAAACGATTTCAGCATAAGGCTGCAACATAACAAAATGTGAAAAAAGTGAAGGGGTCTGAATACTTTCTGAATGCACTGTACAACATAGAATCACAGCTTGGTTTTTAGCAGTGCGCTAAGGGATGACCTCGGCAGACAGGATGACCTCGAGGTACCCACACTCTTCCTTAAGCCGTCTCGCCTGAGTTTGAATCCCGACCCAGCTATAAACGATCATCCCGGTGTTTCACAGACTGGGTAAATCATCAATGTGTGCCATCCCTCCAATAGACGTTAAACTGGGTATCCCATCTTCTAACATTAGTTGATGGATGTTAAAGATCCCCATGGTTTTCTTCATGAAGAGTGGGTGAGCTATCGCCGGTACTCTGAACAAATTACAAATTCCTGCGATAACTATAGCTGGGAATGTAATGGCAAACCACCCAGTATACCCATTGCTCAGGAAGCTGCTTTGGCAGCACAGGTGCTCTGTAACAAGTATGGTACATCAGATACCAAATAAAAGTAACAACTAAATAGCAAAAGCAAAAAAAAAACTGAAAAGGAAATGAAAGCCATGTAAAAAGGATAGAGCACGGACATATAGAGAGGAGAATGGGGGAGGGAGCGGGATGTGAGGGGAGGAGAGGGGAGTGGGGAAGAGACAAAGTGGGGGAGACAGTGGAATGGGGAGAGAGGGAGTGTGGGAGAGACAGAGGAGTAGGGGAAGAGAGGGGAGTGGGGAAGAGACGGAGTGGTTGACAAGGGAGGAGGGAGAGAGGGAGTGGGGGGAGGAGGGAGAGACAGGGGAATGGGGAAAACAGGAGAGGGAGAGGGGGGAGAGAGGGGAGGGAGAGGGGAGTGGGGGAGAGAGGGGAGGGAGAGGGGAGTGGGGAGACAAAAAAGTGGAGGAGACAGTGGAGTGGGGGACACAGGGGAGCAGCGGAGAGGAGAAGGGGAGGGGGGAGAGACAGAGGAGTGGGGAGAAAGAGAGAATGGGGGAGGGAGAGAGTGGAGGAGGGGGAAAGTGGGGGAGGGGAAAATGGGGAGGGAGAGAGAGGCGAGTGATACTTTTGTTAGCTTTTCCCATCACTTGGGACGGGTACTCTTCCGAGTAATGTGATAACTATTAACAAGATAATGACACAATTTGAGGGAGTCAAGACCTCCAACTATAGATTAATCAGCCAGTTTGCAGACTTTCTGATTTTTTTTCAAAAACAACCTTTAACAACCAAATTCCGATTGACATTGTCATCCCCACCACCAAAGTTTTGCAAAATCGCAAAGTTGAGATTAAATACATGTTACCCTGACCCTAATTTCCTTCAGAGTGAAAAATCTTTAGCCTCGGTATGTGTATTAGTGTGAGTGTGTGAGTCCGCACACATATACTTTCTTATAGAGATTGGTCATTCTCAGATCTAATATAATCTATATACCCCAGCAAGGTTCTGCATTGTTAAACACTCTATTTTGTTAAAGTATGCTATTGTGCTGCTTGATGTTTGCCTCCACGTGCAAATAATCCCAAGCCTGGGCTTGTGCTGGAAAATTCATGGATTTCCTGTACTGGTTTGGACATAACAGGATGCTGTTAGACAATTACATGAAAACGTCCAAAATAAATATGTGCCCGGGGTCAAAATAACAAACATTTTCCTTCTTTCTTGTAAAATGCAAGCATCTCTGCTTTTCAACAATGCGCTATTGTCATCAGATGCACTTCCTCGGCACAAGCCTTGAAACCACTGGTGGACATTTCCTTTCCTTTTCAACATGCGTCCAGATTTGTGGTCATCGGAAAGGAAGACAATGCACCAGGCCCTAAAAACATTACTAGCATTGTTTCCCATTGGATCTGATAGATTATCATCAGCTCTCATCAGGTTTCAGCAAATCTCATCAGGAATTAACAAGACATTTTATTAAGGCCTGGCACAATCTTTAGACCACGTCCACAATCCTGGTTGGTTGAATATTCAGTATTTCTGAATATTCCGTTTTCTTCTTGTAAGCCGACGCATGTCCGACAAGATGGCGCAAAGGTAACGCGTTTGACTCTCAGCTGGCTGGTCTGGGTTCAAATGTTGACCGGACGATAAACTGTCAGATCAGTGATTGCAGGGTGTTGTCAGGCAGGTGGTTGCAACAATGAGCGTGTCATTCACTCTGATAGACATTTAGCCTGGGACCCTTGTGCCTGCATTTGCCAGGAGACGTTAAAGATCCCATGATGCCTTCTGATGAAGAGTAGACATGTCAGCGCCAGAAACTAACTGGAACAAATCCCTATCCTGACTCGCCTGTACCTGCTCACCAGGTAGGCGCAGAGGTAGAATATGCGGCATTTAGCTCCACCGGACAATAAACAGTCAGATTGGTACTCCATAGGCAGGGTGTTGCATCGATGAATATGCCGTCCTTCACATTGACGTTGAGCTGGGGGTCGGATTTGAACCTGTGATCCCAGCATCAAGAGCTGAGCGCTTCGGTAGCAATGCCAAGCAAGTATATTGGATTCTATTCACAGCACAGCTGGTTTTCTGCTATTTATCTCCTCCGATGGCGCAACTCTGTATCCGTCAATATGATGTGCCGATAACTTTGTGAAAGCTTGAGATTGCTTTTTGGTTTGCATTTACCAAGTGGAGCATGAGCACACAAATAACAATAGTGCCTTGAAAGCAAACATGACAGTGGAGGTAGAGGCACACCCAATCTGTATCATATTCCTATTCTACGTGCTTAGCAACTTCATTTACATCTCAAAGTTTTAAACCTCTTGGGCAGGATCTATATGGCCATGGCAGCAAACCAACGACCCACTTTTAAGGCAGCACCCAGGATATTTTACTTCCACATTATTGCAGATAAGACAGCCAGCTTAATGTTCCCTTGAGAGAATGATGTGCTCAACGGTGCTGGCACAAAACCAGATTGAGTTTTTCTTTTTTTATATATACAGAGTCTATGGTTTGTGGAGGAGCTAGAACACAGAACGGACCTGAATGAAAGGAACAGTAGAAAATGGGGGCAATGGGGAACTCACTGACAGCACGGTAGAGCGAGATTTGGAGGAATTGAGGACACGGAGAAGAATGGGGGCAATGGGGAGGACACAGAGGATAAACAGATGGATACAGCCGCTCTCAATCACAGAAATGGAAACGAAAACAGGGAAGAAACGGAAAAATGAACGAAAAATAAATGAATGTAAATAAACAAAAGATTTAGTTGAAGTTTTAATTGGATCCTCGTCTGTTGGTAGCTGAAAACAGGACCAGGTAAGCATGCTACCGATAAGGCCGGTCTACCGATATAGACTTCTTGGAGTACTGTGTCCTGAACAAACAATCGTGGGGCCTCAGCTCTCCATGCAGAGCCACTTCATATTGCCAAACCAACCTTGTCATCACTAGAATGTATCTGGGCCTGCCAACTTAATAAGATGCCCGTACATGGATGAGAGAATGAGCAACTGGCCTTGGAATTGAGCACAAAAGTTGCTCAAGCAAAGGAGACAAAATAAACAACAAACAAAAAGCTATTTGTGCCGTCCAAACAAACAAACGAAGCAATGCAAGAGTTGGCTGTAATTTGATCTGGCAAAGCTAGAGTTGTTGTTTAGTTGCGCTGAATTAGCCATGTACACCCAAACTGTACCCCACAGCGCTTCACTTGCCAAGTCTTCCAGCCAAGAACCTGTCCTTATTCTCTGCACACCTTCCATAGTTGTTTCTCAGATTGGCAGGAATACACCCATTGCTCATCCAATGGGCCCTTGACAGCTTTGCAGATGTGTGAGTGCACCTGGTGTTTTACAACTACAAAGAAAAAGGGGAACAAAAAAGCCGTTCTAAAGGAAACACCTTTTATAATCCCAAAAGCTCGACAAGTGATACCCGCTTAAGATGTGCTGAAGCCTCCGAATCATAATCATATAATAAGGAATGATTAATGTTGTCATCTCAGGGCATTTCTCATCCTTCTTTTCGAACTTAACGAGACTTGTTCGAAGCAATGCAAGGGAGCAGAGTCAGAGAGAACGATTGTTGTTCTCCGAGTGAATGGGTATCAACCATCGAGTCCATCTCCAAGCTCTCCTGGATTGTAACTTTTTAAAAAGCTGTTGCAAAGAAGTTTCATTGCAAAAATTTACTTCTTTCCTAATTTCCAGTGCTAAATGTTGACCGACACCAGAGGACAAAGCAGGTCTTACGAATAGGTGTATCTCCTAGAGATGAGATTAATGACTACTAGTTATTTAGGAGGGGGAGGAACAGGAGAGTGCATGGAGGGAATAAATTATTTGTTTTCAAGAGATGTTGGCCTGGCAGGATAGTTGAGATGTATGCGCAGTCCCCTTTGCATTGTCCAGCTCAAGTTAAAATCCCAATAAATAAACTGTCAACCTATTGTACCAACATGTGAGCCATCCGTCAGAAGGATGTTAATCTGCCAGCAATGGTGGTTGGTAGACATTAAAGATCCAACGGTATCTTTCGTGAAGTGGAGACCGCGAGCAATCGCCAGCACACTGAACATGTTACAAATTCCTCCCGACTGACTCACTTTAGGGAAAGCAATTGCAAACCACCCAGCATAACCATTGCAAAAAGATTGGTTTGACAGCACAGATGCTCCGCCAGGTACATGGTATGATGATGATGATTATGAAGATGAATATTATTTCTAACCAGTTCTGGGCAAACTGCATGTTTTGCTTCCTCTTGTTTCATATGCAGCGCATGGCTGCGGACAGCATGATGTTCTAGGGGCAGGAAAGTGTCGCTAATACAGTACCCCTGTAGGTTAGGGTAAGAATTTGTAATTTGTTTAGGTACTGATGATAGTTTGCCTATGCTTCATGAAGGACACCGTGGGATCTTTAACATCCACAAACTAATGCTGGCGGACAGGTCGCCAGGTTTAATGTCCATCCGAGGGACGACACACACATTGATGAATCTCCCTGCCTGTGAAACACCGGGATGACAGTTTATAGCTGGGTTGGGATTCGAACCCAGGCTAGCCAGCTCCGAGACATTATTTGCTGATTTATACCAACATATGTATGCAAGTGAGATCGCCACATGTAATCATCATCTTTCTCCGTATAAAGGTTTTGCTTTTTGCTCCGTATAAATTAAATAATAATAATAATAATAACAATAATAAGTGCCAGGAAGCACTATCTCTCCACACTCAAGAATGAACTCTCAAACCTGTCTCCTTCCTCCAAATTCTGGTGGCGTCTGGTCAAATCCGTTTCTGGTGTTTGTTCCCCCTCCATCCCCTCCCTTACCTCAAATGGCTACACAGTTGACACCGCACGTGACAAAGCCGAATGCCTCAACTCTGTGTTTGCCTCAAAATCTTGTGTCCCAAACCCACCTCTCTCTGTTCCCACCTTTCCCAGTCGAACCCAACTGCTCCTGGACTCTGTGTCCTTTTCTCCTGACAAGGTGGAGAAGTTTCTGTCAAACCTCGACTCTGATTCTGCAACTGGACCAGACGGCATCAGCCCACGGGTCCTAAAATCCTGCTCTGCCGCTCTATCTCACCCTCTCTCTGTTCTTTTCACCCTCACTTTTGCTCAAGGTCATCTGCCATCTGCTTGGAAATCATCAAACATTACCGCTTTACACGAAAAGGTACAAAAACAGATCCTTGCAACTACAGACCAATCAGCCTGCTTCCAATTATCAGCAAAGTCATGGAATTCCATCATTGCTTCGGATATCAAATCCTTCCTCTTCTCCAATGGCTTGATCTCTGATCATCAATTTGGATTCAGACCAGGTCATTCTACTCTGGACATGTTGCTTCTGCTGTCTCAACAATGGATGGAGGTCCGCAATGCCAAACAGGAAATCAGAGCTGTCTCCCTTGACATATCACGTGCCTTCAATACGGTCTGGCACCCCGCTCTGCTCACCAAACTCTCCTCCTTGGTATGCATGGAAATGTCCACTCATGGCTTGCGGACTTCCTCTCTGGTCGAAGGCAACGTGTGGCCCTGAATGGATTTCTCTCATCTCCCCTTCCTGTTCGGGCTGGAGTTCCCCAAGGTAGTGTTCTGGGCCCTGTGCTATTTCTGGTCTTCATCAATGATCTCTCCGACTCTCTGGAAAATCCTCTCTATCTCTTTGCTGATGACTCCACTATCTGCCGCTCCATTCCTCATCCCTCAGATCGGCAGTCTGCAGCCTCCTCACTCTCTGCAGACCTGGAAAAAATCACAGACTGGTCAAACAAGTGGAACATGTCTTTCAATCCTGACAAATCACACACTCTTACAATGTCTCTCCAAAAGGACCGACTGGAAAACCCTCCCATCTACTTTCTCAACCATCCTCTCCAAGAAGTTCTGTCGCTCAAGCTTTTGGGTCTCACTATCTGCCATGATCTTTCTTGGGAAAACCACATTTCCAAGCTGGCCTCCAAAGCCAGTCGCCGACTGGGCATCCTCCGTCATGCGAAGTCTTTCCTTGGCACACCTGAGCTCCTCACCACATACAAGGCTTTCATCCGCAGCTCAATGGAATACTGTTCCCCCCTCTGGGCTGGTGCTCCTGCCTCACACCTAGCTCGGCCTCACGCTGTTGAAACCAAAGCTTTCAGAACCATTGGAATCTCCTGCGATGAAGTTAACTCCGAGGGCCTTTCACTCACTCACCGCAGGCAGGTTGGTGGTCTTTCTGTCTTCTACCGACTCCTCTCCGGCCTTGCTCCCCCAGCTCTCTCTGTGCTCTGTCCCCCCAATATTCCTTCAGGTCGCACAAGATCTGCCTGCAACCCTCTTATGGTTAAACTGCCAAAATCTAGGCTCTCTGCTCACCTTCACTCTTTCATTCCCCTTTTCTTCCGCCTCTGGAACAAACTCTCCCACTCCTCCCTCCAGGTATTTAAAACAGCTGTTCACCACCATCTCTTATCTTCCCCCATCCAAAACCTTGATCTTTTCTACCCCTGCCTTGATAGTCTTTCTACCCCCGTAGTCTTGTATGACTCAAGTGCTAATCCTTTCAGGAAGGGGTAGTCTTGGTGCATATAGCTAACAAAATAGCCAGAAAGAAGAATAATCTTTCTGCATTCGTATAAAGATTTTATTAAAAAGTTACAGTATATTCACCAACGGGTTAATTGAACTACAATTGTGTTTTTGAAATCAACGGAGGAATAAATCTTTGAAAGAGAAAAAGCAGGAAAACATGACTAAGATAACCCCCATCCACCTTTGGTGGTGAAGGTAATAACATTGGTGAACCTCCGCATAGCAACCTCAAAGCACCAATAAACATTATCAAAACATACCTTCAAATTCCACTTCACCCACAAACTCCACCCAATACATTCTGCTAAAGAGGTGGGAAATCACACTTGCATTATCCTGCAGCAATGCAATGCAATTTTTCCTGGCACCTTCCTGGCCTTTGCTCGATGGAATTTTTTCCGACAAACAGAGCCAAGGCTGCAGAGACCACATTTTCAAGGCTTTTGCTTGGGCGTTCCCATCCGAGCACAAGCTCATAATGCTGTGATCCCCAGGTTGAAATCTATAAACTATCCACTTGTCCACCCCTCTGCTGATGTCCTTGCAATTCACAAAAAGTATACTAATGTTATGCAATATCCTTGGGTACTTAATAAAATGTACAAATGGCATTTCACTCAGGCCAACTGGCACGGTCTTCAAGCAGCCATCAATCATCTGGACTGGTCTCCCATCTCTACCACCTCTGACATCAACTCATCCTGGGAATTCTTCCAAAGTAAATTGCTCTCTCTCATGCACAGATTTATCCCATCTCGTCTTCAGTTGTCATACCCTTCCTCCCGTCCATGGTACACGGAATCTTGTGGTGAGGCTGTTGCCCAGAAACAACTTGCCTTCGTCTCCTGGAAAGCAAATCCAACGGAAGGAAATCTCATTTCCTTCCACAAAGCCCGAAACAAGTGTGTGTCCACCCTCAGGAGAGCCAGGAAACAATATCTCTCCGTTCTCAAGACCGAACTCTCTTATCTGTCTCCCTCTTCCAAATCCTGGTGGCGTCTGGTCAAATCCGTTTCTGGTGTTTGTTCCCCCTCCATCCCCTCCCTTACCTCAAACGGCTACACAGCTGACTCCGCACGTGAAAAAGCTGAATGCCTCAACTCTGTGTTTGCCTCTAAATCTTGTGTCCCAAACCCATCCCTCTCTGTACCCACCATACCCAGTCGTACCCTGCTGCTCCTGGACTCCGTGTCCTTTCCTCCTGACAAGGTGGAAAAGTTTCTGTCAACCCTCGACTCTGATTCTGCAACTGGACCCGACGGCATCAGCCCACGGGTCCTAAAATCCTGCTCTGCTGCTCTATCTCACCCTCTCTCTGTTCTCTTCACCCTCTCTTTTGCTCAAGGTCAACTGCCATCTGCTTGGAAATCAGCCAACATCACCGCTTTGCACAAAAAAGGTGCAAAAACAGATCCTAGCAACTACAGACCAATCAGCCTTCTCCCAATTATCAGCAAAGTCATGGAATCCATCATTGCTTCTGATATGAAATCTTTCCTCTTCTCCAATGGCTTGATCTCTGATCATCAATTTGGTTTCAGACCAGGTCACTCTACTCTGGACATGCTGCTTCTGCTGTCTCAACAATGGATGGAGGTCCTCAATGCCAAACAGGAAATTAGAGCTGTCTCCCTCGACATATCACGTGCCTTCGACACGGTCTGGCACCCCGCTCTGCTCACCAAACTCTCCTCCTTTGGTATCCATGGAAATCTCCACGCATGGCTGGCGGACTTCCTCTCTAGTCGTCGTCAACGTGTGGCCCTGAATGGGTTTCTCTCATCTCCTCTTCCTGTTCAGGCTGGAGTTCCCCAAGGCAGTGTTCTGGGCCCCGTGCTTTTTCTGGTCTTCATCAATGATCTCTCTGACTCTCTCGAAAATCCTCTCTATCTCTTTGCTGATGACTCCACTCTCTGCCGCTCCATTCCTCTTCCCGCAGATCGGCAGTCTGCTGCCTCCTCACTCTCTGAAGACCTGGACAAAATCACAGACTGGGCAAACAAGTGGAACATGTCTTTCAATCCTGACAAATCTCACACTCTTACTATGTCTCTCCGAAAAGATCGACTGGACAACCCTCCCATCTACTTTCTCAACAATCCTCTCCAAGAAGTTCTGTCACTCAAGATTTTGGGTCTCACTATCTGCCATGATCTTTCTTGGGAAAACCACATTTCAAAGCTGGCCTCCAAAGCCAGTCGCCGACTGGGCATCCTCCGTCGTGCGAAGTCCTTCCTCGGCACACCTGAGCTCCTCACCACATACAAGGCTTTCATCCGCAGCTCAATGGAATACTGTTCTCCCCTATGGGCCGGTGCTCCTGCCTCACACCTAGCTCGGCTTCACGCTGTTGAAACCAAAGCTTTCAGAATTATTGGAATCTCCCGCGATGAAGCTATCTCTGAGGGCCTTTCACTCACTCACCGCAGGCAGGTAGGTGGTCTTTCTGTTTTCTACCGACTCCTCTCCGGCCTTGCACCCCCAGCTCTCTCTGTGCTCTGTCCCCCAAATATTCCTACAGGTCGCACAAGATCTGCCAGCAACCCTCTGATGGTTAAACTGCCGAAATCTCGGCTCTCCGCTCACCTTCACTCTTTCATTCCTCTTTTCTCCCGCCTCTGGAACAAACTCCCTCACTCCCTTCAATCCCACTCCTCCCTCCAGGTCTTTAAAACAGCTGTTCACCACCATCTCTTATCTTCCCCCATCCAAAACCTTGATCTTTTCTACCCCCGCTAATTCACCCCAGATCCACCTTGTTTGAAATTCCAACTTCTTTCCTGGAAGTCCTGGCAGTGTCCATATGTTTTATACCTCTCCCACTGCCCCCTTCCCACGCCCCCCCCAAAGCCCTCGCCCTCTCTCAGATCTCTCGATGTCTCCATGTCTCTCGGTCCCTGCTCTCAAATGTTGTGTTTGTGTCCTTCCCCCTCTCTCCCCATCTTGTCTACCGCTCCCTATGTTATATGTTTTATGTGTCGGTTTGTCTTTCTGTGTGATTAATGTTCGCTCTTTCACGAGCCTCGATATTGTATACAAAAAAAAAAAAAAAAAAAAAAAAAAAAAAAAAAAAAAAAAAAAAAGAAGCTCCTCCATAAGCCATACATCCATATATTTACAGACACATCGATGATGTACTCTGTTTCCAGAGCATCAGTTCTGTCGAAGCAGTTGATGTGGATGAGAATGAAACCAGGACAAATCACCACTCCATTGCATGTTTCAGTCACCACTCCAATATATATATATATTTAGAGAGAACCCCCTAACTTGAAGAGGCCGCAGGGCACAGATCGAGTCCTATCATAGCACTTGCTGCACAACCTGCCAGCACCAAGTGTCACCTGCCACACGAACACATGGTCTCTGTCCTACTGATCACCAGTCAGGAGGTTTGTAGCTAGGAATACTAAATTAAACCAAAAAGCACACTGACGCTTTGACTATTTATATGCATGACATCAGCGTCATGTCATATTGTCATAGGGTCAGCGTGCTTCGTAGGTTTAAAAACATACACCCAAATATATATATACGTATCTTGAAATGTCAGTCCGGAAGTGAATACATTATCAAAAGCAATCAATATAGTATTGTCACCCACATGATGGCATGCAATTATATACGAATCGAGTAAAGCAAACACAAGGCGTTCTTGGGCAGCCACAACCTGCAAGGAAGAAATTTTAGTCTCTGCATAGCATTTGTGGATTGGGTTCTAATGCTCAACAGACCTGCGCTGAAGGGCTCAACTCTGTGTTTCAACTGACAAGCTATGCCGAGAGCAATCAGATTAGTTCGGGAGAATGCCAGAGGCCTGGCTTTCAAATGGAAGCACAGTTTAACGGATGCTATTTTGTGATTCAAACTCGTGATGGTAGATATCTAACACTCATTTCTAACAGTTATATTGATGTTAAAATATCAGGTGCATAAATAAAGCAGCTTCAAACAGCGGACAATATGAAAGTTCACATACATCAGTGACAACACATCAGTCTTCAGTGTATAAAGAAAGCTGTTGCAAATAGCGGAAATCCAATTCCTGTACAAGGATTCAAACCCTCAACTACCGTCGGTTATGGAGTGAACGCCGAGCGAGCAGATTCCACACATGCCATCGGTGAACTTCGCACATGGAGGCCCGTGCACACGGCCCTGTTTTACCGTCTCTAAAAATGTCCCACGCACGTGAAATGTCCCAGGCTTCATGACCAGCCTCTCATACACAAGTACAGGAAGTGGTTTTTAGAAACAATGCATTGTTCTATTGCGTTACTGTCACCTTCCACAGGTTTTGATTAATTAAGCCAGGTTCAGGATCACATGGACAGGGAAACTCTATGAGCCTTAGAGTCCAGACACTTTCGTGCATCCTTATCTACAACATATACAGCTGTCTATTTCTACGTTAGTTATGTCAAATGTGTTTTTCAAAAATTATGGCCTCAAAGCTGTGACCTTGACTTTTGACCTACAGAGACCAATGAAATGCTTTCACCCTTGGCTAAGGACCAATCCAAAATTAGGGCAACTAGACATGAAGGAATTTCTGTTGCTAGCTATACAGAATCTCTGCCTTTGGATCTCTTGAGAGAGTCTGAAAAAAGAAAAAACACTGCCATGATCGGAGATGAGTTGTACCATGTGCCATGCAAGAAAATAATTTAAATTCCCAACTGGTGAACGAACCAGGCAATGGCTTCCAAAAGCCACAAATACCCAATATATTCGGACAGAAAAAGACTGCCATGCGGTCAGACAGACGAGTTAACTTGTGTGCTGGAAAAGGCTAAGACTTGTTTCGTAATGTTATCCATTTTGCTGGTTTCCTTGTGCCTGATTCGTTTCCACATCTGGTTACAGCACATTGCTTGATGTATGATAGATCGTCAAAAGAACGATTGCCCCAAAAATGTTTTCAGAGTCAGAAACATGACAACATATATGTCATCAAGAAACTCATGCATCACAGGGAAGACTAGAACAGCACTCGGTAGAGAGCATACCTCCACCACGCTGAAGTTTCCATTTTGTATCCCACCGATAGGCCAGGCCAGGAAGATCTGGATCCGGACATATCACTCAAGGGTGAAGAATCACTTCAGAAAAATTCTCTGACACTGATTTGGATGTGAATACTCACCAAAACTGAATCAATTCTTCCTTGTCACACACACAAAACATGGCCAAAAGAAAATTGACACCCGGACATCACACCTCCATGTGCACGTCGAACATCTCATTCCAAAATCATGGGCATTACTATAGAGTTGGTCCCCCCCCCCCTTTGCTGCTATAACAGCCTCCACTCTTCTGGGAAGGCTTTCCACTAGATGTTGGAACATTGCTGCAGGGATTTGCTTCCATTTAGCCACAAGAGCATTAGTGAGGTCGGGCACTGATGTTGGGCGATTAGGCCTGGCTCGCAGTCGGCGTTCCCATTCATCCCAAAGGTGTTCGATGGGGTTGAGGTCAGGGCTCTGTGCAGGCCAGTCAAGTTCTTCCACACCAATCTCGACAAACCATTTCTGTATAGACTTCACTTTGTGCATGGGGGCATTGTTATGCTGAAACAGGAAAGGGCCTTCCCCAAACTGTTGCCACAAAGTTGGAAGCACCCAATCATCTAGAGTGTCATTGTATGCTGTAGCGTTAATATTTCCCTTCACTGGAACCAAGGGGATTTGCCTGAAACATGAAAAACAGCCCCAGACCATTATTCCTCCTCCACCAAACTTTACAGTTGGCACTAAGCATTCGGGCAGGTAGCGTTCTCCTGGCATCTGACAAACCCAAATTCGTCTGTCGGACTGCCAGATGGTGAAGCGTGATTCATCACTCCAGAGAACGTGTTTCCACTGCTCCAGAGTCCAATGGCGGCGAGCTTTACACCACTGCAGCCGACGAATGGCATTGCGCATGGTGATCTTAGACTTGTGTGCGGATGCTCGGTCATGGAAACCCATTTCATGAAGCTCCTGACGAACAGTTGTGCTGACATCGCTTCCAGAGGCAGTTTGGAACTCGGTAGTGAGTGTTGCAACCGAGGACAGATGATTTTTACGCGCTTCAGCAACAGGCGGTCCCGTTCTGTCAGCTTGTGTGGCCTACCACTTCGCGGCTGAGCTGTTGTTGCTCCAAGATGCTTCCACTTCACAAAAAGAGCACTTGCAGTTGACCGGGGTAGCTCTAGCAGCGCATATATTTGACGAACTGACATGTTGGAAAGGTGGCATCCTATGATGGTGCTACGTTGAAAGTCACTGAGTTATTCACCATGGCCCATTCTACTGCCAATGTTTGTCTATGGAGATTGCATGGCTGTGTGCTTGATTATATATACCTGTCAGCAATGCGTGTGGCTGAAATAGCCGAATACACTAATTAGAAGGGGTATCCGCATACTTTTGGCCATGTAGTGTATAACCTGTCCACCAAGTTTCGTCTAAATCCATCCACAACTTTTTGAGATATCCTGTTGACAAAGACAGATAGCAGTGAAAACATAACCTCCATCCACCTTTGGTGGCAGAGTAAATTCGCAAAATTACAGAG
Organism: Myxine glutinosa; assembly: GCF_964187855.1. Lineage (NCBI taxonomy): Eukaryota > Metazoa > Chordata > Myxini > Myxiniformes > Myxinidae > Myxine > Myxine glutinosa. The sequence continues at coordinate 60,858,941 of NC_136267.1, forward strand.
TTGAGAACGTCAGTGCCGAGGTTCGCTTCATGGTCAGGGGAATATATTGTTGCGGTTTTGTAAATAAAGGCAACCCCCCCCCATAGTTAGTTACACCACAACATATAGCCTCGCATAGTTAGTTATTTCTTATTAAATGTGAAATATAGCCTCCTTCCCAGTGTTAGTATGCGTTGAGGCAGGCAGGGTAATGGTAGGCCTCATTGCAGCCTAAAGTGCCTCGTCATGGGCCTAGGCCAGGCCTCGCAGGCCCGAGGGAGGAGCTGGAGGGCGTGGCCGGTGAGCGGCGAACAGCCAATGGGAGCTGAAGGGAGTGGCCGAGGGTGACCAATAAGGGGCTGTCACGACACGTGACCCCAGGCGGCCAATGGAGGCCCGTGGAACGTTCGAGTGGGGCTTCGGGGGGGGGCTATAAAACCCGGCCCGGACTCCCCGCTCTCTCTCTCTCTGCCTCGCTCTCTCTGACTCGTGCCAGGCTCCTGCATATAGACTCTCTGGCAGGCTGACGTTCTCTTGCAGATGCTGGCTGACACTCTTGCTGGGCTCCTGAGATATGCTGTTCCTCTTGTCGGGTTCCTGCTACGTGCACGTCCTTGATCAACGCCCCCAGCCGCGAACATCTCTGGCTGTGGTGTCCCGGGTTGGAGCGATCCTTGGGGGTTTCCGTCCAACGAGCCCGTCCAGGCAAGCTGCACGAAGCGGCTGCGCTTTGTGCACATTACCCTCTTCCTTCCCTTCCCTGAACGAATCTGAGGGTCCTTGTCTGGGAACCTAGGTAAGGCCACTAAGATTCTCCGCTTTGTCCCTTTTCTGTGAATACTGTACATTGTGAATAAATCCTGTGGTTTGGTTTCCAACCTGGCCGTCATAGTCCTTTCCACATTTGCCTAGCATCTCCCCGAATTAAAACCGCTCGATCGGGTTCAATAGTGTTAACGGCACGAGTTACGCGATGCACAACCGCTCGGGCGTCCAGTATCAGCGTGACTCGTGCGGGGTTCAGCCCCCGTTCTCACAGCTGCGTGTGTCGAAGGTACTCGGGTCGTGACCGTTAACCCTTCCGCGCGTAGCTGCGGGATCGGCGGCTGGAATTGCTTAGCAATCCGTCCACCACGAGTGTAGTGTGGTTGGCAGCCTTGTGGACTCGGAGTTCGAGGGGAAGCAGGGCTTAACCCCCCGCCCCCTTAGTACGTCGACGAACCCGAGATCCGCAACAATATTTTAGAAAATTTTATTGACTCTCTAATACCTCTTCTTCTTCTTCTTCTTCTTCTCTGCCCTTTATAATGGGTGAGGTCCAATGGTACCAAGCTTCTGCCATGCCTCGAGCACTATACTTCTCCACTCCCTCCTGTCCTCAGCAAATCTCTCCACTTTCCAACCAACCCCACTTTACTGATATCTCTCCTTACACAATCTTCCACTCTCAACCTTGGTCTCACTCTTTTCGTCTTATCTTGCTCCATCACTATATCTGCTCTGCTTGCCATTTTCTCCTCCTCCATTCGCAGCAAATGTCCAGCCCATCTCAACCGGTATTTCACCAATCTCCCTGTCAAGCTCATCTGCATACCAATCTCCTCGCTCAGTTCATCCATTGTCCTTCTATCCATCCTCTTCACTCCCACAATGCTCCTCACCCAGTTGTTCTCGCAGACATGCGGCCTCTGTTGTTGTCTCTCCGTCAGTGCCACCATTTCAAGACAGTAAAGGGAGAAATACCTATTTTCTATATATTCTGCGTTGGCCAATGCCCATTCGGGACTGGGGCAGCAACATATCTATTATCAACGAAAGTGTAAATCTCTCAGACAAAAGGGGAATTTAACACCAGCACGTAAACTGTGACATCGTGCATATAACACGTAACCATTTACCCCTCCATGTTCAAAACAGTGCTTTTTTTGAAGAGCCCATTTGGAATAAAGGGAGGTCCAAGTAGTTAAATCTTTAAAATAAAATAAAATAAAATAAAATAACCCAGTCAAACATTTGGAGACTATAAATGGAAAGCAATTCCAGCAAGGTCAGCATTGGCCTTAGGGAAAATTATCGTACGATGGTCTTCTGTTTCTACTGTGCCATGCAAGGGGATGTGTATCATATGTTTATTAAATATATATATATATATATATATACACATACATACATACACACACACACACACACACACACACACACACACACACACACACACACACACACACACACACACACACACACACACACACACACACACACTCCTATAATGCTCCATTTTCTTCCACTTTTCAAATTTTTATTTGATTTCAGAAATCACCGAGTGTGCTACCTCTAATAAATTATGGTTATCAGGAAGAGAAAGACCAAATGACCACCTCCAACAAAGGAAAGAAATGAAATCCAAGTCTGAAGCAAACACTCAATTCCTATACATCACACTGACAAACAGATTTTTCCAAAATGAAAAAAATTAAATTAATGGTAGAATCTGGGTTGTACCCCACGCTTTGCTCAGATCTACTTTCACGATCCAGCCCATGAGCTGGATTATCGTCGTGCCCACACCTCGAACAGTGGCCTGAATGAGCAGTTTTTGCTAAGAGCACAACAGGCCATTCATGAGTGCAACCCATACGTCCAGCAATTCAAATCAGCCATTGAGTATGTGGTTCATAATGATAGCGCCAATGAACTGAATATTGTGTTAACAGGTCGCACGCGGCGCCGAGACCTTCATCATGGTACCGTCAACCTTCCCTCCCCAGACAGCGATGTGGCTGTCATTGCTCCAGGGGCAATGACAACTGAGCAGTTTGGAAGGCTGGCAGTCGCTGTTCACCTCAGAGGAGGAGGTTTACAGACAATAGACGCCATGCATCCAGCGTATGACCCACTATCATACATACTTCTGCTACCCTGCGGCTCTCAGGGGTACCACACTGAGTTGGCAGGGACAACGCCAACAACTTTCTACCGCTACCATCTACAAGTACGTGATCCTACTCATCACTTCAATCTACTGCTTCGTGGTGGAAGGTTGACACAGCAGTACGTATGCGACATGATGGCAAAAATTGAGTCACACCGTCTCACTTGGATTCGCTGCAACCAGAAGTCAATTAAGGCAGAAAAGTATAAGATCATCGTTGATGCGTTGAACAGTGATGCTGAGGTGCTACCTGGACGCCTCACCATTCTGCCACCGTCAATTTATGGGTCGCCACGTTGGTATGCCAAAGAGTTTCAGGATGCAATGGCTTTAGTCCGAGTCAAGGGAAAGCCAGACTTTTTCCTAACATTCACCTGCAACCCAAAGTGGCCAGAAATTAAAGAATCGGTTTTTGAGGGTCAGCCACCCAATGCAAGACCTGATATCATCGCCCGGGTGTTTCATATGAAGGTGGAAGCACTCCTCGCAGACATCCTCAAGCATGACATCTTGGGGCATGTGGACGCTTACGTGATGGTGAAGGAAACGCAAAAGCGTCACCTTCCCCATATACACATGCTCCTGACCGTGGTACCTCGCGACAAGCCCAGGACACCAGCAGATGTCGATCGCGTGGTCTCTGCTGAGATTCCTGACAGACTCACAAATCCGGAACTACACCGTATTGTGACATCACACATGATTCACGGCCCATGTGGGGAATGGAACATCTTGAGCCCTTGCATGGCAGACCGGAAGTGCACAAAGGACTATCCCAAAGCCCTACGACAAACGACAAGCTTCTCTGATGACTCCTATCCCCTGTACAGAAGACGGGCAGAAGCTGCACCTGGTGATCCCATCATGAAGACAATACGAGGCGGTGCTAACGTATTAGTTAACAATGCATGGGTTGTGCCTTACAATCCATATATTGTCCTCAGGTACGATGCTCACATCAACCTTGAGATCGTCTGTGCTGTCACCTGTGTCAAGTACCTGTACAAATACCTTGAAAAGGGCCCGGACCAGTGCCTGGTCAGACTTGAGCCTCATGAGAGGATGCGAGAGGCATTACGACATGATGAAGTGGCACGCTACGAACTAGGGCGTTACATCACCGCATCTGAGGGATACTGGCGCATATACGATTTCCCCATTCAACGCAAGTACCCACCAGTCGAGATGCTGGCACTCCATCTACAGGATGAGCAGGTGATCACGTTCAATGACGAAGGTGCCGTACAGAACGTGGCAGAGTCAGGACCCCCTGCAACAACCCTCACCGCCTTTTTCGAAGCCATGAATCTCCATCCACACATGCGTCATGTTCTATATCCAGATGTATTCCAACACTTCACCTACTTGAGGAAAAGGTTTCAATTGCGGAAGAGAAGGCTGAGTTTCCAGGATAACCGTAAGGCTGATACGGTTGGGCGGCTCCCCATTATTCCCGTCAACTCACATACTGCCGAGTTGTACTATCTCCGCATGCTACTGTACCGCGTGCCTGGCCCCACATGCTTTCAGGATCTCCGTCGTGTTGGTGGTAGGGTCATGGAGACCTATCTGGCAGCCTGCATTGCATATGGCATCGTTGACAATGACCAGGAGGTGGATTCTGTTATGGAAGAGGCTGCAAATATTGCATTTGGCCTTGCAGTCCGCGAAGTATTTGCCAACATGCTCATATTCGTTCTCAGAGGCAACCACGTGCAGTTCTGGGAAAGGCACAAGTATGTGCTGTGCGAGGACTTCATGCGTGCAGTAGGTGTGAATGAACCAAATGGACGCATTGTGAGTGCAGTGCTACTAGAGCTGAGGAACAAAGTTGAGTGCCACGGCTTTTCGCTCAGTAAGACCTTTGGCCTTCCTGAGCCTGAACCAGTTCATTTCCAGTCTCGCATTCCGCGCGTCATCGAGCACGAAACAGTGCACAATATAGGAGAACTTGAGGCTCACATCGCTCAAACAGAGTGCCTTCTTAATGACGAGCAGCGCGTTGTTGTCGATACAGTGATGCGGAGTGTGGAACACGGACATGGCTGCATGCTTGCAGTTGATGCAAGTGGTGGGACTGGGAAAACATTCACATTGTCTCATATACTCAACAAAGTGCGAGCAATGGGCAAAGTGGCTCTTGCAACTGCTGCAAGTGGTATTGCAGCTACGCTGCTACCTAAAGGGGCCACCTTCCATAGTAGGACCAAGTGTCCTCTCATTCTCACTGATGAGTCCACTTGCAACATCAGTGAAAATGACACCACTGCAGCACTCATACGCATGACTAATCTAATGGTGGTGGATGAGGTTTCAATGATGGATCGTCGCGCATTGGAGGCAGCAGATCGAACATTCCAGTGGCTTCGGGGCTCAGAGGAACCATTTGGCGGCATCGCAATGGTTTTCAGTGGTGACTGGAGGCAGATCCTTACTGTTGTGCCACACGGTAGCCGTATTGACATAGTTGGAAGGTGCTTCAAGAGCTCATACCTGTGGAGAAAAGTGCAGATACTTCGTCTCAGAGTAAACATGAGGATCATGCAGGGTGCTGGAGAACAACAGGACGAATCTGATTTTGCAAAATTCCTGCTGGATCTGGGTGAAGGGAAGATTCCTGTCAATCCAGAAGAGGGTGAATTTGCTATTGAGCTCAGGGAACCGCTCATTCTTCCAGGTGAAAAACTTCAGGATATTGTCACTTGGGTGTACGAAGACTTGCATAACAACATTAGCAACCCCAAGTGGCTATGCGAGCGTGTTATACTATGTCCGACCAATTCCGAAGTCGATCAGGTAAATGCCTACATGACGACCATATTTCCAGGGGAGGAACATGTTTGCTGTAGCGTCGATACAGCGGAATCTGAGGGTGATCATTTGTATCCGCCTGAGTTCCTGGACACCCTCTGTCCATCTGGTATGCCGCCACATCGAATCTCTCTCAAGGTGGGTATGGTAATCATGCTGCTGCGAAACTTCGACCAGCAAAGCGGGCACTGCAATGGCTCAAGGTACATCATACTTCAGATCCTTCCAAATCTGTTGGTTGCACAATCTGTGATGGGTGTCAATTCTGGACGCACATTGCTCATTCCACGCATAACCTTGAGTCCATCTGACAACATGTTCCCGTTCACTCTGCGGCGTCGGCAGTTTCCGGTACGACCCTGCTTTGCCATGACTGTGAATAAATCCCAAGGACAGTCGCTACACCATGTTGGGATCTTCTGCACACGAGACTTCTTCAGCCATGGTCAGTTCTACGTGGCGGCCAGTAGGGTTGGCAGATCCAGCAGCCTCCGCATTCTTGCCCTGGACGAGGAAACAAAGAAGAAGCGCCGTTTCCTCAGCAACGTTGTTTATGAAGAGGTGCTAACGAGATAACGGTGTGTACAATGTACATGTAGACAATTTTTATTATTATTTATTTATTGAAGAAAAATTGTTTCGAAACGAATTCATCAAAAAAAGTGCACAACTTCTTTTGCCAGTCGTACACCATGTTAGGATCTCCTGGAGAAGTGCCGTTTCCTCAGCAATGTTGTTTATGAAGAGCTGCTAACGACATACAGGTGTGTACATGTGGACAATTCTTATTATTTATTTATTGATTGAAGAAAAATTGTTACGAAAAGATTTCATCAAAATAAGTGCACAACTTCTTTTGGCAGTCGCTACACCATGTTGGGATCTTCTGCCCAAGACACTTCTTCAGCCATTGTCAGTTCTACGTGGCGGCCTGTAGGGTTGGCAGATCCAGCAGCCTCCGCATTCTTGCCCAGGACGAGGAAACAAAGAAGAAGCGCCGTTTCCTCTGCAATGCTGTTTATGAAGAGGTGCTAAGGAGATAAAGGTGTGTACAATGTACATGTAGACAATTATTATTATTTATTTATTGAAGAAAAATTGTTTCGAAACGAATTCATCAAAAAAAGTGCACAACTTCTTTTGCCAGTCGTACACCATGTTAGGATCTCCTGGAGAAGTGCCGTTTCCTCAGCAATGTTGTTTATGAAGAGCTGCTAACGACATACAGGTGTGTACATGTGGACAATTCTTATTATTTATTTATTGATTGAAGAAAAATTGTTACGAAAACATTTCATCAAAATAAGTGCACAACTTCTTTTGGCAGTCGCTACACCATGTTGGGATCTTCTGCCCAAGAGACTTCTTCAGCCATTGTCAGTTCTACGTGGCGGCCTGTAGGGTTGGCAGATCCAGCAGCCTCCGCATTCTTGCCCAGGACGAGGAAACAAAGAAGAAGCGCCGTTTCCTCTGCAATGCTGTTTATGAAGAGGTGCTAAGGAGATAAAGGTGTGTACAATGTACATGTAGACAATTTTTATTATTATTTATTTATTGAAGAAAAATTGTTTCGAAACGAATTCATCAAAAAAAGTGCACAACTTCTTTTGCCAGTCGTACACCATGTTAGGATCTCCTGGAGAAGTGCCGTTTCCTCAGCAATGTTGTTTATGAAGAGCTGCTAACGACATACAGGTGTGTACATGTGGACAATTCTTATTATTTATTTATTGATTGAAGAAAAATTGTTACGAAAAGATTTCATCAAAATAAGTGCACAACTTCTTTTGGCAGTCGCTACACCATGTTGGGATCTTCTGCCCAAGAGACTTCTTCAGCCATTGCCAGTTCTACGTGGCGACCTGTAGGGTTGGCAGATCCAGCAGCCTCCGCATTCTTGCCCAGGACGAGGAAACAAAGAAGATGCGCCGTTTCCTCTGCAATGTTGTTTATGAAGTGGTGCTAACGACATAAAGGTGTGTACAATGTACATGTAGACAATTTTTATTATTCTTTGTTTGGGAGGGAGATGGGAGGGTGATGGGGCAGGGTGATGGGGCAGGGTGATGGGGCAGGGTGATGGGAGGGTGATGGCAGGGTGATGGGAGGGTGATGGCAGGGTGATGGGAGGGTGATGGCAGAGGGTGATGGGAGGGTGATGGCAGAGGGTGATGGCAGAGGGTGATGGCAGAGGGTGATGGCAGAGGGTGATGGCAGAGGGTGATGGCAGGGTGATGGCAGGGTGATGGCAGAGGGTGATGGCAGAGGGTGGTGGGAGGGAGATGGCAGGGTGATGGGAGGGTGATGGGAGGGTGATGGGGGGGAGATGGGAGGGTGATGGGGCAGGGTGATGGGGCAGGGTGATGGGAGGGTGATGGGGGGGAGATGGGAGGGTGATGGGGCAGGGTGATGGGGCAGGGTGATGGCAGGGTGCTGGCAGGGTGATGGGAGGGTGATGGTAGGGTGATGGGAGGGTGATGGCAGAGGGTGATGGCAGAGGGTGATTGCAGAGGGTGATGGCAGAGGGTGATGGCAGAGGGTGATGGCAGAGGGTGATGGCAGAGGGTGATGGCAGGGTGATGGGAGGGTGCTGGCAGAGGGTTATGGCAGAGGGTGATGGCAGAGGGTGGTGGGAGGGAGATGGCAGGGTGATGGGCGGGTGATGGGAGGGTGATGGGGGGGAGATGGGAGGGTGATGGGGCAGGGTGATGGGGCAGGGTGATGGGGCAGGGTGATGGGAGGGTGATGGCAGGGTGATGGGAGGGTGATGGGAGGGTGATGGCAGCGGGTGATGGCAGTGGGTGATGGCAGGGAATTAACATTAACGAATAAAATTTGTAATGTAATAATTTGTAATAATTTGTAGTAATATAATAATAATAACGAATTCTGCTCTGTTTCCATTCTGTTTCTATTTGGTGATATGCTTTGCAAACCTTTTTTTTTTTTAACTATTTTAAAACTACAACAATTCGAACATGGAATACATACTGACACTGCACTTTCAGGTCTCCTACAAATCCTACCCTGTCGCCTCACCGTGGCGTAGGAGTGGCAATGGTCAATGGCATCGAATGTCATGGCTAGCAAAGACAGGGAGGTAAACTTGATTTAAATTTGGCAAAAAAAAATTTTTTTTTTTTTTGGCAAGGAACGGGCACCCACGTACGGGCACGTCCTAGTATTTACAATGGGTAAACAGCAACCTATTGGTCGTGGTAAGGACACGATACTGGCTCAAATCCAGGGGAAGGCAGGCAAGAAATGTAGGCTACCTTTGAATGACGAGTTGTATCACATTGATAAAGGTCACTCTTTACTTTTGCCACCATTGTCGGAGGTGGTCGGAGGTTATGTTTTCACCCCTGTCTGTTTGTCTGTCTATCTGTCTGTCTGTGTTTGTCTGAGAGCAGGATATCTCAAAAATTTGTGGACGCATTTGGAGCGAACCTTGGTGGGCAGGTTGGGTGTGTGACAATGACTAATTGGTTCGTTTTGATGAAGATCTGAATATGCATCCAGATCCTAGGATATTAAATTTTTTAAAGTGATTCTTCACCATTGAGAGGTGGGGCCAAAAACGACATACATCATGACATTTTTAAAAATTGTGGACTCGTTATGACAAAACTAGGTGGATGAGTTGGCTTGGTGACAAGAACAAGCAGATTCGATTTTGGTTAAAGTCTGGATCCAGATTCGGCGTATCGGTGGGATACAAAATGTAAACTGTTCAACCTGGCAGAGGTACTAATGGAATAATGCTCGAAACCAGATGTAATGCAAATTGATAACATAGACTGGGGTTATGATAACTCTGTGCATGGATATTTTATCATTGCGGATTTAATACCAGGATATCCTAATACTGATAGGGTAGGTGCATTTAAGTATGAGCTGCACTGTCAGGATAGCTGAGTGATATGCGAACACACCTGTGAGCTGTCTAGCCTGGGATAAATGTCAGCTAAGCTAAAAACTACCACCCTGGAGTTTCAAATACAGGGCAAGGCACCAATGCGTGCCCCATGCATTGGATGGGCATTTAAGTCGGATGACCCGTCTGCCAGTACTGGTTGTTGGTGGATGTCAATGATCCAACAGTCTCTTTCACAAAGAGTATGAGGAATTTATCAATGGCATCACTGGTCAAATCCATGTCTAAACTGATGGTAGCAAGTACTCTGCTCTTCTCAGGTATTTATTTGCATTTTTATGGATGAGTCATCAAAAGGGGATTGGCAATTATCCCGAGACCACCAGGACCTTTATTCCATCCCTAAAGCCAAAAATGGGATTTGAAAGAGGACAATTTAAGGTAAACTGAACCGAATAGGTGAGAGGTAAAGGTGCGTATTTCGACAGCAGAATGCCCATCTCCATGTCCTTCGGTAACCTGTATCACCTGCTGTAACTTTCTGGCAAGCGGTTTAGTGAAATTTTATCGGAGTTTTTTGGAATGCTATCTGTCTTCAAACTATTTATACCAGTAGTCTTTCGACAGTCAGAAAAATGGGAAATACAGCTTTGTCATTTATGCTATTAAACTGAATTCAATGGAAATGTTTTCATAATAAACATATACCCAAAAATATGCATTTAAACATAAAAAGATAAATAAAATAAAATAAAATAACAATGCTACATGCTGCATGCCCCTTCCCTTATTTAGGGATTGGATTACAAGTGTCTGGAACTGGAGCTTGTCTTAGCTTTCAGATTGTCTGTTTTAAAATAAAATTAAAACCAGCTTGCTCATGAATGACCCTCAGGAAGAGTGTATTCTGTCTGCTCTGATATACATGTGGCACTACTAGTATACACTTCTTGGTTGTCTATGCAATACTCCCACGCAACTTGGGGATGGGCACCTGAAAAATTCCATCTATAAAAAGGCCCCACGCACATCCTCCCAACCAATTTTTTTTTCTTGATTGAACAAATCACATCGAAAAGTATTGCAGCCACCCACAAAATATTTAGCAAGTGTGGTGTAGACACCTGGGCAAGATTTGGAGACTGAAGATAAATGAAAGATCTCAACTAACTGCTCTTTGGCAATAGGCCTCACGAGCACAGCTCATTGTCATCCAACAGGATGGCGCAGACTGCAGAGGTGGCGCACTTGCCTTTCGGTATGTGGAATCTGGGTTTGAATCTTAAAGGCGAGTGTGTTACCTCTGCAGTCTGCACCATCCTGGCAGGTGACCGGACAATCTTAAAATGAATATCTCATCCACGATGGTGACCATGAATGTCAGGCTGTATCTAGGATGTTTCCGCAGTAGGAGGCAGGAACAAGGTTCTCTTAGGATCAGCTTCGTCTATTTAGCCAATGAGCCTCAAGTTGTTTGGCATGCTAATGAGTACCTCCAAGGAGGAAACGTGACCCATCAAAATCTCACTTGTCCAGGTCAACAATAGGACCTTGTCAACAACACTGATGGTCTTGTCTGCCTGTACCTCGTTGCCATTGGCAACGTGTTATACTGTTTCTGACCGTGGTGATTAGCAACACAAAATTGACTATGGACTGCAAATACATAATCTATTGTGCATCTCACCCGGAGAGATCTCCCTGTAGCTAGGGCGGCTTGGCGGATGTCTGGCTCATCGTCTGCCGATTGGAGACAAATAACTATGTTTATTACCATGACATACTGTGGGTCATACTAACGGCATGTAGAAGATGCTACGATGACCCAGCATGTTTTTGAAGTAAAAAAAAAAAACCCAATGTGATGTTCCACGCAGAGACAGGATCAGTCATGTCAAAGCAACTCCACAGAAAGGATTAGACTAGGTGGTTTACCTTTGCCTTCCCAGCAATAATCAAGAGAGGAATTTGGAAACTGTCCAGAGCGGAGGCGATAACTTGCATCCTTTTCACAAAAGATGTAAGAAATTGTTCCTATCGTGGTGAACACTTCCTGATAACAGTTTATGATTCCTACATTTTATGGAACGTCATTAACTGGAAAAATGGAAAAAATTATGGAAAAAATGCACCACTGGAATAAATTCAATCTTCCCTGGGCCTCAACATCACATACGCTGTCTTCTGGACAGACCATCAATACTGCTCTCATCTAAGGGGTTGGTGCTCCTGCTTCATACCCATCTCTGCGGAATCCAAAGCTCTAAACATCATTTGCATTTAGAACAGAAAAATTGAAGCCCAATGCCTGCTGCTCTCATCACGGACATGTTGGTGACCTCTGTTTTATACCACCTCCATTCTGGTCTTTCTCCCTCTACTCCCTATGACCCTCCCCACTTCCTTCAAGTCTCAGATGTTCTTGCAGCAACCTACTCCTCTTGGAACCCAAAATCGAGACTCGCTGCTCATCTCCATTCCTTGGTTCCCCTCTTCGACCACTCGTAAAACCTGATTACTGTTCAATCTCACCCTTCCCTCCAGAGTTTCAACTTCACGGAGTACCATCATCTGAGGTATCTCTACATTCTGACGAGTGATCTTTTCTATCCTCAATTACCCCCCTCTACCACTCCCCATATACCTGCAGGTTGCTTTTTTTCTTCCCTCTTCCCTTTCCTGTCATTCCCTCCCTTGTTGTGTCTGCATGATGTTACGCTGCTTCACATTCATTGTGATGTCTTCTACCATCTGTCACCTCACTCTTCCATGAGCTGAGACCTTGCATACAAAAAAGAAAGACAATAAAACATCACTATTTTGGATACAACAACAAACAACAGGCATTTTAAGGCCATTTTCCCTGCTAGAGCGGGGGTTAGCCTTGCGGGCCCCATGACAATCTTCTCCATTTTGCCCTATTTTCTGCATCTCCCCTTGTTAACCCCCTTGCCCGCATTTCTTCTTCCACCATCTTTAGTCATGTCTTTCTCGGTCTTCCCCGTCCTCTACTTCCTTCTACATTCATTTCCATCACTCTTCTCAACCAGTCACTTTCATCCTTCAACACATGACCAAACCATCTCAACCTGTTCCTCTTCACAGCATCCATCACAGGCTCTATTTTTGAATTTGACTATTGATTTTGACTAGTTATTATTCAAATATAATTTATTAAATATAATTTACTATTATATTTTGATTTTGACTATTGGATATGTTCATATAATCATTCAAACACTTTGGTCGCGCTTTGTAGATGTGGCTAAAATATTTTATTTACTCTTCCCGTACCCTCATGTGCGTGCATCAGGGAGATGATACCAGTCACAAATGCTCTCATAGCAATAAATTCTAGCCAAACAGGTCTCTTCACCATCGCAAGGTGTTGTTGAAGCAGCCCTCAATTCGTGCAGGAATTTGGCCAGGCTGCTGGTGCCGGCACACAACGACTACTCTTTTCAAAAGGCCTCCAGAGATAGGGAAGGGGGTCAAAAAAAATCAGCAATGAATTGCTAATACACAGGAAACCCAGCTTCACGTACCCTCACAAAGAAGTGGTTTCAGTACCAAGTAAAGACTCGTCATGTTGTTCTGTGTTGACACAAGTAACTGTAGCGAGGCTTCTTTGGCCGGGTCGTGCCTCGTTGACGCCCCAGTTTTAAAAAGACAAAGTGACCAAAGATCAGACAGTGTGAGCTGCGACCATTAAAACCATATGTTTTGACGAACAGAGCTGTCCATTATCTCGAGGGTCTCGCATATTGCCAGGAACATTCTGGGTCAGTTTTAAATTATTTTATTTCTGGAACAAACGATGAACTGGCCACGCATAGTTTTCCAACAGCAGATGCCAAAAGTGAGCTGGCACAGTTCATTTCTTGCTTCCACTGTATATGGTCGGCATAATTTCAATTTTCCACATGCACATCAAGCCAGGACGGAGACGGGGGAAGAGGGGGTGCTATTCATCCGCCAAACGTGTACAGCACTGTTCATGGAAGGCTTGATATATTTGCGGTCAAATTCAACGTTGAACCAACAGCACAACACACGTAGAAATGCCATCCGAGCAATACTTGCCACACCCAAAATGGACGCTCCACTCCCAAAGGCGCCAACTCAAAAGCCTCGTCCACTCACCATTCTTTACTGATAAGCTGAGAATGTCATTGGCAACTGACAGGTATTAAGAATACTTTGGACATAAAACAAGCTTACAAGTTATTATTGAGTGTTGTGACAGAGAAAGCATGAGCGATCAATTTTTTGTCAATCACCTCCACCACTAGAATGGGTGTATGGTGAGAGCGTCCACTCTGAGTGTGGGAGGTTGGCGGCTCGAACCCCGGCTGAGTCTTGCTAAAAAAAACTTTTGAAATAGCACGTGCTGCTTCCTCGCTTGATGATCAGCATTTTAAAAGAATAGAGCACGGAGAAACATCCATAAGTTTGGCAACCAATGTGCATGCTTTGACAGGCCTAAAGGCATCCTTATGCACTGACGTACAAGCTAGTGCAGTAGACATATTGTCAAGTAACTTATACATATATTTATTTATTACGAAGCTCTTTAAAACCACTCATGCACTCATATAAATGTTTAGTAATTTATAGGTAGGCTAGAAAGATGAAATGTTGCATACTCATGCAACTCCAGGCCAATATTCCTGGAGGGGAAGGGAGGAGGGAGAGGTGAGATCACGAATCTATCCTGAAACGAAAAGATGGACAATGCCACTTCTTTCCTGCTCACAGATGGTCATGTTATCAAAGGCGGTGGGTGGCATGTCACGTCATCATAATCATATATATGCACAATCGTTCCCCAAGAGAGCTGACATTTCTAGGTTTAATAACGGTATAATTAAAGTGTCTGAATTTTTGTCGTTTATGGATAACTAGCAGAGTAGCTGCCCTACGGGTGATCTTGTTCCAAGCATGCAATAGTTCTTCTGATACATACCTATCTTTATTTGGGCAGTGTATAGGCAACTGTCAGCTGCCTCATTTGCTCCCGGAAAGAAAAATATATAACCCGGATTACGTGCAGGAAGCAAAAATATGCCTGCTGCTTACAATTCAAAACACCTCACAGTACTGGAAAACACTGAGACAGGAATACTGTACTGAAAAGAGTGGGACTTGTAATACCCTCTCCGACCTGGAGATGGCGCTACATTATACATTTACATCGATAATTTGCATTCCTCCCCCTCCCCACCCCCCAAGACCACCGACAAAGATAAAAACACCCATACACACTACTCAGGGTCATGATGATCCTATGTAGCAAATCTGGATGTAATCGGCCCAGAACTGTATGACACGCAGGCACATAAACACCGGTCCGTGAATTACAGTAAGGATGTAGAGTGAGTAAGTGGTAGGAAGTTGTAAACATTTATAGTTGCTGTGGTGTACAGTGGGTAGTGTTAGTGCTGATTTTAAGTATTTCATGTTTACATATATAGTGAGACCTATGTGCCAGGCACCCTGGTTATAACAGACATTCAGGACACGTTTTTGCCAATGCATATTTTCCTTGGATTCATGATCGACATTGCTGGAAATCAACCCGGATATAAAGAAAGATCGCTTTGTCCTGGCAAGTTGAATGCACGAGACAGAAGGGCCTATACGTTGGAAAATCCTGCAAATACAGATGTGATTGCCAAAATTAATTATCCAAAACATCAAAATAAACAATCATTTTATTCTTCCCTGCAGTTTGCGTGTCCGAGAGACGGAATTTAGGTTTACTGGAAATGGAATTTATGCTTCGCAGCAGCGTTTTGTCGCTCTAGTAAGGCACGCCTTCTTCAAAATTAGTCATACTGTACTGCATTTATCATCGAGTTGGAAATTGAACCTCGATCAGATATAGAATAGCTATCTCTCTTGCATAGGGCCTATTACGAAATTGTTCCTAATCAAAATCCAATCAACGTATCAAAAGGAATGATGCTAACTTAACATTCTGATAACTCAAATTGGTTGTTTCTTGGAGCAACAGACGTGCTCCAAGAATATGCAATTATAGTTTGTTTTCCGCTTTGGTTTAAAGTTCCAGGTCCACCCATAACGTTTGTCTTTGACTTGTAGGATGCACCCCAGCATGTGCTTGCAGTCGGTAAGCATGCCACATTGAAATATTTTTACAGAGCCAATAAGAGAGGAGCACCTGCCAAAGAAAACGATGAGTTTTCTCATGAAACCAAACTGCCAGCCACGCTGCAGGTGGAATTAATTTTACATGCAATCAAACATGGGAGAAACATGCATGTAGTTCATGACGTCTTTCGGCTCTTCCCAAGCAATCCCGCAAATATTTGGCTGTGACTGCCCCTTTCAGTCGTCTCATTAGCCAGTATTTCATCCAAAACCTTTTTTTCCCCATCGAGGTTGTTCCTTCTGAAATCTGAACCACAGTTGTTGAAAGTACAATCAACAATGAAATGTTTGAAGTTTTTGGCCTGCAGACCGGTCACATAAAAGCCACAGCTGCGATGCCTGTAAAGCCGCTAGGCTGAGTTATAACTGACATCCTCTGCTTGTCGGTGATGAATGATAATCTGGATGAAGCTTATAGCTCAAATGCAACAAACATTTGTTTGACTATAGTGTTCGACTCCTGTGGTTGAGGGCACAATTGGCATGTGGTTCATGTGCCAGCATGTTCACTCAACCCGACATGTCTGTGGTCAGAACGACAACTTTTCGCAAAACAACCCATTCTCTTGTGTCAATAAAGTGAACAGAGAAACGTCCTGGGATAGTTTGCCGATACTGCGATACTTTCAGGTAGAAAACAACGGTCATTCACCTAATTTGCCAACGCAAAGGACCCAATTTGATACCTTGTCAGAGGCAATGAGGGTCGACGCAGGGTGTAATCTGTCCAAAGGCCAAATTTGGTAAAATTCACAAATTGCAACTTCAGCACACACAACGCTGTACAGAACGGACAGTTGGCATTTAGGGTGTGCTCCACAATGCAGCACCACGACAGTTTTAGTCGGACCTAATTTGATAGGGAATTCAACCCAAGATGTCAAAGTCACAAATTAGCTCAAGTTTCTATTAGCCTGTAAAGTAAATAAAGACAGTTTTCTTCCTCCAAGTTGCTACAGTTTATTAATTTTTTTTAAATCATATTTTTATTAATTTATCATTTGTACTGAAAAGCGCAAAGAATCTCATAAAAATAATTAATACAACAACAGGTGTTGCTCTTTATCAACCAATGAAGGTCAATTGCTGCATACAACTATTATGTGGGGTTGAGGGGAGTGGTCGAGTCGACAACAAAACATCACCTCGAACTGTCCGATTCAGTCGAGTATTTGATAAAATCGGAGAATCGTGTCCGACCGCAATGATATGTCGATGGACCACCAGTCATAGCTGAGATAGACCACGTGCTCCTTCAGACAGCCGGTCGTCCTCTGCGCAGCACATGGACACAGATACCCCCATTGTATTCCTCACGAGAGAATAATAATTTAAACATTTCACCAAAATGGATGTGGGCATCAAACGATGCACGAAGACCCATGAACTGTCTGATTGCACGAGACGAGGCGGTGTATGGATGCAAGCAATTGGGTCAGCTGGTCTGAACGTTTGTGTTGTGGGCGAAGAAGATGAAAAAAAGAAGAAGAGCAAAAGTTTGCTTTGAACGATTACTCCCCTTTGCAAACGTGATCAAAACGACAAGTTCGCGCCAAAGTAAACACAATCGAAGGAATATTATTTATTTATTTTAAGCATTCACAGGATTAATTAATTACAGCCGTGAAGTCGTTACAAAACGTGCTCTTGGGGATGAAAGGGGAGCGGCATTATTGCGATACGAATGAAAACCACGGTGGTTAGTGGTTACACGGTGGTTAGTGGTTACACGCTTGTGAGAAATTAAGCAAGCGCAGGGACTCACCGAGCGGTCTGCTGGGTTCTGGTGCACAGGGAGCCCCGGGCGCGGCACTCCTGGCGCTCGCTTTTCTCTCGGCCCCTATATAGCCTCGCCAATGGGGTCTGGGGGGCCCCGCGAGGCGCGAGGGGGCCACTCTACAACGCCGGCTGTTTTGAGTGCGCGCTCCGCACGCTCATGTCATGTGCGCTCCACGTCGCTCGCGCGGTATATTTAACCCCGCCCCCACCCCGGGAGGGCGTGGCTCGCAGACACCGTTCGCTGGGTTTGTGCGAGTCCGAACCTGCCCGCGTCGGGTGCTTCCTCAGGCTGGAACCTCGCTTCCCCGTTACGTGGCATCGCTTTAAGTATTGGCTTGTGCGCGTCCCATCCTTGTTTTGATTCGGCAAAGTTTGAACTTCTCAAAACTTTCTTTGGAACAGTCCAAACCTTTTGTCTGTACTGATGCTGTCGTACATTTTGAAACTCGAGACGAGTTGTGAAACATACGAAACGAAACTTATTTGTGACAACGAAACTTACGAAATATTCCAACTTTACAAGGCCGTTGCACAATCTGATTACTTTGACACTGTATGCGACTTCCAATGCACTTAACGGCCCAAATTATTCCCACCTTTTGGGGTCGCAGAGGGAAATCTTTCGGCCCAAGTCTTTCACGAACTGACCGCAACCTATGCCTGACGTTCGACTGAAGGTGGCAGGGATTTTTAAGTTGTTGAGGCTGCCGGCGATAACTCGCCTACTCTTTGCGAGACCGAGTGAGGCTGGGACATTTCACATCAATTCTGCTGTTATTTGGACACTATGGGACACCTGTCTAAAATAACGGTCAAGGTATTCGGCAGCACGAGGTAACCTGCAACAGCAATTCGACAGTTTATAGTCAGGTCGAAACTCTAACCCAAATTAGACAACTCCAAGGTAAATTCACCACCTGTGCACCATGTAAGCCACTTGTTTACCTTAAACGTGACACTATGTCGAACTAGAAAGGCACTCGGTAGAGCGCATACCTCTGCCAGGTTTAACAATTTACCTTTTATATCCACTGAAATATCGGATCTGGATTCGGACCTGCACCAAAATCTAATCGACTTGTTCTTGTCGCCGAAACAACTCGTCCACCAACTTTTGTCAGAACTCGTCCGCAACTTTTTCAGATATCGTGCTATATATAGTTTTTGGCGCCAAATCTCAATGGCGAAGAATCACTTAAACATTTATAGTATTCGGATCTTCACCAAAATCGAATCAATTCTTCCTCGTCACCTACACAACCCGTCCACCAAGTTTCGTCGGAATCCGTCCACAACGTTTTGACATATCCCGCTGACAGACAGATAGACAGAGAGAAGGGTGAAAACGTAACCTCAGGCGACCTTCGGTGGCGAAGGTAACACCTGCTTTTCTCCTGCTATTATTAAATAAATAGTTTATTAATAGCATCTTACCAAATTCACAAGCAGCAGTAATTATTGTGGAGACAGGTTGCACTTTAACCTTGTAATAAAAACAGCAAAGACCTCGTTCTCCCTACCGGGTGTGAAGAATGTGTTGGAGCTGCGGACGTTGTTCCCCCAACGCGAGCAGCGAGTGGAAAAGCTGACTGCGTACTCGTCGGGTTGCCCGGCTTCGCTTTCCTACTTGAGCAAAATCAAAACGGAAAAAGAAGGCAACGCCCTGTTTTAAAAACTTCGCCGATGTGGACGTGATTCAAATGCAAGAGCAGCATTCCAAACGGTACTCACATGGGCATGCACAGGCGACTCTTATTCGAACTCGATGGTGAACGGGTCATGTTTAACAAGATATTTGTGAAAAAAAGAAATAGGAGAATTGTAGCCACTCATGTCAAAGCTAAAGAGGAAAATGCCAGGGAGGCAATTATACAATAATATACAATAATTGCCTCCTCGGTGCACGTATTACATACAACTTAACTCTAACGTGTCCCTGATGCAAGTGTAACGCTATCCTACACGAGCACACGGACCAAACTATTCTCAACACATCATACCTATGGTCCCACTCCCTCCCCCCTCTCTCTTCCACATCACATAACAATATCGATAATTATTATATAACAATACTTAAGCTCTGCAGCCCATCTGTTTCTTTGAAGAACTCGGTTTGTCAGTGGGCAAACTGTATGGACGAAATTGCAAAACCGAAACCATTTGTCCAATTGGTGGATGCTACGCCTGGCAGCTCTCATTCATTCTTCGCTCACACGGAAAGAAAATCAAATGAAAAGTGGTCTGGTAGCAATATGGGCACAGAATTAATAACCTACAGTTTGAGAGAATGGTCCGGCAGGATGGTAGTGAGAGCACTTGCGTTTAAGCCGGCCTAGTCTGGATTAGATTCCCAACTCGGCTAGAAATTGTCGGACCTGGTGCTGCACGGGTAGGATGTGGCATCACAAAGTGTGCCTTCCCTCGGATGGACGTGGAGCTGGGAGTTCCGTGGTGAGTAGACAAGGTATTGCCGGCAGCCTCGACATTCTTGTCATCTTCAGTCCAATGTCAGGCGTGGCCCAGTGGTTCATCAATTCATGAAGGACCGGGCCAAGTGTACGTGGGGGAAAACGCCATAAGATTGTTTTTTTGGAAGCAACAGCAAAACTAGGCCAAACCTATTTAGTTTTACAGGTACAGTATTTAAAAGTAGATTAGTTTATCATCTTCTAATCACAAATGTTTTTTTCAATTCCCTGTTTTCTTTAAGGACTTAAATGTCTAACATCTATGTCCTATGTGTCAAAGAGGTACAACCTCCTTCACAGGCATGAGCTCCCCATCATGAGAAACAAAAATATACTTCACAGGAAAACTTTTGGCATGATCAAAGACATCCCTTGTAACAAGCAGAATAAAATATTTTTTATTGGGATAAGAAAGGTGGGAGGTGTGCAATCACAAGCACGTTTCTGCTGTTTAGCCTTGGTTATTCAGGCATGGTCCTTTTCCGACAATTGCTGAACAAAAGTTGTTTAAAGAGGCATCACATTTATGCTTCAACACCAACTGTGCAAGAACAAAATGAAAGTAAACTAGAAAACAGAATTTGACGCAAATCCGTTAATGGGTGTATACCTCCACCCACGTTACATATTGTCACATCAGCAGCGAGTTATCACCACAAGCATTGGACGGATGAGCTGAACCAGCTTTAACCCCCGAGGCGATCTCCCAATCTGGCGGTTATGACGTGAGCGGGATGGAAGAAACACGAACTTGCGTTTAACTTCACGAACCACACGGGTTTATTCCGAAACCCAACCAAGAACGAAACAACAAAAATGTACAAATAGTTATTTACAGCAAAATTAAGGCGTGGAATGAAAATAACAAAAATAAAGCGAAGGTAAAAATGCTAACTTGAAGTACCTCCATACGGACACAAACACGCACGCAGGGTAAAGTAAGAAAATAACAGTTTACTCTCTGACACTTTGCTGGCCAAAAAATGGATTCTGTTGGTAAGGACGGCAGCTGTCGAAGCCCGCAGCCACCAGGCGGAAAACCTGCAAAATGGTGACGACGTCAAACGCCGAAAGCGCTTGGTATCGAGGCTGGTGGCAAGCACGTAGACGGCCCTCTTTCTTTTCTCTTCCTGTTTCGGGAAGGACAGCGTGGCCTCCAGCTCCCCGAAGAGCCTAGCTCCCTCACGATCGCCACACAAAACACTCTCCTCAAAGAACACAAAAATTGCAGAGCTTCTTCCCCAGAACCGCTTACGTCATCCGTAGCATCACTTGGGGAGAGGGAGAGGGGGTGGGGGTGGGGGGGGGGGCATTCTGCCGGCCCCGTTTCCCGCCCATAGAACCATTTTTGGTCCGCCTCTCCTGGGCGGGTCTTTGCAATATGTGTCCATCGAGCATGAGTACTAGCCGGCTGCTGTTTTGCTTGGCCAGCAGTTGTTTTAAATGTTAAGGATGGCCACCAA
Organism: Myxine glutinosa; assembly: GCF_964187855.1. Lineage (NCBI taxonomy): Eukaryota > Metazoa > Chordata > Myxini > Myxiniformes > Myxinidae > Myxine > Myxine glutinosa. Next base: position 60,880,424 of record NC_136267.1, read on the forward strand.
GGGTATCACAAACAGGGGACATTAGCCTTAAACCCGACTGCTAATTAACACTGTATCATCCCTCGTATGATATTTAATCATACGAGGGATGATACACACAATCTTAAGCTACATTTTCCCTACTTAGTACATTGAAATGCTTCTACACGTCACACGGTCCATGCTATTTCCTATTCAATCCTACCTTTCCTACGGGTATTCTATTAACTACCCCATAAACGTAACAATATTGTTATGTGATGTGGAAGGGGTGAGGGGGAGTGGGACCATAGGTAGGATGTGTTAAGAATAGCTTGGTATGTGTGCTTGAGTAGGATAGCTTTACACTTGTATCAGGTACACGTCACAGGTAATTTGTATGTAATATTTGCATTGAGGAGGAAATGATCATCACCTGTAAGGAAGTATATGGTAAGGTTGTATTGTATGGACCTTCTGTACAGACGAGGCCAACTGGAGCGATTGTGGCACATAACACCAATGGCACATGGAAACGTCATGGGCCTTTCTGGACAAGACGGTGGAATGAGTTGTGGAGTGCTGGAGAGGGGCGGGGCAGCCTGAAAAGTGGCACCACCCACTGGCAGCGGATGACCAATGAGATGGACCCTCCGTGCTGAACAGCAGGCCCTAAGGTCAATAAAGAGCCTCATCCGCACATGCAGGCTAATAAATTGGGGGCTTCCCACGGATCAAAAGAAGACATATCATCTCTCTCTGCTTAGTCACTCCCTTGGTACAGACCGTTTGAGAGACTGCCATCGCTCCTCTCGTCTTCAGTCCTGTGCCGCACCAGCCTACACGGTGCCGTTGTCCAAGACCAGCTCATGCCAACACAAGTCCTCACCTGTTTTTCCATTCATTGAGTGAGTATGGTATTTTTGGTGCCATTTTTAAAATGAGATATCGCCCGCCACAAAGCCTTTAAGGCCACTCGAGGTGGGGGCTACACAAAGGAAAGTATACATATTAGACAGAAAGGAAGAATCTGTTGGCATTTCTCTTGAATTGAGGTAGTTTGGGATAGAGGGGAAAGGAGGGAGCAGGTAAACTGTTCCAGAGTGATGCCGTGCACGGAAAAGAAAAAACGACAAGAATACCTCATGGTCTTACTCCTTGGTACAGATGCAGTGTATGGATGGGAAGAAACTGCCAGACGTGAAGAGCGACTGAAAGTATGCTGTACCAAACTCTGATAGACTCTCAGAGCACATCCCTTGGTAATATCTGCAGAAAAGGCTCAAAGAAGCAACAGAGCGGCAGACTGAGAGAAGTTCCAGGGATGATGCCAACTCCTGTCCCACCAGAATGGCAGCACATCGCTGGATTCTGTCGAGATAGGTGACAGGCCGGAACACCAGCCCAAATATGGTAATTATGACAGGATGGACAGTGGCCTTATATAGATGGAGCATAGCAGCTTGAGTAAGGTATCGCCGAGCATGAAATAAGCAGCCAAGGAGCTGGGAGGCTCTTTTAGCTATACCAGAGATGTACTTTCCCAGCTGAGGTTTGAGCTGATATCCAATCCAAGCAGACGGATAACAGGAAATTCCTGCAAAGGTGAAGAATCCATAAGACAGGGTTGGACAACAAGGTGATCTTGAACTAGACAGACAACAAGTGGGTCTTTTTTGGTTGAAAGCAACAATCTTTTCCACAGTTGATTACACTCTCTAGGTCCTGATTGAGAATGGTTCTAGCATGGTCACGGGTAGGAGGAGACAAGGTTCCTGGGTAGGTAGTATATAGTGTTGAGTCATAAGTGTAAATGCTTAATTGAGAAAGAATACAATCAGGCAGAACATTGATATATAAGAACAATATTGGACCCAACAGAGACTCTTAAAGAACACCAGCATTCGTATTATGGACAGGGAATGACTGCCCCTCATGTACCACAGAGATTTGACGATTTGCAAGAAAATCAGAGATTGTATCAATACATTTTCCAGAGATGCCATATAATTTTAGCTTATGAATGAGGTCCTTGTGTGACACTTTGTCAAAAGCCTTCGAGGTGTTGAGAGCAAAACCCTGGCTTCTCCATGATGATCCAAAGCCCTATACACATGTTCAGTGATTAGGGATAGAACATCACCAGTAGACCTTGACTGTCGAAAGCCATACTGAACATCAGTTAGGAGATTGTGGCTTTCCAGATGAGTCATGAGTTGTTGTTTTATCAAGGACTCAAACACTTTGCTGATAATGGGTAGAAGGCCAACAGGCCGATAGTTAGAAGGATCACATTTCCCACCTTTAAAGCCAGGGACTACAGAAGCAGGGCCGGATTTACAATGGCTCCAATGGCGCCTCGGCACCAGACCCACAATCAGAAGGGCCCCATAATGAACATGATAGATCCTTTTAAGTGTCGGGAGAGTGGGGCACCTTGAACACAGGGGCATTTTGATCCACAGTCCTCAATTCCATTAGTATAACCCCCTTCACAAAGATGTCTCTAGTGTATGGTCAACAAATGGTAAGTCGGTAAACTACTATAGTCATTAGCACTTACCTTTTGGTTTTGCAAGATTACACATTTGTTTGATTTAAGATGGCCGAAGTAAATTTCAAAGGGTAAGTTCTTCTTTCTCTAGTACGATCGATGCAGCGAAAACTTGGGTCTGTCAATTTAAACCTGCAGTGTAAGAAATCACGCTAATTATAAAGTTATCAATTTGTGATAGTCTCTGGGCATAGAAAGTGAGCATGCAATTTTGTATAATGGTATTACATGGGGCACCCTGAACCTGCAAATATGGTGCAGGTCGAACCATGGTTCAAATTGCCCCACCATAGTGATATGTATATTTCTTACCATAAAGATTTTTAAAATTTCAATGGTTCCCCAAATGTGGGCCCACAAATTTGTTTGGCACCAGGCCCACAAGAGGTTATTCTGGCCCTGCACAGAAGCCTGCTTCTAGTTAAGTGGAAACAAAGTTTGACCGACACAAGCAAGACAGTTTTGAGAGAACAGAAGACAGTTCAGTTGAACACATCTTCAAAGCAATTGCAGGGATTCTATCTGGTCCAATAGATTTTGAATGTCAAGCCTTTGAATAATCTTAGCAACTTTCCTGGGTGTGTTGATGATAGTGGAAAGCCTGGTGTCAAGATGGGAAGGACAAACATCACTAGAACCTCGCCATATATTTGAATAAGAATTACAAACAGATTGTGCATACTGTCGCTTCGCATTCTCGAATACTCGTTTACAGTGGTTGCTCGCAAGGTGAAACAAATGATGCACCTCACTCGAGCCAACACGACGATAAGGTTTGAAAGAGTGATTGCGATGGGCAATAGCAGCATAACAAGCCAGAGTGAACCATGGCTGTGAGTGTGGTTTCACTTGGTAGGTCTGAGAAGGGATAAAGAGGTCCATTGGAGATCTCGCGAGATCTTGGAGACGGCGGCAGGGATTCTCGAAGCTCCACAGTCACACGGTCTCCACGTTTTCAAAGTTGAGTCTGTTCACAATTGTATTTTGTCAAAACTGTATTTATCTTTTGGTGTGTGAGGTTATAGTGTGCAGCTTGGAAGTTTCTCGGTGTTTATCTTTCATAAATTAATCGTCTGTTTGCCGCGTCGCGAGCAAGGCCTTTGCCACGTCACGAGCGATTTGAAATCGAAGTTAAGTAATTGTTCCCATTTGTATTTTCGTTATAACTGTATTTATTTTATGGTGTGTGTACGGATATTGTGTCCCGAGGAAGATTTTCGGTGCAAATCTTTCATACCTGTATTGAAAATCGTGTTAATTTGTGTCGTGTCTTGAGGCCTTGTACAGTGTACAACCTTGAGGCTTTGTTTTTCTCTCAGCGGTCCGTCGTTTGTGATCCAATAACTTTCGTTCTCTGTTTTCCCAGTCTTTTCACCCCAGAGCCTACTTCCTTGTGTAAATCTCAACTAAAAAAACAAACAAAAAAACAAACATTTCCTTCTCTGTTCTTATTCTTTGTTCTCATTCGTTTATTCATTCTTATTCGTTCGTTCGTTCTTCGACCACGTGTTTCTCCCCCATTTCCCCAGATAGTTTTCACTGTTATTAACCTTCAATGTTTACACTTTCCCCTCAAGTTCTGTATTCCATCATATATTATAACACCTTTTTCTTCTTCTTCTTTAAAAGGCTGCTTTCGCCTTGCTCACCAAATCTATTCATCCCAAAAAAAAATTCCATCTCCTATAGTGCCTTTTTTCTACATTCCCTAAACTCTCCTGCACTCCATCCTCCATCCAGCGTCCTTAAACGTATTGTTGCGGATATGAGGATTGCATTTTTTTGATTGTGTGTATTGTAGTGGTAAATTGTTGTGTAACATTGGTTGGATATGGCCCCTCCTGCCTCCAGAGTTGTGTAAAGGTAAAAAGGGCGTCTCGGTAGTTAATTCCATGAAGCACCACATTGAAGGACCCGATAAAACCCTTGTTCAGTAGCTTATATCTTATTATGTGTTTTAGGGTAAGGCCTTGTCTTCCATTAAAATAATACTCCATTGCACCGAATCAATTAAGAATAGCTCCCCCTTCAATACTTACATTTCCCAGCCAAACTCTCCATCTGCGGGTAAAGCAGTTCACAAGCGTGGGGTGCACGCCCTCTCATTTCGCTGCTATAGTGAATATGTGCTCCGTGCTCTGTTTGAACAGGAGGGGCGGGGTCGCCCGGGAGAGGCAAGCCCAGGGCGCGCCACGAAGGGCGGGGCTGTTCAGCCCCATGCCCAAATAAGGAAACAAGCCCGTGGCTCGCCACGAGGGGCGTGCCGTCGGCGCCATGCCCAAATAAGGAGACAAGCCCGTGGGATTACCATACAAGGTCACGAAACAGAGCACGGGGAGGGTAGGGCGGTACCAAAACCGAGGAGGGCGTGTCAGACCCGTGCTGAAGGTTTGGACAGAAGGGTGCGACGATCGCTGGGACAAGCTACACCAGATATACGGCGGATGAGTCCAGGTGCGTGAGAGGGTTGGCAGTCCACCGGGAGAGAGTTCAGAGTTGCACCGGAGTTGCGTGAGAGATACGAAAAGCCTTTGACAAAGAGCCGCTTCAACCAGCCCTGTTTCAAACAGCCGCGTGAAGCCCTGACGGGGCAGCGAGTGACCCTGCCGGCGTGCGCTGTGAAGCCGAATACAAGGAGCTGCCGGCTCCTCGCTTCCCGCCCGGAGTGGACCTGCTCGCTGTGCCCTGTGATCCCACCTGCTCATCCCTCCAAACGATTCCTACCCTTCCATCCATTTGCGTACGTGAGTTTGTTCTGTTCGTGCTGTCCTGGGTAGTAAACTAAGTCAGTATAAGCTAGTAATTTGCACTGTGTTACCTGCTTTTTCATGTCCGCTGTAAATACCCGTGACTGCTCTTTTTGCTTATGTGTGTGTAAATAATAATAAACCCCATTACTCTTCTGTACGTCTTCTTCTTCTTCCTCTTTGCATTCATCGTCTTAGTCTTTTCCCCATTGAATATCTGTGGCGCGATACGGCCAACGTTTGGGTGAATCGGGTTTAGTCGGGGAACAACTGTTCGGTCGCGGAGCCTCCGCTCGGCAAACATACCATCCTTAACCGCGTACCGTAACAGTATTTTTAACTCGAAGGTCACAAGAAACTCATTTTGCAATAAATGTTCGTTTCCCATTAATCGTACACTTTCTAAAATCCAATCTCACCCCTCCCCTCCAAATCTTCCCCATAACTCCTCCCCTCCAAATCTTCCCCATCACCCATCCCTTTCAAATCTTCCCCCTTTCCCCTCCCCTCCTAATCCTCCCCATCACCCATCCCTTTCAAATCTCCCCCCTTGCCCCCTCCCTCCTAAACTACCCCCTCACCCCTCCCCTCCAAGACTCCCCCTCACCCCTCCCCTCCTAGACTCCTCCCTCACCCCTCCCCTCCAAATCTCCCCCATATCCCATCCCTTTCAAATCCCTCCCCCTGTCCCTTCCCTTCCAAACTCCCCCCTCGCCCCTCCCCTTCAAATCTCCCCACCCTCATTTCTTCTCAATTTCCCCCCTCTCACTCCCCCTCCTCAAAGCGTCCTCCCCACTTCTTCCCCCTTCCAACTCTCACCTCCATCTCCCCCAACCTTCTGCCTCGCTCTTCCCCCTCCTCAAATAACACCTCATTGTGCCTCACCCAATCACCATCAAACCTTTTGTCCGCCCCATCCTTCCCTTTCTCCGAGCTATTCTGAAATCTCTGACACACCTTCAACAGCTCTCCCTACCTCTTCCACATCTTACCCTACCCCTCCTCCCCCCTGTTCTGTATCCGATGCTCCCCCTTCCTCTTCATTAACGGTATGGACCTCAAACATCCGGGGCCTTCGTTCAAACTTAACTGATCTCTCCATGCAGGTTGCTTCTGTCAAACCAGACGTGATCTGCTTAACAGAAACTTTCCTCCTTCATGATGTCTCTGATTCCTTTGTATCTCTCCTGGGTTACTCCCTCCTCCGGTATGATAGACCTGAGCCTCGTCCTGGAGGTGGGGTTGCTATCTTTATCAAAAACTCTCTTCCTCACTCGCCCTGCACTGCACTCTCTCCACCTCATCCCCAGGAATACCTCTGGCTACGGCTTCCCCTTCGCTCCCACCTCTTGTTCATATGTGTGTTGTACCGTCCACCAAACAGTGATGACTCCATCTACATCTCGCTGTCTGATAATATGGACCAACTTCTATCTACTCATCCCAACTCTCTCTTCCTCATATGTGGTGATTTCAATTGTCACCATGCCAGTTGGCTGGGTGTGGGTACCTCTCTCACCAGCCATGGCTCCTCAGCAAAGGACTTCTGCGACTCACTGGGACTGACACAATCTGTCAATTTCCCGACCCGGATCTCAGTCAACGGAGCATCTTCTCTTCTGGACTTGGTTATGACTAACTTCCCTGAAAATGTCTGCTGCTCTTCTTCTGCTCCAATCGGATCATCTGATCATGTCCTTGTTAAAGTGGACATCTCTCTGACCATTCTCAGGGAGCCTGCTCAGCGTCGACGAGTCTGGCATTTCACTCAGGCCAACTGGCATGGTCTTCAAGCAGCCATCAATCATCTGGACTGGTCTCCCATCTCTACCACCTCTGACATCAACTCATCCTGGGAATTCTTCCAAAGTAAATTGCTCTCTCTCATGCACAGATTTATCCCATCTCGTCTTCAGTTGTCATACCCTTCCTCCCGTCCATGGTACACGGATTCTTGTGGTGAGGCCGTTGCCCAGAAACAACTTGCCTTAGTCTCCTGGAAAGCAAATCCAATGGAAGGAAATCTCATTTCCTTTCACAAAGCCCGAAACAAGAGTGTGTCCACCCTCAGGAGAGCCAGGAAACAATATCTCTCCGTTCTCAAGACCGAACTCTCTTATCTGTCTCCCTCTTCCAAATCCTGGTGGCGTCTGGTCAAATCTGTTTCTGGTGTTTGTTCCCCCTCCATCCCTTCCCTTACCTCAAACGGCTACACAGCTGACTCCGGACGTGAAAAAGCTGAATGCCTCAACTCTGTGTTTGCCTCTAAATCTTGTGTCCCAAACCCATCCCTCTCTGTACCCACCATACCCAGTCGTACCCAGCTGCTCCTGGACTCCGTGTCCTTTCCTCCTGACAAGGTGGAAAAGTTTCTGTCAACCCTCGACTCTGATTTTGCAACTGGACCTGACGGCATCAGCCCACGGGTCCTAAAATCATGTTCTTCCGCTCTTTCACTCCCTCTCTCTGTTCTCTTCACCCTCTCTTTTTCTCAAGGTCAACTGCCATCTGCTTGGAAATCAGCCAACATCACCGCTTTGCACAAAAAAGGTGCAAAAACAGATCCTAGCAACTACAGACCAATCAGCCTTCTCCCAATTATCAGCAAAGTCATGGAATCCATCATTGCTTCGGATATGAAATCTTTCCTCTTCTCCAATGGCTTGATCTCTGATCATCAATTTGGTTTCAGACCAGGTCACTCGACTCTGGACATGCTGCTTCTGCTGTCTCAACAATGGATGGAGGTCCTCAATGCCAAACAGGAAATTAGAGCTGTCTCCCTCGACATATCATGTGCCTTCGATACGGTCTGGCACCCCGCTCTGCTCACCAAACTCTCCTCCTTTGGTATCCATGGAAATCTCCACGCATGGCTGGCGGACTTCCTCTCTAGTCGTCGTCAATGTGTGGCCCTGAATGGGTTTCTCTCATCTCCTCTTCCTGTTCAGGCTGGAGTTCCCCAAGGCAGTGTTCTGGGCCCTGTGCTTTTTCTGGTCTTCATCAATGATCTCTCTGACTCTCTTGAAAATCCTCTCTATCTCTTTGCTGATGACTCCACTCTCTGCCGCTCCATTCCTCATCCCTCAGATCGGCAGTCTGCAGCCTCCTCACTCTCTGCAGACCTGGACAAAATCACAGACTGGGCAAACAAGTGGAACATGTCTTTCAATCCTGACAAATCTCACACTCTTACGATGTCTCTCCGAAAAGACCGACTGGACAACCCTCCCATCTACCTTCTGAATAATCCTCTCCAATAAGTTCTGTCACTCAAGCTTTTGGGTCTCACTATCTGCCATGATCTTTCCTGGGAGAACCACATTTCTAAGCTGGCCTCCAAAGCCAGTCGCCGACTGGGCATCCTCCGTCGTGCGAAGTCCTTCCTTGGCACACCTGAGCTCCTCACCACATACAAGGCTTTCATCCACAGCTCAATGGAGTACTGCTCTCCCCTCTGGGCTGGTGCTCCTGCCTCACACCTAGCTCGTCTTCACGCTGTTGAAAGCAAAGCGTTCAGAATCATTGGAATCTCCCGCGATGACGCTATCTCCGAGGGCCTTTCACTTAATCACCGCAGGCAGGTTGGTGGTCTTTCCGTCTTCTACCGACTCCTCTCCGGCCTTGCTCCCCCAGCTCTCTCTGGGCTCTGTCCCCCAAATATTCCTGGAGGTCGCACAAGATCTGCCTGCAACCCTCTTATGGTTAAACTGCCAAAATCAAGACTCTCTGCTCACCTTCACTCCTTCATTCCTCTTTTCTCCCGCCTCTGGAACAAACTCCCTCACTCTCTTCAATCCCACTCTTCCCTCCAGGTCTTTAAAACGGCTGTTCACCACCATCTCTTATCTTCCCCAATCCAAAACCTTGATCTTTTCTACCCCCGCTAATTTCACCCCAAATCCACTTTTTTGAGGTGACTTTTGACTTCTTTCCTGGAAGTCCTTGGTGTCCTTGCGTTTTATACCTATCCTGCCTCCCCCCAGGCCCTCTCCCTCCAAAAACATCTCCCGATGTCCCTGCTCTCAAATGTTGTGTTTGTGTGCTTCCTCCCCTTCTCTCCCCATCTTTTCGACCGCTCCCCTTTTTATATACTTTGTTTGCTTGTTTGTTTGATTTGTTTGTTTGATAAATGTTAGCTCTTTCACGAGCCTCGACTCTGTACACAAAAAATATATATATATATATACCAACATGGACCCTCAGTAACTTCCTTGGCAGCCTCAGATTGGCTGACAAAAGATTGAGTTCCAGTGAACATCGGCAAGAAAAGAATGCAAGACATCCCAGTCAGTCTTGCTATATTGGATGACCACGTGAAGGTTGAAAATCAAGCCAATGGAGGATATAGCCAGGCACTGCCAAATATTCAGATAACACCTCTGTGTTTCCGAATTCCGTTTGGAGAAGGATTGGATGGCAGTGAAATTGCCATGACCCCCCCCCCCCCCCCTAATATTACCATAGCAGATACTTAGCGATGTAGACTTAGGCGCCCTTGGTGGAAGACTCGAAATGCAGGTTGAGACCAAGTGTTATTGGATTGAATAGTCATAGTGTTCCAATATATAGAGGAAGAAGAAGAGAAAAAAAAGAGGAAAAAAAGAAGGATCATTAGTTCAGCAATTTACGTCATGTACAAAGCCATAATGAGAGACATAAAGAGCCCAAATGAACCACAAGCCAGAGCAGAGGCAGCCTGATTGCCTACGGAAAGCAACCAGAAGTAGCTGCGAGGCTCACCATCCACGCATGTCCCTGGCAGCGCAGCTACCCCGGCATTTTACACCCGCTGATGGATCAGCCTCTCGATACATCCCCATAGAGTTCAGGATCTTGTACTATCGGGTGGCCATGACCTGCAGCATGTTTTCAACCTGTACCCTTCAGTGATCAGGCTCAGCTTGTCAAACACAGGGCTCAATGTACATGAATGTAACGATAAACTAACGCACCTCAAAAACAGAACAACCAGCCCCTTACACTGAAACAAGACAAACAGAAAGTTTCTCTCTTCACAGTTCAAAAATGGCTGGGAGGGGTTACTCGTCTGCTTCAAGACACCAAATAGTGCCTTTACCCCCATTTTTGGTAGACTGCCGACCAAGGCTTACAAGTACCACCCACCTGGGTTTTATATCAGAGTTGTCCCTCTCCTAGGCAGATAGCCATTCAAGGCTAACAAGCTCCACCCACCCAGAGCTCTCGGTTTTAAGGCACCGGGGATTCGCCTACACCCTTTGCCGTTAGTAATAAACATGGTCGGCACGAGAAGCCAGGCAGTAGGATTTGGTTAGAAGAGGCTCTTTGAGGCGCTGTGCTATATTTGGGAAATTTCAGAGGAGATGGAGATGCTCAATCAACCAACCCAATCCCAACACATTCCCCAACCCATTATGTCCCCGCTTGCATCATAGGATTCCGTCGTCGACGCAAAAAACATCTACCCGTTGTTACATTTGGATCACAATTAAAGGTCACCTGAAAAAAAAATTAAAGGCCATATGAGAGAAAGAGAGAGAGAAGCATGAGAGAGAAAAGAGAAAAGTAGAAGAATGACATCAAATGCTTCCAACTCGAGTTATCGTCTGCAAAATGAGCACAGGTCTTTTAATCTGTTGAGCCCCAAATCGAAGTATGCATTTCATCTTTGTATTGGTTCACGAGTTATCAAGTGACCACTATATTCGTCATGGGTGTGCGTCTGTCTGTCTGTCCGCAGCATAACCACCCAATGATATCACCCGATCTTGATGAAACTCAGAACTTCCCTGCTAATGTCTGCTGCTCTTCTTCTGCTCCAATCGGTTCTTCTGATCATGTACTTGTTAAAGTGGACATCTCTCTGGCCATTTTCAGAGAGCCTCCTCAGCGTCGACGAGTCTGGCATTTCACTCAGGCCGACTGGGATGGTCTTCAAGCAGCCATCAATCATCTGGATTGGTCTCCCATCTCCACTGCCTCTGACATCAATTCTTCCTGGTAATTCTTCCAAAGCAAACTGCTCTCTCTCATGCACAGATTTATCCCATCTCGTCTTCAGGTGTCTTACCCTTCCTCCCGTCCATGGTACACTGAATCTTGTGGTGAGGCAGTTGCCCTGAAACAACTTGCCTTTGCCTCTTGGAAGGCTAATCCAACTGAAGGCAATCTCAGTTCCTTCCACCAAGCTCGGAACAAGTGTGTGTCTACCCTCAGGAGTGCCAGGAAGCACTATCTCTCCACACTCAAGAATGAACTCTCAAACCTGTCTCCTTCCTCCAAATCCTGGTGGCGTCTGGTCAAATCCGTTTCTGGTGTTTGTTCCCCCTCCATCCCCTCCCTTACCTCAAATGGCTACACAGTTGACATCGCACGTGACAAAGCCGAATGCCTCAACTCTGTGTTTGCCTCAAAATCTTGTGTCCCAAACCCATCTCTCTCTGTTCCCACCTTTCCCAGTCGAACCCAACTGCTCCTGAACTATGTGTCCTTCTCTCCTGACAAGGTGGAGGAGTTTTTGTCAAACCTCGACTCTGATTCTGCAACTGGACCAGACGGCATCAGCCCGCGGGTTCTAAAATCATGCTCTGCCACTCTATCTCACCCTCTCTCTGTTCTTTTCACCCTCTCTTTTGCTCAAGGTCATCTGCCAGCATCCTGGAAATCAGCAAACATTACCGCTTTACACAAAAAGGTGCAAAAACAGATCCTTGCAACTACAGACCAATCAGCCTGCTCCCAATTATCAGCAAAGTCATGGAATCCATCATTGCTTCGGATATGAAATTTTTCCTCTTCTCCAATGGCTTGATCTCTGATCATCAATTTGGTTTCAGACCAGGTCACTCTACTCTGGACATGTTGCTTCTGCTGTCTCAACAATGGATGGAGGTCCTCAATGCCAAACAGGAAATCAGAGCTGTCTCCCTTGACATATCACGTGCCTTCGATACGGTCTGGCACCCAGCTCTGCTCACCAAACTCTCCTCCTATGGTATCCATGGAAATCTCCATGCATGGCTTGCGGACTTCCTCTCTGGTCGTAGTCAACGTGTGGCCCTGAATGGATTTCTCTCATTTCCCCTTCCTGTTCAGGCTGGAGTTCCCCAAGGCAGTGTTCTGGGCCCTGTGCTTTTTCTGGTCTTTATCAATGATCTCTCCGACTCTCTGGAAAATCCTCTCTATCTCTTTGCTGATAACTCCACTCTCTGCCGCTCCATTCCTCATCCCTCAGATCGGCAGTCTGCAGCCTCCTCACTCTCTGAAGACCTGGACAAAATCACAGACTGGTCAAACCAGTGGAACATGTCTTTCAATCATGACAAATCTCACACTCTTACTATGTCTCTCCGAAAAGATCGACGGGACAACCCTCCCATCTACTTTCTCAAAAATCCTCTCCAAGAAGTTCTGCCGCTCAAGCTTTTGGGTCTCACTATCTGCCAAGATCTTTCTTGGGAAAACCACATTTCCAAGCTGGCCTCCAAAGCCAGTCGCCGACTGGGCATCCTCCGTCGTGTGAAGTCCTTCCTAGGCACACCTGAGCTCCTCACCACATACAAGGCTTTCATCCGCAGCTCAATAGAATACTGTTCTCCCCTATGGGCCGGTGCTCCTGCCTCACACCTAGCTCGGCTTCACGCTGTTGAAACCAAAGCTTTCAGAATCATTGGAATCTCCCGCGATGAAGCTATCTCTGAGGGCCTTTCACTCACTCACCGCTGGCAGGTAGGTGGTCTTTCTGTCTTCTACCGACTCCTCTCCGGCCTTGCTCCCCCAGCTCTCTCTGTGCTCTGTCCCCCAAATATTCCCACAGGTCGCACAAGATCTGCCAGCAACCCTTTGATGGTTAAACTGCCGAAATCTCGGCTCTCTGCTCACCTTCACTCTTTCATTCCTCTTTTCTCCCGCCTCTGGAACAAACTCCCACACTCCCTTCAATCCCACTCCTCCCTCCAGGTCTTTAAAACAGCTGTTCACCACCATCTCTTATCTTCCCCCATCCAAAACCTTGATCTTTTCTACCCCCGCTAATTCACCCCAGATCCACCTTGTTTGAAATTCCAACTTCTTTCCTGGAAGTCCTGGCAGTGTCCATATGTTTTATACCTCTCCCACCCCTCCCCCTTCCCATGCCTCCCCCCCCCCCAAAGCCCTCTCCCTCCCACAGATCTCTCGATGTCTCTCGGTCCCTGCTCTCAAATGTTGTGTTTGTGTCCTTCCCCCTCTCTCCCCATCTTGTCGACTGCTCCCGTTGTTATATGTTTTATGTGTCGGTTTGTCTTTCTGTGTGATTAATATTAGCTCTTTCACGAGCCTCGATCTTGTATACAAAAAAAAAAAAAAAAAACTTGGGTGGGAGGTTCATATCATGATCTGGTTGTGTCCTGCCTAGAGTGGGCGTATCATGAAGATGTCTTTTTAGGGGGTAATCGAGTTCAAGCTACATCTTCTCCAAGGGGTTTGGTGAATCTGACAGGGGTTTCGATATTTGGTTCGGCCAATGTCATGTGTCTAGCCCCATGGAGCTCGATTTTTCATTTTCGCCCCAAGGTCAAAGTCACAAGGTCCCAAAATTTAGAAAAGTCGATTTTTGATGGTTTTATTACATTGTTCGCTTCCTGATAGGGTGACATGTCGTACATGATCTTATATTATCACATACATCATGAAATACAAGTTTTCCAACAAATTTCAGAATCTTCGACCTTTGACCATTGAAGGTCACAAAGGTCAAATTTTCAAAGTTGTCGGAATCGAACTGAATTTTCGGTATTGTGTAGCTAACTAACCTCATAACTGATTATGGTCCCGATTTGATGCATCAATCGTCGATGATCGTGACGATCGACTTGATAGACCGTCCTTTGTCATTGAATACCGCTCACTCATGAACCATCGTTGTCTCCTGACTTGTTACAATCTAAACTTGTGCCAGGTTGAATACCAAAAAAAAAAACAGATCCACAGAAAACAAAAACATAATGCCTCCGGCCTCAGCTGCGGAGGCATAAAACGATTAGAAATCAAAACAAAGACCGTTAGTACTTTAATTTATTTAACACAGGCCATATATACATGATCGGATGAGAAAGACTTTACATTAAGGTTTATACCAACTGATCATCCAATGCATAGTCAAAATCCCAAACTCCTCTACTGATGAGGTTGTGGCCACAAAAAGTCGAGAACCACCCCTGGGTGGGTCGCTGCTCTGTCGCAAGATGCTTGTAGGGCAGGAATAGGAAGCTTGGCAAGCGTACCAGCACACAATGGCCTATTCTTTTTGAAGTGCAATGTAATATGTAGATGTATATATACAACGAAAGGGAATGTACAGAAATTTTCACATATGTATAGCAAGACCAATTGCTGCACCTGCACGTCGACCAATTGATTGAGGGCGCAACACTGCTAAAAGCATCACAGCAGCGCTCCCTTGGCCCGCCAATCGCCAGAGAGGAAACTGTGCAGCTCTGCTTCCTCATCTTGATAATCATAATCATCGTCAGCGGCACCCGTCCTGCTTCCTTCGAGAGAGACATCTTTCAAGCCGTCCTGCCTGTCCCGCAGACTCTCGACACGACGGTATAGCTGTCTGCCAGGGACAAAAAGACAATGAACCATTTAGTCTTTTACTAAACAGTCACATTCATTACTGGCTGTGATTGGGCAACTGCCAGTGATCTTTTTTTTCCAAATGCACATGATGAGGACAGTCACAATTTCCATACAAAAAAATGGAAGACAATATTCAAAATCACTACCTTGTGACCATTTGCACTTGTGATATATTGCAGGACAAATATATAGTTTGTGAGGGGTGATTAAAAGGTTTCGGGAAAAGATTTCAGATTGCAGAGAAAAGTTAATCAAGTCGATTTTAAGCTCTACTCGCAGTCAAAACGTACCAAACTATTTGTAGTTCATTTACCATGACGGTCCTTCATTAAAAAATATACCACTTTGACCAATTAAGCATTCAAACAATCTATCCAAAAGCAAAACCTTTCTTTTCCACTAATCTTTTCATTCCTTCTATTCATTCTTCTTTCGTATGCAGCACATGGCTGTTGATGCAGTGCCCCTGTGGGTTAGAGTGGGAATTTGGACATCGACCCAGTGATACCTACCCTACTGTTAACGAAGGACACCATGGGATCGTTAACATCCACTAACTAATGCCGGCAGACGGGACACCCAGTTTAAGGTCCATCCGAGGGTTTAAGGTCCACAGTGTTCTGCTGACCAATTGTCCCACACATTGATGCCTCGCCCAGCCTGCAAGACACCAATATGGCAGTTTATATCTGGGCCGACATTCAAACCCAGGATACACAGCTCAGAGGGCTGTGCATACCTCCAGTCTAGGCTATGGTGCCAGTCCATTTCCTATACTTGGCTTCATACGAACAGCCAATGACCTTGGGGAAAGTGAGAACTTTCTGAGGCACTCTGGGTAATGGCGATGCCATCTTGTGACGTTACCTTTCTCTCTGCAGTCAGTGGGGCATTTGAGGAGAAATCCACCTCTCCCTACCTTCTGACCTCCTGTGTTCCCTCATGTGTTGCCATCCCACAGGGTTTATCCATGCTATATCCTCTTAAATGCCAAGCACAAATCGAGGAAGTAGCATGTACAATCTTTGGAATGAGCTGCTTGCAAAAGTCATTGTTACGACTCAGCCAGTGTCAGAATTTAACCCCAAACTTAAAAACTCGGAGTAGACCCTCCAACAATTATCCCACTATTTGATTGGTTAATTTTGTTAAAATGGTCGATTTTGCAGTACTGTATAGTTTATATTTTGAGCTGAAAAAGGTATAAGGGAATTCAGGCCATGTTATTATTATTTATAAACTGGTTTAAATCTTGAGACCCTTGAAACTTGTAAATGGATGTTTCACTTGTTATGTTGTTTCATTCAGTGGCAGTTCTGATCCTGGCTCATCCTGGCAGTGTATGTTTTTTCATAATGTGGCTCATCACAAAAGTTAGTTTTACCATTAGTGATATAATTTTGACAATGGCGTGAAACTCTTGGTATTTGTACGAAACCGTAACAAAGGGCCATTTACCTGCATCGATTCCAGTAAGGAAATTCCCTCCCATAACTCATATACATCGCTCGCAGAATGACCTGGACCACTCTGGGCAATCGAACATCCCTATGTGGGGCGTTTGCAGGAACACCCATTTACACCAGTTGGGGCTTTGGCCAATGTACACAAAAACACAATACAACCACCATGTGTACCATATCCTTCCTTATCCACAATGCCAGGTTCACTTCCCTTCCATTGGATGTTCTCCCAGCATTCATTCTGGCAGATCTCAAAAGGATAGGGTCATCAGCCTGGTATGGCATTGTTCACTCACATCTGCTCATCAGTCTCGTCAATGCGACGCTCCACTCTGCCCTCCTCGTCTTCCTCGTCTACGATGGCATCAGATACCTGTTCATTCAGCAAGGAAGTAATTATGTCCTCGTTAACATTACAAAAAAGAAGGGTGAAGAATATTAAACTGAGAAAAAAGGTAAAATTATTAAGACACAGAAGACCATTCGAAATGCAAGATCAAAAGATATGGACATCACAGTAGACCGAGCGACCAAATGCCACAAAATCATGCATGTGATTGCTCTCTCCTCTTTTCCTGTTGCTTCATTCTCTTGCTTTGTGTCCAACTGCTGACCCATTGTCCCACAGTCAGTTCAATGCCTTTTTACCATGTCACCTCGCTCTTCCATGAGCCTCCATATCGTACAGAAAATAAAACTTCATTACACAAGTTGCCTCATTTGCCTCACAAATGTAGTCGGCAAAATATTTTCATAATCACATTTAGGAACCATTACTATTTGGAGAATAATGGAATTTCCAAATTTCCAAATTCCACCGAACACAAAAACCCTCTTTCTAACACCCTTTTCCTATCTCCTCTTTCAACTCCCTTAACACCATTTTCCATATTCACCATGTTCCCTGCATCATGAATAATGAGCCAGTGGTTCAAAAGAAAACACTTACAAGCTAACTTTTATCCATCAGTCACATTGGTGAATTGTCAGAAAAGTAAACCTACAAGACTTCAATGGCGGTAAAAAAAATCTCAACAAATACTAATTCATTGACGTGTTTAATCCACTAGCCTGTTCCATGCTAAAAATTCAAATGACATATATAAATACAGCGTTGATTCTTTGTTACCACAGTTTGGTGATATCATTTAAATACGACCCAATGATAAATCTAATGTAGTTTTCCCCACGGGGTAAGCGCTGCTCATCAAGACCATGATGGGAATTCTTACCCACAATCCCAAAGATTCCCCAATCCACAAATGTAAACAGGCAGCCATCATGAGAGACCGGAAAATCAATAACATGTCTGACAAAGAACAGGCTGATCAATGCCATTTCAGATCCATTATACAATCTCAAATAAGCAAATATTACACCATTTAATGGACCATCTAGATATTACATACACAAGAGATGAGGGAGGGGTGAAAGTCGTGCACAAACCGTTTTTGAAGTGGCCATGATCTTCTCATCCCATACAAACTCAAAGACCAAGTTATCTCATCTGCACCTTTATTGAAGAACTCATCTGCCAAACCTCTCCGACCTGCCCCTACCCCAACCAAGCTCCCACGCCCTACCAAGCCCATTACAAAGCAATGCCAAAGGCTGTTGAGTACATAAGCTTGCAAGGTGTACTCACAGTGTTCTGCTGCCGCATTTCCTTCTGGAACTCTTCCCACTCTTTTTCCATCTGGTCTTTGGGAAGGTCCACCTTTCGCACCTGCAATCAAGGCTCAAGCTCACAAAAGGTCTGTTAAGGAATCCAGTGGGGGTCACAAAAGCCATGACAACTCCAGTTGACAATTTAAAATGTTTGATTTTTTTTTGTGAAAAAAACCTAACGAAGCTCTGTGTACTGCTCGCAAACAGGCCCACATGCTGGAGAGGTAGAGGTGCAAGCTTTGCAAATTCAAAATTGTCAGTATCAGAAATATTACAACAAACAGCACATTAACATGTGATGGTGCCAAGCAAGGATGCAATTTCATCGAGTACGAAGATGGAAAAAAGAAACATCAACATGTGGGCATTCTCAAAATATACAAGTGGATAAAATAGGAAACCTGCTAGCAGCATGTGGTATGCACGAATAATGTCCATTTCTTGAGCATGTTTTAGCAAAGAGTGAACATAACTGCGATCATGACACTTCTATCAATTTGGTTGTCAATTTTCCATAATAGAAAAAAGAAGTTAATTTGCACAGGCACTTGACTTGACCAGCCTAATTAAAGTACTGGAGGATGAAGGTCTCACTCAAACTCAAATGGAAGGCAATAAAGTTCAAAACATGAAATGTTCCTCGAAAAAAAGAAGAAAAATGTCGACGCACTCATCATGCAACAAAATCCTAGCGTACTGAATGAACCACCAGGATTGCGGAGCTGGTATTTCAACCAGCAGTTCCAACACATTCCCTGCACTACTCAGGCAAAAGTTAGGAAGCTTTCCTGCTTTCCTGATCATGCTGAAAATCAAAATGGTGGCGAGTTAGTAACAGAGAACGATAAAATATGGTAAATGCAAAGCACCAGGCCGATTGAAATTTACAGATGTTGCCCGTCAAGGAATTCCGTATTTGTCTGGTGCGAATCATTTAGTGATGAAATAAAACGGCATTCGGTAGAGCGCATTTTTAAGCTGAACAATTTACATTTTATATCATACTGGTAGGCTGGGATGTGCATCCAGGCATTAACCAAAATCTAATCGCATTCACCAAGTTTTGTCACAATCCATCTGCAACTTTTTGAAACATCATACTACACATCGTTTTTAGCCCCATCTTTCAATGATGAGAATCACTGAAAAAAAATATTTTTTATAAAAATCTCGTATCCGGATCCGGATTCATATCTTCACCAAGATCTAACCATTCGTCATTGGCAGAAAACCAAACTGTCCACCAAGTTTCATCCGAATCCATCAATAACTTTTTGAGATATCCTGCTGACAGACAAACAAACAGACAGTGGTGAAAACATAACCTCAGTACACCTTCGGTGGTGGAGGTAAAAAGTGTGCAAAACAAGCGTTAAGCCTAGGTCCCCCTTCGGTGAAGTGATGTGAGTTGGCAAAGTGGAAGACGCAAGGCGGCCATCTTGGATTTTGACGTGGCGACCCAATTTTCAATAGCGTTTTTCCTTATGCGTAGATACACCCACACACCAGATTAGAAGTTAGTAGTTCGTTTATGTTTCAAGATATTTCGCTCACAAGGTTCAGACATATATATGGTGGCGGCCATCTTGGATTTTGACGTGGCGACCCCAATTTTCAATAGCGTTCTTCCTTATGCCGAGATACACCCACACACCAGATCAGAAGTTGGTACTTCGCTTATTTTTCAAGATATTCCACTCACAAGGTTCAGACATACATGGCGATGGCCATCTTGGATTTTGACGTGGGTTGCACCCACACACCAAATTAGAATTCGGTCCTTCGCTTGCGCACGCCCGCACGCACGGATGGACGGACGCACACACGGACGGAGGGGAAAACCATAGTCCCCCTATCGCTCCGCGGTGCAACGGGGGACAATAAGCCACAATCACATATGTTGAAAGATAGATGACCTTGATCAACAATGCAAAAATCAAAAAACAAACAAGTTCATCCTGTCAGTTAAGAAGTAAACATCAGAGTTGAGCCTGGCATCACTCATGATAGTTATAGATGGGGCATACAAAAGATTCCAAGACAAACCAAAATAAAAAAGTGCAGAGTGAGATGTGCATGGAGGAAGATTCGGGAACTGAGTGGCGTGCTGATGAGGAGCGGAGTGTCGTTGAAGCTGAATGGAAAGGTGTATGCTGCATGTGTGAGAAGTGTTATGATTTATGGGAGCGAGACATGGGTAATGAACGTAGAGCAGCAACGAAGGCTGGAAAGGGTGGAAATGCGAATGGTTCGGTGGATGTGCGGAGTATCGTTGAGAGAGAGGAAGACAAATGATGAATTGCGAAAGATGATGGGAATAGAGCCTATGATGGATGCTGTGAAGAGGAACAGGTTGAGATGGTTTGGTCATGTGTTGAAGAAGGATGAAAGTGACTGGTTGAGAAGAGTGATGGAAATGAATGTAGAAGGAAGTAGAGGACAGGGAAGACCGAGAAAGACTTGGCGAAAGATGGTGGAAGAAGAAATGCCGGCAAGGGGGTTAACAAGGAGAGATGCAAAAAAATAGGGCAAAATGGAGAAGATTGTCATGGGGACCGCAAGGCTATCCCCCGCTCTAGCAGGGAAAATGGCCTTAAAATGCATGTTGTGTGTTGTTTTTGCACGCACACACACACACACACACACACACACACACACACACACACACACACACACACACACACACACACACACACACACACACACACACACACACACACACACACACACACACACACACACACACACGTATATACTTATATATTAAAAACAAAAACCCCAAAAAAACATTGGCCTGTCTTGTATTACAGTACCTCATTTTAATATTAAACTTTTTGAATGATCCCTATTATTTAGAAATAAAATTAATGTCAAGTTTGAACCATATATACATATGCATACATACAGTCATGTGAAAAAGTAAGTACACCCCATGTAAAGTTTTGACTTTTTCAACATATTTCAACATACAGCTATTTGATCTTCATTTCAACAATATTGATAGATAAAGGTGATATAATCTATCTATAATTCCAGTAATCTCTGTGTGTATGTGTGTGTGTATGTGTGTGTGTATGTGTGTGTGTCGTTTGTCTGTGACCGCTGTTTCTCGACAACCACGGGTCCGATATACTTGAAACTTGCCAGGTATATTGCTGGGGACCCGAGGATGTGCCTTTTCAAGGTTTCATATTAATCGGACAAGTAGTTACCGAGCTATGGCGATTTATTTACCAAACTCCGCAAGCCGTTCGCTTTGGCTTTGCGAATGGACCAAACCATTTCATGTAAATAGAGGGGGGGATTGTCACCGTACTCGCAAGCCGTTCGCTTTGGCTTTGCGAATGGACCAAACCATTTCATGTAAATAGAGGGGGGGGGATTGTCACCGTACTCGCAAGCCGTTCGCTTTGGCTTTGCGAATGGACCAAACCATTTCATGTAAATAGAGGGGGGGGGATATAATTTTAGATATATATATAGTACGGGCATGCCCTAGTATAACAAATATCATGAAACATTTACATTTTGTAGTCCATTGTATAATTTAAATAAACATTAATGCAAATTTCGCATGTGGAAAAAGTAAGTACACCCTTGGCTCTAATAGGTGGTATTGCCCCATTTGGCAGAAACAACCTCAAGTAGGTGTTTCTTGTAACTGTCTACCAGTCTCTGACATCGACTGGGAGAAATTTTTGCCCACTACTCCATGCAGAATTATTTCTGCTGTGCGATGTTTGAGGGGTTTCTTGCATGCACAGCTCGTTTCAAATCCCCCCACATCTCGATGGGATTTAGATCCGGGCTTTGACTTGGCCATTCCAGAACCCTCCATTTCTTTCTTTTCAGCCATTCCTTGGTGGATTTACTGGTATGTTTAGGGTCATTGTCATGTTGCAAGGTCCACGTTAGGTTGAGCTTCAACTTTCTGACAGATGGCCTCACATTATCCTCAAGCACCCTCTGGTACAATAAAGAATTCATAGTGGATTATATGATGGTGAGCTGCCCAGGCCCTGATGTAGCAAAGCTGCCCCCAAACCATAATATTTCCACCAACATTCTTTTCAGTTGGTATCAGGTTCTTGTGGTCAAATAGTCTTTGGTTTTCGCCAAACATGTCTTGGTACTGTGGCTAATGGCTCTACCATTGACTCATCTGTCCAGAGCACATTGTTCCAGAAGTGATGGTCTTTGCCTCGGTGTTCATTGGCAAACTTTAGTCTTGCCCTGATGTTCTTTCTGGACAGCAAAGGTTTCCTCCTGGCACACCTCCCATGTAGATCAAATTTGTGCAGCCTCTTTCTAATGGTAGACTCGTGCACTTTGACATCAACAGTGGCAAGAGCTACCCATGAGCTACCCAAGAGCTACCCATGTCCCATGATGACATTCTGGGGTTCTTAGAGACTTCTTTCAGCATCTTGCGGTCTGCTCTCGGGCTGAACTTGCTGGGTGGCCTGGCCTGAACAAGTTGGCAGTTGTTTGGAATCTTCTCCACTTGTAGATGATCTTCCGGACAGTCGAATGATTGATTTCAAATTGTTTGGAGATCTTTTTAAACCCCTTCCCAGACTCGCCGGCATCTATAACCTTCTTTCTGAAGGCTTCAGAGAGCTCTTTTGATCGAGGCATGGTGACGCCACACACTTCAACAACAAAGAGCAAACCAAACGAAATGTCTGAGGTTTAAATAAGACAGGTTCCTCCAAGATCTTCTCTAACGATGGTCTAATCATTTGCACCTGAGCTGGTGCACCTGATTCTAATTTTAGGTATTTGAAGTAGTGATAAATGTCGGGGTGTACTTACTTTTTCCACATGCGAAATTTGCATTTATGTTTATTTAAATGATACAATGGACGACAAAATGTAAATGTTTCATGATATTTGTTATATTATATCACCTTTATCTATCAATATTGTTGAAGTGAAGATCAAGTAGCTGTATGTTCAAATATGTTGAAAAGGTCAAAACTTTACATGGGGTGTACCTACTTTTTCACGTGACTGTATATTATTCCTTCATACGTCATACCTTTGCATCCATGACAGGATCATCGAAAAACCCTTCGGGCAATGTCTCTGCCATACTAGATGCCCTATCAAAGGTCAAAGGACAACGGGGAAGTAGAGGGGGAAAAATGGGGGCGAGTGAGAAACTAGCATGAGGATAGTCATATTGGTTGAGAAATGCAAGCATATTTATACCCTGTTCGATTTTAATTCCAGAGTGAGCGGGATTTTTAAAAAAGGACAATGGCAAATCTTCCGACCGCTAAGAGCATTCCGACAGCATGACGGTGTGTATTGAGGAACAAACTTAAAGAAACATTCAACACGTTTACACACAGCCGCAAATTAAACACACTCACTCTTCAAATGGAAATGGCCCTCAAAAAGCCCACGAGGCTGCACGATAAAACCATGTTAACAGGGGAAGGGCAAAAAAGAGAAGATTATTTAACAGTGAAATCTAAAAAAGTTTGAAAAAAAAAAAAAGCAAGTCAGCTTTAAAATAAGAGCTGTCATGACAAAAACTCATTGAGAAATTTGACTGTGGGTGCCAAGAGGTTACACAAAGCGGTGAGAGTATGCGGAGTTATGGGGGGAAGGGAGTGCAGAGAGGAGGAATGGCAGGAGAAAGCAATGCAATAGAACAACACTGTAACCAAGTCGACAAAAGAAGAAATAATTTGTCTGCAGCCTAAGCAGCAAATGATCAGCAACGGAATTAAATGTGAAATGGTTGAGAGATATGATCAGTGATATCATGTTTACGAGGTGCAAGATGAACTGAGACGAGCCCAAGACGAAGCCTGTAATATCAAATCAAGAATGGACAAACCCAAAGGCAGACAAACCCAGGAGTTTCAAAACTCTTGACAAGCCCTGGCAAGCGTTTCAAAGGATGTCATTTATAGAACGTTAACATGGCATTCTCAGGCCTACAAGTATGAATGCAGACTAAAGAGCTTCTAAAAGAAGCAAGGTGTCGCACCATCAGCAACATTTTCACAACACCATCTTTCTTGTGTGCAAAGAGGAAATCGGCCAGCCAACGGAGCCGAGGATAGTGGATACCATCAAAAAGGGGCCTTGGCAAGCAAAGCCTGTTGGCAGACCATGTCAAAGGCATGGAAGCCATCCAAACAAGCAGGAACGTTTGTGGTCAAGGAGACGTACAAGCTGTTGTCAACAGAGTAACCACGATATAAATTAACGTGGTCACCAGCATGACATACGAAAATATTAACTGGTTATTCAAAAGGACTGTGTTTGGACCTGATCCAATACAAGACTTTCAAAATTATCTATGAATGCCAAACAAGGCCTTTTGTGCATGCTCTGTGTGTGTTTGTTTGTGTGTTTACAGTGACTCGCTTCTGCTCTCTGGGCACTTTTATCCTGCCGTTAATAGCACGATGTGTAATTCAAGTAATCTTCTTGACATAATTGTCAGGATTTAGGTTTAGACGAAAGAGCGGCAATTTCAAAACGGTTAATCATAATTGCTCTGTTCTCAAATGCAAATCAGACTCAAAGAAATACAGGAACATGACAAATATCTGTCCATGGATGAGAGGTGTCAGGCTCATAACATTTCCTGTTAGTGTTAGTACAAGCTAGCAGCATCAGTGTATATAACAAAAAAAAAAATAACAAAAAAAAACACACACACACACACACACACACACACACACACACACACACACACACACACACACACACACACACACACACACACACACACACACACACAATTAATTGTACAGTATCGGTTGTTCCTAAACTTAAATATAAATAATTTAAAGGATTGCTGTAAATGATGTTAATTTAACAACATCCCACATTCAACTTTATTTAAATTGTAAACCTCAAACATAGTTTCTCCACCTAAAGCAAGAACGTTAACCTGAAAGCAACTGACTCGTTTCCCGACCGCATGGATCATCAGCTGGGCACCGTTCTTCCTCGAGGTTTCGATCCTTTCAGCCCAGGACCTCTCCAAACGGCGGATCCACAACCTCGATCATGGATCCACATCAATAGATGGTACATCAGTAGATCCACAACCTCAGTTGCGTCCAGGCAGTCAGTCAACCCATCAATGCAACATCAACATCTCGCAAAAACAGGGTTAATTCTACACGCAAGGCAAAATCACGGCTCACGACCTTCCCTCGTGATAACCATCGAACGTTAGAGTGGTAGAGAAGGACTGCGAATTCAGAGCCGATTTCTTTGCACAGCTCTTTGAAGATGCGATGATTCAGAGCACGGCTTCGCACGTAATTCACAGTTTCAACGACGATTTTCAGAACAGTCCTAATTATTTCACCTGCAACCGTACCATAAAATAGCTTTTTGGGAATGTTGCTGTCTAAGAAAGGCATTTGGACAATGTGGAATGGAAATGCATCTCGTTTATCAAATAATTTGGTGTGAAATTTATTATTATGGATGTCAATTTGTAATTCTAAAAAGGAAACTGAAGTGGAAGATTGGTTTTCCTTTTTTAATTCAAGTTCTTTTGGATATATGTCATCATGAAGCTGCTCAAATATTTATCCATCATTAATTGCCAACAAATCATCAATGAACCTGAAGATGTTTCCGCATCTTCGTGCAGTTGTTAATTTATTCCTGCACATGTTCTGGACCCAATCAAACTCGTACATGTGCAGAAACAAATTTGCAAAGAAAGGGGCCGGATCTGAACCCATGGGTATGCCCACTGTCTGCTGGAGTATCTTGTTGCCAAATGTAAAGAAACTGTTGTTTAGCAGAAATCGAACACACACACACACACACACACACACACACACACACACACACACACACACACACACACACACACACACACACACACACACACACAGTAACACACACACAGTAACACACACACACAGTAACACACACACACAGTAACACACACACAGTAACACACACACACAGTAACACACACACACAGTAACACACACACACAGTAAAACACACACACACACACACACACACACACACACACACAAAGGTGGATACAACAAGACCTGGGGAGGGCTACGTTCCACTTTCTGAAACTTGCATTTGAAGATAACAACCCACGACAGGTGGCAACCATGAGATGATGAGGATAACAACCCATGACAGCGCACTGACACACACACTTGTGTTTCTCCTTTTACCAACAGATGCAAAATCGAATATAATTTCTCTTGTGGCCTGGAACCAAGCAAAAATATATATATTTACAATGGCCCTCACAGCCCATACAGCTAAAACTCCCACCTTCCCCATCCACATACCATTCTCATATAACCTTCCCATCAGTGTTAAAAAACAACGAAACCAGATAAGGTAACACCCACTTACTGAGTTACTTACTTACTGAGTTGTCATGATTTACACCAATTATAATACAAACAATTATTTTGCACAAATTTATTTGTTGTGTTTGTGATATCACATTTTTATAGGCAATTTCGGTTGAAGATTTTGGTTGAATGTTTTTTTTTTCAAGAAAGAACCCCTCAGCACATACATCGGGGGAGGGAGGGGTAGGTGCAGCCTGGAAATTTGGGACGATTACACACCACCACGTAATTCAAAACACCTCACCACCAAGTCATTTAAAACACCTCACAGCCATAAAACACGTAATAAAAACACCTAACCACCACGAAATTAAAAACACCTCACCACCAAGTCATTTAAAACACCTCACAGCCATAAAACACGTAATTAAAAACACCTCACAGCCACAAAATTAAAAACACCTCACCACCACGTAATTCAAAACACCTCATCACTGCACATAGGATTTTTATGTGAAAAAATAAAAAAATATTTTTTCACATAAAACCGCTTTTTTGCGCGCAAAAAAAATATTTTGCTATTTTCGGAGAAAAACAAATATTTCGCCCTTTTTCGGGAAAAATAAAATAAAATGCCCTTTTTGGTCGAAAATGTCTGGCAATGCTAAAAAAGATTAGGGAATTTTTCGAAATTTTTAACTGCGATCGAAATGTTTAACTGCGATCGAAATTTTTAACTGCGATCGATCTCAAAAACAAAACGTTGCGTCCACTTGCGTCCCCAGCGTGTACAGCAGTGAGGCGGTGTACTACAGTGAGAGAGTGTACACAAAGTGTGAACAAGTCTCCTATCAAGATGAGTGCTGCTCTTCGTGACAAGTGGCTGAAGGAATTCAACGCTGGCGGCGATGGGGCCACCTTCAAGTACGTGTCGAGTGACACGGCTTTCTGTCGAGCTTGTGAAAAGACTTTCCGGGCGAAGCAGAAGTCTGAGCTGGCCCAACATGTCCGAGGAGACCGCCACAAGAACAACTTGGCCTTGAAGAAGAAGAGGACGGTCACGCAAGCCACCATGGAGGACTTTGGTGGCGGAAAGAGGCACAAGTGCGACGTCGTGGCTCAGGAGCTGTGCCAGGCCATGCTGGCCGCTGGCATCCCATGGTCGAAATTGGAAAACCCTGCCCTCCGGTCGTTCCTGGAGAAGCACATCACTCTCCAGATCCCCGATGAAAGCTGGATTCGAAAGCACTACCTCGACAAGTGCTACGACGAGGCCTTGGCGGGGTTCCGTGCCGACCTCGGACAGCAGCCCATCTGGCTGTCCGTCGACGAGACGACCGATTCGGCAGGTCGATATGTGGCCAACATCATCGCGGGACGCTTGTCCAAGGAGGGGTACTTTCGTCCCCACCTCGTCCAGTGCATGTTTCTGGAGAAGACCAACTCTGGGGAGATCGTGCGCGCAGTCAACGACACGCTGCGCTATCTTTGGCCTGATTTCAAGCCGGAGTGCCTCAAGGTCCTCGTCAGCGACGCCGCGGCCTATATGATCAAGGCCGGCCATGCCCTGAAGGAACTCTTCCCGGACTTGCTGCATGTGACTTGCGTTGCCCACGCGCTCCACCGTGTCTGCGAGACAGTCCGAGAAATGTTCAAGGACGTCAACGACCTGATTGCCACGACGAAGAAGGTGTTCGTCAAAGCCCCGTCGCATGTTGTCCTTTGGAAGGAGCAGCAGCCCAATCTTTATCTCCCCCCCCCCCCCCCGGAGCCCATTCTGACTCGGTGGGGGACGTGGATCGACGCCGCGGTGTTTTACGCCGAGCACTTCGAGGCCGTCAAGGACATTGTGGACCAGCTGAACGATGACGACGCGATGGCAATCCGGAGTGCCAAGGACCTGTTCGGAAAGGCGGACATCAAGCTCAGTTTGGTCTTCTTAAATGCCCATGTGTTGTTCATCCCGAAGATCCTTAAGCAGCTGGAGGAGGCCGGCATGGAGCTGGCCAAGGCCTTCCAGCTCCTTGATCAGGCCAAGGAGGAGCTCGAAAAGATCCGAGGCTGCCGTAAGGAGATCCTGCTCACCAAGTTCAAGGCGGTGCTGCAGCGCAATCCCGACATTGGTGTGCTGAGGACAGTGGCTTTGATCCTGGATGGAGATCAGCACGGATCTGAGGTTGGTGTGCCGGCTGGAGTCAAGCTTGCCGACATCCCCCTCTTGAGGTACTGCCCCATCGTCAGCGTCGACGTGGAAAGGTCCTTCTCCGTCTACAGAAACGTCCTCACCGACCACCGCCACCGCCTCACCAAGGAGAACATTACCAAGATAATGATTTCAAACACCTACTTTAACCGTTCCTAAAAGGGTCTTGTCAATTTCTTCTAGTCCTCTACTTATCAAACAATGCGGTTGCAATAAAGGTACCTGAACGTCATTTTGTACCTGTTTACTAGCCCAGAGTGCTTAATGTTGTGCAGGAAAAAGCTTACCATTTTTTGTTCTTTTTTTGACTGATTTCTGAAAAACTTGGTAATAATAAAAAATGAATAAAACGGGGGAAAAAAATATTTCGGGATTTTTTCACATAAAAAAAAAAAAAATCCGCTTTTCAAAACATAAAAGGCCTATTTTCTTAACATAAAAATCTGTAGTCTACTCATCACCAACTAATTCAAAACACCTCACCACCACGTAATTCAAAACACCTCACCACCACGTAATTCAAAACACCTCACAGCCATAAAACACGTAATAAAAACACCTCACCACCACGAAATTAAAAACACCTCACAGCCATAAAACACGTAATAAAAACACCTCACCACCACGTAATTCAAAACACCTCACCACCAAGTAATTTAAAACACCTCACAGCCATAAAACACGTAATAAAAACACCTCACCACCACGAAATTAAAAACACCTCACAGCCATAAAACACGTAACTAAAAACACCTCACAGCCACAAAATTAAAAACACCTCACCACCACGTAATTCAAAACACCTCATCACCAACTAATTCAAAACACCTCACCACCACGTAATTCAAAACACCTCACCACCACGTAATTCAAAACACGTCACCACCATGTGATTTAAAAACACCTCACCACCACGTCATTTAAAAACACCTCACCACCACATAATTAAAAATACCTCACCACCACGTGATTCAAAACCACAACGTTATTAAAAACACTTCACAACCACGGAAACAAAAGTTTGAGGGAGTCGTTAAGTGACAACACAGACACTGCCCAGATGTGTAGATATATAGATAAATGGCTGTACCCGAGTTGCCGTTTTGTCATGGTTTAAACCAATCTTAATTCAAACAATTATTTTGCACAAATGTATTTGTAATATACGTGATACCACATTTTCTAAACAATTAAAGTTGGGGAAAAAAATTTCCCTGAAAAAATTCCAAAAAAATAATTGGAATTAAAATAAAATAAAAACCCTTAGGACAGTGGTTCTTAACCTTTTTAAAGGCGCCGAACCCTAGCGAAACCCACCGAACACTCACCCCTCAAGTTTTACCAAAAAATTAAGAAGAATTGCATCTTAATGCGTTGGCTCTGTTCTTCTTTTCGGGAGGCGATCTGGGAAATGCGTGGTTTTGTTTTGGCAAGGGCCACCCGCAAATCATTTTCACATGCAAGGCTGCTCCTTTTCTTTGTTTTAATGTCCACCAGTTTCGAAAACGCATGCTCGCAGAGATACGTTGTAACGAACGGCGTGAGGATCTCAAGGGCAATTTAGCGATGTGAGGATACCCTTCCATTTGGCGACACCAAAACGTTGAGAGCGTTGTGCCGAAGAGTTCTTGTTGGGTCTGGCTCTGCTGAAGTTCGATGAGGTCGTAGAGGTATTGGTCGTTGACATCTGCCGTTGCAACGTCGAAAGTAAACGGCTGGGTATTGCTCTTGGTCAGGGAAGTAGCCGTCTAATGACTTTCCCAGCTCATCCAAGTGCATGGCAATCGCTTGCTTCAGCTCCCCCGGTACAGCAGTGCCTCCAACTTCAGACTCATCTTCGATCCCGCTCACGCACTCGTCCAGTAGCGAAAAGTTCGCGAAGTTGTCGTTCTCTGTTCGCCGCCTCCACAACGGTAACTTCTTTCGGAATGCGCTCAGCTTTTCTTCAGATTCGATGACATTCACTCCACCGCCCTGCATCTGGCAATTGAGATGATTGAGTGCGTCGAAGATGTTAGCCATGTACGCCAAGGTGAGGATGAACTCTGACTCTTGGAAGTGCGTTGCATGGCAATGCTGGTGTTCTCGCAAAAACAGGGCTAATTCTACACGCAAGGCAAAAACACGGCTCACGACCTTCCCTCGTGATAACCATCGAACGTTAGAGTGGTGGAGAAGGACTTCGAATTCAGAGCCGATTTCTTTGCACAGCTCTTTGAAGATGTGATGATTCCGAGCATGGTTTTGCACGTAATTCACAATTTCAACGACGATTTTCAGAACATTGGCCAGTTTTGGAGGCAGGGTTTTGATGCCAGCACGTGTCTGTGCAAGGCGCAATGCGTGACGATGATGTGTGGTGCATTGGCCTTCACCAGCGTTCCAAAACCGGAGTTGCATCCCAGCTTGGCTGGAGCTCCGTCCGAGCAAACTGCAGACACCATGTTCCACGAGAGGCCGTTGCTTCTGAAGAAGTTAGCTCTTTCACGAGCCTCGATTAAGTATACAAAATAAAACAAAAAAAACAACAAAAAAAAAAACTTCTAGTTACGATGACAGGATTTATTATCTACTCAACTCTATGTCACCTCAAATCCCATTATAATATTACAAAGAAAACTGCGAATTGTTAGTTTTGAATTGCGACCAAAGGAGTTATATCACCTCCACCTAATTTTCTGAGTAATTCAATCATATTTTATAATCACCATCCACTTTTGACTAATATAACTCTGAACCCGCCCTGCATATCCACAAACATTTCCAACTTACTTTTCAATTAATCAGTAACTCCAAAGTAAGGCACGACCAATGACGCACGGCACACGGCAAGCTAATTGAGGCTATTCACTGGAATTTCCGAACACCTGCAAAGTCCAAAATCCAGTAAGTAAGTAAGCAAGTAAGCACCATCAACAGAATAATTAGCAAGTTGCTCATTGATTCAACTTACTACAGTCAGTGTGAAACAACTTATCTTAAACACAGACCAGAGCATTCGTACGCGCTCATAATTTTTTTTAGTACGTGAAGTGCACTCCAGGTCCAAATATCCCACTCCCGGACACCAATTTGTTGCGGATCTCGAGCTCGTCGACGTACTGAGGGGGGGTTATGCCCTGATCCCCCCTCGAGCTTCGAGTCCACCCCCACGCTATACTCGTGGAGGACGGATTGCTGGGCAATTCCAGCCGCCGAACCCACAGCTAACGCGTGGAAGGGTTTCCGGTCACAACCCGAGTACTTTCAACACACGCCGCAGCGAGAACGGGGGCTGAACCTCACACGAGTCACGCGGTATGGTACTCCCGAGCGGTTTGTGCGTCGCGTGACTCGTGCCGTTAATCACTATGAACCCGATCGAGCGGTTTTAATCGTGCAATTCGAGGCCAATGGTGAAGGGACAAAAACGGCCAAGTTGGAAACAACCCACAGGATTTATTCACAAATGTACAATGGTGAAAGAAAAGGGACACAGAGGAGAACCTTAACAGCCTTACTTACGTTTTCCCAGACAAGGGCCCTCAGACGCGTTCGGGGAAGGGGAGGAAGAGGGGGACGCGCACAAAGCGCGGCCGCTTCGTGCAGTTCGCCTGGACGGCTCATTGGGTGTTTCCCCGCCGAGGATGTTCGCGGCAGGGACGTCGATCTCAGTCATGCATGAACGGGAATCCACCGAGCGTGTCCCAAAGCCAGCGAGGCAAAGCGCACGTGCAGGGAGTCCAGGCAGAGGGCGTCAGAGACCAGGTAGCGCGTTCAGAATCCCGGGACAGAGAGTCTATATTAGGGAGTCCAGGCAGGGAGATCGTCGGGCCAGAGCGAGAGTTCGAGGATCCGGGCCGGGTTTTATAGCCCCCGGAGTCCCACCAGAATGTTCTACGGGTCTCCACTGGCCGCCGGGGGTCACGTGTCGTGATAGCCCCTCATTAGTCACTCCCCTTAGCTCTCATTGGCCGCCGTTCTTGGCCACACCACTTAGCTCTCATTGGCCGACGTTATTGGCCACTCCCCTTTAGCTCCCATTGGCTGTTTGCTGCTTACCAGCCACGCCCTCCAGCTCCTCCCTCGGGCCTGTTAGACTTGCCCTAGGCCCATCACATGGCATTCCAAGCTCCAATGAGGCCTACCCTTACTCTACCTGCCTCAACGCATACCAACACTGGGAAGGAGACTATACTTCACATTTAATAAGAAATAACTGACAAAGCGAGGCTACATGTTGTGGTGCAACTAACTAAAGGGGGGTTGCCTTTATTTCAAAAACCACAACAATATTATATATATATATATATATACAGTGGAACCTTGACTTACGAGTGCACCAACTTACGAGTTTTCCGAGATACGAGCCGTCGCTCGGGCGGTTTATTGCTTTGAGATGCGAGCCGAGATCTGAGTTACGAGCTTTCGCCACCCGCCACCAGGTGGGTTCCGGTCACGTGGTTATCTTGCCGTGCAAGTATCTCTGCCGTATATCGCTGCTGCTTTGTTTTCGCATGTTGGTTATTTTGAGTTTACGCCACCTGCCACCAGGTGGGTTCCGGTCACGTGGTTATCTTGCCGTGCAAGTACAGTATCTCTGCCATATATCGCTGCTGCTTTGTTTTCGCATGTTGGTTATTTTGAGTTTACGCCACCCGCCACCAGGTGGGTTCCGGTCACGTGGTTATCTTGCCGTGCAAGTATCTCTGCCGTATATCGCTGCTGCTTTGTTTTCGCATGTTGGTTATTTTGAGTTTACGCCACCCGCCACCAGGTGGGTTCCGGTCACGTGGTTATCTTGCCGTGCAAGTATCTCTGCCGTATATCGCTGCTGCTTTGTTTTCGCATTTTGGTTATTTTGAGTTTACGCCACCCGCCACCAGGTGGGTTCCGGTCACGTGGTTATCTTGCCGTGCAAGTACAGTATCTCTGCCGTATATCGCTGCTGCTTTGTTTTCGCATTTTGGTTATTTTGGAAAATTTCTTAGTTTTAACCATGGGTCCTAAGAAAGTGAGTGCCAAGGGCAGTGCTGAGAAGAAGAAGAGGATGATGTGCTTGGCTATAAAACACGCAATCGTTGAACAACATGAGCGAGGTGTGCGTGTTGTCGACTTGGTGAGGCAGATGTGAAGGCAGCTGAAGATTTTATTATAACTTTTGCCGAACTGATAGAAGCCGAACGATACATCCCCCAGCAAATCTTCAACTGTGACGAGACAGGGCTCTTCTGGAAAAAGATGCCGAGGAGGACGTATATAACGGCAGAGGAGAAGAGCATGCCAGGCCACAACTTGTTCAGAGTGCCGGCGATAGCTCGCCTTCTCTTTGTGGAAGACACGGTGAGATCCTTAACATCCAACAACTAATGGGACGCAAATGGGGCGCCCAGTTTAGCGGTA
>NC_136267.1:60919319-61209319 GCF_964187855.1 Myxine glutinosa
TTCGATCCGGGCTTTGACTTGGCCATTCCAGAACCCTACATTTCTTTCTTTTCAGCCATTCCTTGGTGGATTTACTGGTATGTTTAGGGTCATTGTCATGTTGCAAGGTCCATCTTCGGTTGAGCTTCAACTTTCCGACAGATGGCCTCACATTATCCTCAAGCACCCTCTGGTATAATGAAGAATTCATAGTGGATTCTATGATGGTGAGCTGCCCAGGCCCTGATGCAGCAAAGCTGCCCCAAACCATAATATTTCCACCACCATGCTTTACAGTTGGTATCAGGTTCTTGTGGTCAAATGCCGTCTTTTGTTTTCGCCAAACATGTCTTCTGGTACTGTGGCCAAATAGCTCTACCTTTGACTCATCTGTCCAGAGCACATTGTTCCAGAAGTGCTGGTCTTTGCCTCGGTGTTCATTGGCAAACTTTAGTCTTGCGCTGATGTTCTTTCTGGACAGCAAAGGTTTCCTCCTGGCACACCTCCCATGTAGATCAAATTTGTGCAGCCTCTTTCTCATGGTAGACTCGTGCACTTTGACATCAACAGTGGCAAGAGCTACCTGCAGGTCCCGTGATGACATTCTGGGGTTCTTCGAGACTTCTTTCAGCATCTTGCGGTCTGCTCTCGGGCTGAACTTGCTGGGGCGGCCTGGCCTGAACAAGTTGGCAGTTGTTTGGAATCTTCTCCACTTATAGATGATCTTCCGGACAGTCGAATGATTGATTTCAAATTGTTTGGAGATCTTTTTAAATCCGTTCCCAGACTCGTAGGCATCTATAACCTACTTTCTGAAGGCCTCAGATAGCTCTTTTGATCCAGGCATGGTGACGCCGCACACTTCAACAACAAAGAGCAAACCAAACTAAATGTCTGAGGTTTAAATAAGACAGGTTCCTCCAAGATCCTCTCTGACGATGTTCTAATCATTTGCACCTGAGCTGGTGCACCTAATTCTAATTTTAGGTATTTGAAGTAGTGATAAATGTTGGGGTGTACTTACTTTTTCCACATGCGAAATTTGCATTTATGTTTATTTAAATGATACAATGGACTACAAAATGTAAATGTTTCATGATATTTGTTATATTATATCACCTTTATCTATCAATATTGTTGAAATTAAGATCAAATAGCTGTATGTTGAAATATGTTGAAAAAGTCAAAACTTTACATGGGGCGTACTTACTTTTTCACGTGACTGTGTGTATGTATGTATGTATGTATGTATGTATGTATGTATGTATGTATGTATGTATGTATGTATGTATGTATGTATGTATGTATATGTATATACACACTCTACTAATAATTTACAAATGATGTAGTACAAACTTTATAGACATGTTCACATTGTAAAGCTACTGTAGAATAAGGTGCATACTTTATTGATGATAGATCTAACATTATAAATAGCAAGTACTTAATAAAAATATGTGTAGGTTGTTGCCAGTCTAGTCATTGCCATTGAGAGGCAGCTCGGAAATACGCAATCTGAAGATGATTATTCTGATGATGAACGAGAAGAACATTTTCCGGTTTTGACTGATCTCGTTTTTTTTGCTTTTGCCATGGTTTGGAGTACTGAAAAGTGATCCCTGTCTAAACAATCAGGTGAATTGCCCAGGAAGGCTCTCGTATGTAGCCTAAGCGACTTTTTATTGAAGCGACTTCGCCGCATAAAAAAGATGAAAAAGTCAAACATAATAAGTGCATCATACCTGTCAACAAAACCATGAAGCACATCATACCTGTCAACAGTCTTTTCATCTTGATCAGCAGCCTTTTCAACTGAACCAGAGTGTATGACAGGAGGAGGGGTCTGGACTGAACCACCATCAAAAAAGTCTAACAGGGAACAAAGGAAGTCTTGGAATTTTTTATGAGCAAGAAAATAGTCGCAGTGAAAAATCAATGGTAAACAAAAGGCTGTGTGTGTGTGTGTTATAAAGCTGTGAAAAAAACAGGACCTCTGAACTTCCACTGCATAATGCATTGTCAGCTGCTACACTGCTTACCACAGCATTAGACAGCCTACGAAGGCTTTAAAAGCCCTTTATTAGGATATTATGAGCCCACTCTTTGAAGAAAGGAATCAATCCATGCATGTTTTTGGCTTCCTGGACATAATCATTATGAAATTGATCCTCCCCATGTGATGAGCTGGCAGGGTCATCCCGTGAGGGAGTACATACAGCACGTAAGGGTTTCATGGTCACCATGTGAGTTGAGGGGCTAGTTGTATTTACTTCCTCACAAAATATCACCAAACGGATGACGCCTATCCAAAACCACAAGGGAAATGGGAACTGCTGAAAATTAATATCCTGCAGATAGTTGACTGAAGGCTACATTTGGACAAACCCGCGCTGAGTGAATTACATTGTCCGTATTCCATCACTTGTCTTCCATGCATCTTCTAACATGCCAGTTATAGAACAGCATCTATCTATAATTCCAGTAATCTCTGTGTGTTTGTTTGTACGTTTGTACGTTTGTACGTTTGTACGTTTGTTTGTTTGTCTGTGACCGCTGTTTCTCGACAACTACCGGTCCGATATACTTGAAACTTGCCAGGTATATTGCTGGGGACCCGAGGATGTGCCTTTTCAAGGTTTGAAATTAATCGGACAAGTACTTACCGAGCTATGGCGATTTAGCCGTTCGCCGTTCGCTTTGGCGTTGCGAATGGACCAAACCATTCATGTAAATAGAGGGGGGGGGGGGGGGGTTCTGTGGTCGTTCGCTTTGGCTTTGCGAATGGACCAAACCATTCATGTAAATAGAGGGGGGGGTTCTGTGGTCGTTCGCTTTGGCTTTGCGAATGGACCAAACCATTCATGTAAATAGAGGGGGGGGGGGTTCTGTGGTCGTTGCGAATGGACCAAACCATTCACATCGAATCATCGAATCACATCGAATGGACCAAACCGTTCGCTTTGGACCAAACCATTGCATGTAAATAGAGGGGGGGGTTCTGTGGTCGTTGCGAATGGACCAAACCATTCATGTAAATAGAGGGGGGGGGGGTTCTGTGGTCGTTACTGCCACGTGGTTTCAAAGTTTTTTTTTGTTGTTGTTGTTTGCACGCATGTTTTTTTGCACCCACGTACGGGCACGCCCTAGGATGTTTACACACACACACCCCTACACAAATTTTTTTTTTTTTTTTTTTTTGGCAAGGAACGGGCACCCACGTACGGGCACGTCCTAGCTTATATATAGTACGGGCATGCCCTAGTTATCATAAATTCCCTTATCTCTAAACAGAAAAACAAAAGTTGGCAAACTTCTTCCATGATAAAATATTTTGCACAACACATTATGGGGAATGTCACAAGAACTTTAAGGTTGCACCAAAATATTAGGATAGCTTGAAGGAGAACTATTTGGCAGTGGTGGGGTGGTTGGTAGTGGAGCAGTTAGTGTTTTGGGGAGTGGGTAGGGAGGGGGAAGAGGAAGAGGTGTTATGGATTATTTCTAAAATGCAAAAATAATTTTGATACTAAATACTTGGGAGCTTTGAAACGTAAAAATTAATGTCGCTGTGTTGTCACAAAATGAGAAGGCTCTGACAATAATGGCAGTTAAGAAAATAAAAAGAGCAAAAGAAATGGGTTTGTCATGGAAATGAGAAATGAGTTCATATGAAAATAAAGTTGAAGAACCTTTTTCTTTTCTTTATTTTTTAAATGGATATTAAGATGACGTGGACGGACATGTGGAGACCTAAATGGACATGTGGGAAGGAGTATGGACGGTTTTGAGGGAGTTGATGGGGGTTATGGATATGGTGTGAGAAATGGAGAAGGTGAAAGGATTTTGGAGTTTGCTGATTTGTTGATTTGTAATACTCAGTTCCAGAAAGGGGATAATAAGCTTGTTACATACACGTCAGGTGGGTCGACGACAACTGTTGACTACCTGATGGTGCGTAGGCGAGATAGGGGGCACCTCCGGGACACAAAGGTTATCCCGGGGGAGGAGGCTGTTTCACAGCACCACTTGGTTGTCTGCGACATAAGGGTGAAATGTGCGAGGAGAGCTCGGCGGGTGAAGTACCAACCGAGAATGAAGGTGTGGAGGTTGAAAGAGGTGACAGTAAGGGAGGCATTAAAAGAGAGGCTGAGTATGGTCGAGGATGATGTGGTTGAGCTTGAACGTGGTTGGATGTCAATGAAAGATAGTCTGTTGGGAGCCATTGGTGAGGTATGTGGATGGACAAAAGGATCACCGAGGCACTCGGAAACATGGTGGTGGGATGATGAAGTTGGAAAGAGGATTGACGAGAAGAGGAAGAAGTTCAAGGAGTGGCAGAAGGCGAAGGGTACGGGAGCAGAAAAAGCAGTGCATTAAAGTTATAAGGCAGCCAAGAAGGCTGCAAAGAAAGAGGTAGCAAAGGCGCAGGAGGCATGCAGGAAAATGTTCGGAGAACGCTTGGATTCGGAAGAGGGTCAGAGAGCGGTATTCAGGATTGCAAAGCAGATAGCGAAAGAGAGGTGTGATGTGATGGGGGTGAGTTGCTTGAAGGATGAAGTGGGACAAATCGTTGTGGACCCAGATGGAATTAAAGGAAGATGGAAAAGATATATGGAAATGCTGTTGAATACAGAGAATGAATGGGATGGCAACATAGAGAGTAACCCAGTTTTAGGACCGGCAGAGAAGATAACTGAGAAGGAAGTTGAGGAAGGGATAAAAGCAATGAAGAGTAGAAAAGCGGGAGGGCCGACGGGAGTTGTGGGAGATATGTTGAAGGCAGCAAGAAGTTGGGGTGTGAAGACAATGACAGAGATCTGTAATCTGGTGGTGAAAGAAGGCCGCATTCCAATGGATTTGGAACTGAGTACCCTCGCCTCTCTATACAAGGGGAAAGGTGACCCTCTGGAGTGTGGCTCGTACCGAGCGATAAAGTTATTGGAGCATGCAATGAAGGTATTGGAAAGGGTGTTGGAGTGGAGGATAAGGAAGAAGGTGAAGATCGACGAAATGCAGTTTGGATTTATGCCAGGAAGAGGAACGACAGACGCGCTCTTTATTGTGAGGCAGTTGCAGGAGAAATACATGGAGAAGAGGAAGAAGTTGTTTCTTGGGTTTGTTGATCTGGAGAAAGCATTCGATAGGGTTCCATGTGAAGTATTGACATGGGCATTGAGGAAGTTAGAAGTGGAGGAATGGTTGATCATAGTCGTGATGGAAATGTACAAAAGAGCGCGCACAGCTGTACAGAGAGCGCGCACAGTGGACGAAGGACGGGAACAGTGATGAGTTTGAGGTGAAGGTGGGAGTGCATCACGGGTCGGTACTAAGTCCACTACTATTTGTAGCTGTGATGGAGGTGCTGGCTCAGAACGTAAAGGAGGGTTTACCGTGGGAGTTGTTGTATGCAGATGATCTGGTGTTGATTGCGGAAAGTATGGATGGACTGAAGGAAAAGATGAACAAGTGGAAGGAATGTATGGAGACAAAAGGTCTGAAGGTGAATATAGGAAAGACGAAGGTGATGGCAAGTGGTAAAGCATGTGGTGAGGTGGAAGGAACTGGGAAGTGGCCATGTGCTGTGTGCAGGAAGGGTGTCGGCGTGAACTCCATTCAATGTACAATGTGCGCTGAGTGGGTTCGTCAAAAATGTAGTGGTCTGAGAGGGTCATTAACCAGTGTGGCAGCTACATTCAAATGTAAGGTGTGCACAGAGGGAGCTGCAGATGGAGGAAATGTTGAGTTGGATCTTGGAGACGGCGTGAAGCTGGAAGGTGTGAAAACATTTTGCTACCTCGGAGACATGCTGAATGGAGAAGGTGGATCAGACTCGGCAACGGTTGCTGGAGTGAGATGTGCATGGAAGAAGTTTCGGGAACTGAGTGGCGTGCTGATGAGGAGGGGAGTGTCGTTGAAGCTGAAGGGAAAAGTGTATGCTGCATTTGTGAGAAGTGTTATGATTTATGGGAGCGAGCCATGGGTCATGAATGTAGAGCAGCAACGAAGGCTGGAAAGGGTGGAAATGCAAATGGTTCGGTGGATGTGCGGAGTATCGTTGAGAGAGAGGAAGACAAATGATGAATTGCGAAAGATGATGGGAATAGAGCATGTGATTGATGCTGTGAAGAGGAACAGGTTGAGATGGTTTGGTCATGTGTTGAGGAAGGATGAAAGTGACTGGTTGAGAAGAGTGATGGCAATGAATGTAGAAGGAAGTCGAGGACGGGGAAGACCGAAAAAGACTTGGCTGAAGGTGGTGGAAGAAGAAATGCGGGCAAGGGGGTTAACAAGGAGAGATGCAGAAAATAGGGCAAAATGGAGAAGTTTGTCATGGGGACCGCAAGGCTAACCCCCGCTCTATCAGGGAAAATGACCTTAAAATGCATGTTGTTGTTGTTGTATATTAAGATGATGAACGATTAGATTTATTGGAATACATATCAGGTGAAAAAAAAGTTTGTAAAAAAATAAAATGGAAAAATATCAACGATTTGATCACCTGCCGGTAGACCCTCCTCCTTGCTAGGTGAAGGAGAGAGTCTCTTTGGTTTTAAGATCTTGCTGCCACAATTTCCTTTGGATTTCTCATGCACTGCTTCGTTTTCCTTTTCTTTACCACAATCATCATCACCATCAACATCATTATCATCGCCACCTTCGATATCAACTCCTTTCCAATCCCCAGTCCGCACTGGTGGATCAAAGAAGCCAGATGGCAAGCTGAAGGAATGAATGACAGATAAAAAAAAAGGACTTTCAAAAAAACAAAGTGCCCAATCACAAAATAAGCAAAAACCTAGATGAAGCAACATTGTGTTAAACTGCTACTAAAACTAGAATGACACTCGTAAACAAAAATACCATCGTCAACTGAACATGTTACTTTTATGGCCCACCGCTATTATGGTCCATATACCTGTAGCATCCATGCACCATATTATGTCACATTCATGCACCATATTTCACTATTATTCGTAGCTTTATTGATTAATTTTATTAGGATATTTAATGACCACTTTTATGCACATTAAAGCTAAACTGCTTCAATGAAGATGAATATGAGAAAAAATATTCAAACTGCATTCCCCATGGCTAGTCAATCATATGTACGAAGTTTCGCATCAATATGTTAAGCGGTTCTGAAAATTTCTTTACATTTCTATTTTCAATCCAATATGGCCACCAGACCACATGAGCAATGAATGAATGAATGAATGATCGTTTTAAGGCCATTTTTCCCCGCTAAAGCGGGGGTTAGCCTTGCGGGCCCCATGACAATCATGGTTCCCTGTTTGAGGCAATGTTTTTTATGGCCGGATGCCCTTCCTGACGCCAACCTTTGGTCGCCTC
This sequence comes from Myxine glutinosa, assembly GCF_964187855.1. NCBI lineage: Eukaryota > Metazoa > Chordata > Myxini > Myxiniformes > Myxinidae > Myxine > Myxine glutinosa. The sequence goes on from NC_136267.1 coordinate 60,926,649, forward strand.
TTACGATGCGCAGGGATACGGTGTACCTATTCTAAACCGGGGTACACACCGTGATGACCACATGAGCAATGATGTCATAAATTTAATTCTCCATTCAAAGTGAATTTTTTTTTTTTTTACACATACACACACACACAGACAGACAAACAAACAAGGGTGTCGAAATAGCCATGCATCCCCTTCAGGGCGAGATGAAAAAGAAAAAACATTTCAACTACAATCATATTATCAGCCAATTGAAACGTTCACCAAGTACACTTACCCTGAAGATCTCACCATCTTATCAGATTCTTCTGGAATGAAAAAAATAACAGAAATACGATCCATTCAGTGAAGCTTTCATTCGTTTTAATAGACTATCAAACTTACTATTATGCATACATATAGGTACTGCAGCCTACCTTTTGTCTTTTTGGCAAGAGCAACCTGATCCGTGGCCTTCCTTTTGAAAGCGATTCCCTCGGGCACACGCGTGGCAGGCTCTGGACCTTTTCCTCTTGTTTTAAGCTGCTGGAATCGCTGCCAAGAACACAACCACCATTCTATTACAAATTCCTTTTTGAAAGGCACAGTGATGGTGTACTTTCCACACTTTCACTCAATTACTGCCTTGTCAAAAAGTATTTACATATCGATACGATAACACTGCAATCTCACATCACAAGGTGTTTCCATCTTGGTTCCTGCACACAAGACGTTCTTCTTCTGTTTTTGTTTTATTTTAAAGAATGGGTCATCATGAATCTCAAAAAGGAGATTGGGAGTAAATCACTAGACATCTCCAAAAACTTCAATGCTGTTGGGAATCCAGTCTTGTGCTCCAAACTGTCCTTTAACGGTATTCAGAACTCGCTCCTTGATTTGATGAGGACTTTGCTCAAGGCACACAAGCAAAAAAGTGTTTGAGATGGAACTTTCCCCGGGTCGACACCACAAAGTAGAAAAAAAATTAGGTCATTAAAGAAGTGGTAAGATTTTTTAGATTAGATTTTTTTTTATTAATTAATTTTTTAAAAATTTAAAATGTAAATTTTTTTTTTTTTTTAATCAACGCACCTATCTCTGCCTATCATTCTACCCACACGACATATCTGGCATTACATTCCGCAGCATGGTTTAATCTAATTGTGGGGTATCAGTCCTTGTTATTATGCTGCCGAACTATTCCAACAGTCGTTCCAATGCAATAGGGGTACCATGCCCCTGGAAGACCTTCGATAAACATATTTGTGCAACTCAGCACTGTGTCTACGCTGGACGGGGATCTGCCTTACCCTTTGGTTATCTACCGTGGAACATCTGCTCATGCTGCTCAAAGTGTGTAGAATCTGGCTGTCCACTTATGCCTTGTTTAATCATCGTCATCCTCGTTGCCGCCTTCAACGACAAACAGGGAATTACCAGTGAACTGGTACTAAATTAGCCGACCTCGGAAGGATGACAGGCTGAGTCAACCCCCCTGGCATTAATTCGGCGATCGACCGAGATTCGAACCCAGGATCCTAGGATCCTAAGCCGGCACCCTAGCCGCTAGCCCAACACTAGTCTATCTATAAAATAAAGTTTTTGTTTGTTTGTCTGTTTGTCTGTTTCTCCGGTGTGTACCCTGGTTAGAATAGGTACACCGTATCCCTGCGTGTCATAAGAGGCGACAAAGAGGGTTGGCGTCAGGAAGGGCATCCGGCCATAAAAACATTGCCTCAAAAAGAGAACCATGACAATGGGAGATGTGGAACAATAATAATAATTAATCTTAAATATCCATGTCCGTCAAACCTTCTGATCCTGCAGTTATCAGTGTGTACTGGACCTCGTTGCTTTTTTAATCCTTCTCTTCTCTCCTCATTTCTCCTTCTGTTTGGTTATTAAAAAACTGATTAGTTATTTGGTTTTCGTTGCAATTTTGTAATCAGTTAAAATTTAATTTTTCTATCACGGCTAGTCATTTTGGAAGCCTTCTTTTTACATCCCAACTTGTTTATATGTCTATTTTGCATTGTTATTTCACTCAACTGTATAATGATGCTGGCAAAAGGGGGAAGGGAGGGAGGGATGAAGTGGGGAGGAAAGCGAGAGGGAGTGGGGAAGCATAAGTCTCATAATACAACTAGAAGGGCACTCTTCGACCAATATGCCTCTGTCCACATTATTACATCATCTATCTTCTTCTTCTTCTATATATACAAAAGAAAGTTTTTGTTTGTTTGTTTGCCGGCACGTGCAAATCTCCTTAACGGTGAAAGATAGGAGGAAACCTCTAAAACAAAAAATGTCGGGACGGGCCCCGGGAATATTCATAGGCTAGGTGGCGAGGCCAGTCGTGGCCGCTTCGGCCGGGCTGGGCCCATTTCAGAATTAAAAGCTGAGCTGAATTTTCGTAGTCAATCTTTTACAGCCACGAGTAAAAGCTGAATTATCGTAGTAAATTCATTCAAAAAGAACCTGGGCAACGCCGGGTGCTTTCGGCTAGTATATACCACCGTTTAGAGGCCATTTTTCCCCGCAAAGCGGGGGTTGGCCTTTTCGGGGACCGTGGTAGTTGTTGTTTTTTGGTCCCCTTTTTGAAGCAATGTTTTACGGCCGGATGCCCTTCCTGACGCCAACCCTTTTTGCCGCCTTCAACGACAAACAGGGAATTACCAGTGAACTGGTACTAAATTAGCCGACCTCGGAAGGATGACAGGCTGAGTCAACCCCCCTGGCATTAATTCGGCGATCGACCGAGATTCGAACCCAGGATCCTAGGATCCTAAGCCGGCACCCTAGCCGCTAGCCCAACACTAGTCTATCTATAAAATAAAGTTTTTGTTTGTTTGTCTGTTTGTCTGTTTCTCCGGTGTGTACCCTGGTTAGAATAGGTACACCGTATCCCTGCGTGTCATAAGAGGCGACAAAGAGGGTTGGCGTCAGGAAGGGCATCCGGCCATAAAAACATTGCCTCAAAAAGAGAACCATGACAATTACAACTACATATGGGCAGAGTACAGCCCGAAGTGGAGATCGGTTTCTGAGGTTTGGGACATGGAATGTAGGGACAATGACAGGGAGATCAGGAGAAGTGGTGGAAGTATTGGTCAGAAGAAGAGTGGACATATGTTGTGTGCAAGTGACGAGATGGAAGGGAAGTGGTGTGAGAATGGTGAAGGGTAGGCAGGGACAGAAATACAAGTTTGTGTGGCAAGGGTGCCCGGAGGGCGTGAATGGTGTTGGTGTCCTGTTTTCTGAGGAGTTTGTAGACAGTGTGGTGAGTGTGACTAGAGTGAGTGATAGGTTGATGATGGTGAAAATGATGATTGGAAAGCTCTTGGTGAACGTCATCTCGGGATATGCTCCGCAGGTTGGTCGGAGCGATGAAGAGAAGGACAAGTTCTGGTGTGCGATAGAGAAGCTGATGAAAAACGTGAAAGATGAGGAAGTTGTTGTGGTAGGAGGAGACCTAAATGGACATGTGGGAAGGAGTATGGACGGTTTTGAGGGAGTTCATGGGGGTTACGGATATGGTGTGAGAAATGGAGAAAGTGAAAGGATTTTGAAGTTTGCTGATGGAGCTGATTTGTTCATTTGTAATACTCAGTTCCAGAAAGGGGATAATAAGCTTGTTACATACACATCAGGTGGGTCGACGACAACCGTTGACTACCTGATGGTGCGTAGACGAGATAGGGGGCACCTCCGGGACACAAAGGTGATCCCGGGGGAGGAGGCTGTTTCACAGCACCACTTGGTTGTCTGCGACATAAGGGTGAAAGGTGTGAGGAGAGCTCGGCGGGTGAAGTACCAACCGAGAATGAAGGTGTGGAGGTTGAAAGAGGTGACAGTAAGGGAGGCATTAAAAGAGAGGCTGAGTAGGGTAGAGGATGATGTGGTTGAGCTTGAACGTGGTTGGATGTCAATGAAAGATAGTCTGTTGGGAGCCGTTGGTGAGGTATGTGGATGGACAAAAGGACCACCGAGGCACTCGGAAACATGGTGGTGGGATGATGAAGTTGGAAAGAGGATTGACGAGAAGAGGCAGAAGTTCAAGGAGTGGCAGAAGGCGAAGGGTACGGGAGCAGAAAAAGCAGAGCATGAAAGTTATAAGGCAGCCAAGAAGGCTGCAAAGAAAGAGGTAGCAAAGGCACAGGAGGCATGCAGGAAAATGTTCGGAGAACGCTTGGATTCGGAAGAGGGTCAGAGAGCGGTATTCAGGATTGCAAAGCAGATAGCGAAAGAAAGGTGTGATGTGATGGGGGTGAGTTGCTTGAAGGATGAAGTGGGACAAATCGTTGTGGACCCAGATGGAATTAAAGGAAGATGGAAAAGCTATATGGAAATGCTGTTGAACACAGAGAATGAATGGGATGGCAACATAGAGAGTAACCCAGTTTTAGGACCGGCAGAGAAGATAACTGAGAAGGAAGTTGAGGAAGGGATAAAAGCAATGAAGAGTAGAAAAGCGGGAGGGCCGACGGGAGTTGTGGGAGATGTGTTGAAGGCAGCAGGAAGTTGGGGTGTGAAGAAAATGATAGCGATCTGTAATCTGGTGGTGAAAGAAGGCCGCATTCCAGTGGATTGGGAACTGAGTACCCTCGTCCCTCTATACAAGGGGAAAGGTGACCCTCTGGAATGTGGCTCGAACCGAGCGATAAAGTTATTGGAGCATGGAATGAAGGTATTGGAAAGGGTGTTGGAGAGGAGGATAAGGAAGAATGTGCAGATCGACGACATGCAGTTTGGATTTATGCCAGGAAGAGGAACGACAGACGCGCTCTTTATTGTGAGGCAGTTGCAGGAGAAGTACATGGAGAAGAGGAAGAGGTTGTTTCTTGGGTTTGTTTATCTGGAGAAAGCATTCGATAGGGTTCCACGCGAAGTATTGACATGGGCATTGAGGAAGTTAGAAGTGGAGGAATGGTTGATCAGAGAGGTGATGGCAATGTACAAAAGAGCGCGCACAGCTGTAAGGACGAAGGACAGGAACAGTGGTGAGTTTGAGGTGAAGGTGGGAGTGCATCAGGGGTTGGTACTAAGTCCACTACTATTTGTAGCTGTGATGGAGGTGCTGGCTCAGAACGTAAAGGAGGGTTTACCGTGGGAGTTGTTGTATGCAGATGATCTGGTGTTGATTGCGGAAAGTATGGATGGACTGAAGGAAAAGATGAACAAGTGGAAGGAATGTATGGAGACAAAAGGTCTGAAGGTGAATATAGCAAAGACGAAGGTGATGGCAAGTGGTAAAGCATGTGGTGAGGTGGAAAGAACTGGGAAGTGACCATGTGCTGTGTGCAGGAAGGGTGTCAGAGTGAACTCCATTCAATGTACAATGTGCGCTGAGTGGGTTCATCAAAAATGTCGTGGTCTGAGAGGGTCATTAACCAGTGTGGCAGCTGCAATCAAATGTAAGGTGTGCACAGAGGGAGCTGCAGATGGAGGAAATGTTGAGTTGGATCTTGGAGATGGCGTGAAGCTGGAAGGTGTGAAAACATTTTGCAACCTTGGAGACATGCTGAATGAAGAAGGTGGATCAGACTCGGCAATGGTTGCTGGAGTGAGATGTGCATGGAAGAAGTTTCGGGAACTGAGTGGCGTGCTGATGAGGAGGGGAGTGTCGTTGAAGCTGAAGGGAAAGGTGTATGCTGCATGTGTGAGAAGTGTTATGATTTATGGGAGCGAGACATGGGTCATGAATGTAGAGCAGCAACGAAGGCTGGAAAGGGTGGAAATGCGAATGGTTCGGTGGATGTGCAGAGTATCGTTGAGAGAGAGGAAGACAAATGATGAATTGCGAAAGATGATGGGAATAGAGCCTGTGATTGATGCTGTGAAGAGGAACAGGTTGAGATGGTTTGGTCATGTGTTGAGGAAGGATGAAAGTGACTGGTTGAGAAGAGTGATGGAAATGAATGTAGAAGGAAGTAGAGGACGGGGAAGACCGAGAAAGACTTGGCTGAAGATGGTGGAAGAAGAAATGCGGGCAAGGGGGTTAACAAGGAGAGATGCAGAAAATAGGGCAAAATGGAGAAGATTGTCATGGGGACCGCAAGGCTAACCCACGCTCTAGCAGGGAAAATGGCCTTAAAATGCATGTTGTTGTTGTTGTTGTTTGTTTGTCTGCACACGCTAATCTCCTGAACAGTGAAAGATAGGAGGAAACCTCTGAAACAAAAAATGTCGGGATGGGCCCCGGGAAGGTTAAAGGCTTGGTGGCGAGGCCGGTTGAGGCCGCCTCGGCCGGGCTGGGCCCATTTCGCAATTAAAAGCTGAGCTCAATTGTAGTAGTGAATCTTCTACGGCCGCAAGTAAAAGCTGAATTATAGTAGTAAGACCTATGCACAGAAGATTAAATTCATTCAAAAATAACCCGGGCAACGCCGGGTGCATTCAGCTAGTTATATATAATTGTACCAAGTTTGATATAAATCTCTTCAGATGTTCTCAAGTTTCATATTTTTACCTGGCATGACCTCTGACCTTTGACGCCAAAATCGAATCAATTCATCTTTGCATCATAATATATAATTAAACAAAGTTTGGTCACACTCCCATCACTGGATCACAAGTTAGCACAATGACAGAATTTTTACCTAACTCTGACCTTTTGACCCCATAATCTAGTCAAGGGCCCTCTGACCTTTGACCTCTTAACCCCATAATCTAGTCAATTTATCTCTACATCATCATATATCCTCGTACTAAGTTGGATTTGGATGACTTCAGCCGTTCTTAAGTTATAGCAGAAACGAAAACATGTGACGGACGGAAGGACGGACAGACGTCCCAAAAACATTAAGGTCTCTGGCGATTCCGTCGGCAGAGGACGCAAGCAGCAAGCATAGACATTACCAGTGTGTTTTAACAGACCCTCCCTCCGTGCATACCAACATAGCATGACAAGTTCGTCACCCCCCCCCCCCCTCCCACCCCCCCAAAATGGACCAATCCATTTTCCTCTTGTCCCCCCAGACACCAAGTGGAATGGAAGAGTCCACAAGACGAACTGGTTAAACCTGTTCATGGAGCATGGAGGAAGTTGTTGAAGCACAGCATAGAAGCATAGTCATTGCGAGCTTACCTCTTTGTGTTGCCTTCCCAACACGTGTGTCTGCCACAGAGCTTCATTCTTGATGGGAGCACTGCACAGCGTGCACAGTAGTTGTCCAATGCTGTTGTATGTACAGCCATGTTTGTTAATGAAACACAAAGTAAGATCTGCGGTTTCTTTAACCGGCAGTTTAATTATGAAGACACTTCAATGAACTTTCAAAACGATTTATATTTGCTTTAATCCATTCTCAATCTTCATCTTCCCCAGATATCGTCATTGCCTGCAATATAACTACTTAATTTGATGATTCTCACGGTACTAGTGCCAAGTAGAGAATGTTTAAATGTGTGAATTGATGTGGACAATCGTCTTTATTGTACACTTAGGACCACAAGCTGTAGAAATAATTATAAGCCTAATGATACGATAGTAAACACAGACTAAACCCGTGCACAACGGACATCCTCATCAGCAATAACACTTCAAAACACCTCAAGAACAAGCATCACAATGAGGTAAGGATATTTGGCGAAGGGATGGTCTATCCGTTTACTGGGCGCTGCTTGCCGCTGTTTCTCTCGCATTAGACGTCGCAGTTCCTCTTGCTTCAGCACTTTCTTGCCTGTACGCCCCGATGCCGCCATTTGTGCCAGATGGACCGTTCTTCTGAACTGAAGACTCCTCACTCCTCAGACTTCGTGGCGCATTGCAATATAAAATGACATAGACGGCCGAAGCATCAAGAATAAAAAGTATTGGGTACAATGTGGTAGGAGAAGTTGCAAATAACACGCTTCGACAAAAAAGTTAAAGACTGGAGTTAACTGTTACACCTCGGCCACCATACATTGCACCAAATCATAGAGATAACGCAGTAACAATATGACAACTGTCACGGTGAAGGTTACACCTTGCATGCAACATAGTAACGAAACAATGACAGGGTTACCACCAGACAAACAAATAAAAGTTGCTTTTCCCAAAACGATTGTGCACACCCAACCGGATATGTAGAACAACGATCGTAGACAACGATGTAGAACAACAATGCACACCCAACCACACAACAGCAACAACAACAACAACAACAACGATCGTACAAATAATAATCGCAAACACATTAAAAAGGAGTCAATTTCAATATAATTTCCAAAGTACAGAATTGGCACGGAACTCGGTAGAGCGTATATCTCCCGCCAGGTTGACCAGTTTATGTTTTGTATCACACTGATAGGCCGAATCTGGATTCGGACCTGAACCAAAATCTATTCGGCTTGTTTGTTCTTGTCTCCTATAACCAACTTATCCACCAAGTTCTGTCCGAATCCGTCCACAACCTTTTGAGATATTGTGTTCACAGACAGGAGTGAAAACATAACCCATTTCCACCTTTGGTGGTGGGGGTAATTTTTTCTTTTTTTTCTTTTGCTATCTTTATTATCCTCTTTGATTTAATGATGAGGATATTATACCAAATATGGTTTTAAATAAGGACCAGGAGAACGAAAGAGTAGTCAGGTTCACTTGTAGCGGCTACCGCTGGGTATACACAATCGCCTTGCACCTACCGAGGACGCGGAGCGATCACCATGCCGGGCTCGCCCGGGCACGCCCAGCCTCGCCTTTCCAGGGCTCGTCCAGGACGCCCGGGTATGCCCGCTCTCGACTTGCCAGGCCTCGTCCAGGACGCCCTGGCATGTCCAGACTCGCCTTTCCAGGGTTCACCCAGAACGCCCGGGCACGCCCAGCCTCGCCTTTCCAGGGCTTGTCCAGGACGCCCGGGCATACCCGCTCTCGACTTGCCAGGCCTCGTCCAGGACGCCCGGGCATGTCCACTCCAGACTCGCCTTTCCAGGGTTCGCCCGGGCATGTCCAGACTCGCCTTTCCAGGGTTCGCCCAGGACGCCCGGGCACGCCCGGTCTCGCCTTTCCCGAGCAAACGCTCCGGGATAATGTGTATATACATATATTGCTGCCCGATAAACGGGCTTTTCAGAGTACCCGAGTTGATTTGACACAATAAAGAAACTCAGACGAATTCCAGCTTTTTGTCGCGTCCATTCTTCCGATTTACATTGGAGCACAGCTCCTACAACTATGTTTTTTCGTTCAAAATTTTGGTAGATTAGCAAAACTATACATTTTTGGAATATTCAGAGCATGAGGAATCCAAAAATTAATGTTTACATTTGCGTAGACACCTTTGCGAAAATGACACTCAGGACAGTGATGAAGATCTGTAAAAGCATATTCCTGAACGGTATAGACCTCGTAGATCCTGTGTATAGGACTTATAGTTCAATCTGATACTACCTATAACTTCCTATAACAACCTATAACTTCAAAGGACTTGCAATATCATGTATTATGTAATACAGTTATATTGTAGCGGCTACCGCTGGGTTTTCACAATCGCCTTGCACCTACCAAGGCCGCGGAGCGATCACCATGCCGGGCTCGTCCAGGACGCCCGGGCAGGCCCGCGCTCAACTTGCCAGGCCTCGGCCGGGACGCCCGGGCATGCCCGGGCACGCCCGGCCACGCCCGCTCTCGACTTGCCAGGCCGCGTCCGGGACGCCCGGCCACGCCCCCTCTCGCCGTTCCCGGGCAAACGCTCCGGGATAATGTGTGTATATATATTGCTGCCCGATAAACGGGCTTTTCAGAGTACCTGAGCTGTTTTGTTTGAATAAAGCAACTCGGACGAATTCCAGCTTTTTGTCGCGTCCATTCTTCCGATCGACGTGGGAGCACCGCTCCTTCATTGGTGACCCCATCGTGCCCGTTACCCGGGCAAAGACCAGGACAGGCAGTCCGCGGTTTGCGGCCCCTCCTTGGTTGCGGCCAACGGATCGGCCATCCTCACCTTCGGCCCGCGCAACGTCACCCTCTGCTTCGGCGGCCAACGCTTTACTTGGACGTTTGTAACCGCAAACGTGCCCATGGCTCTGCTAGGCGCCGACTTCCTCTGCGCACACGGACTGCTGGTGGACGTCCAACGGCGTCGCCTAATCAACGCCGAAACCTTCAGCTCCGTGGTATGCACATTGAGCAGCTCCGCTCCGACCGAGCTGGCATGCGCCCTCCCGGCGGCAAACGAGTTTGCTCGCCTGCTCACGGAGTTCCCGGCCCTCACGTGGCCGACGTTTTCGGCCGTCGCAGTACGACATGGGATCGAGCACCACATACCAACCACGGGCCCGCCGGTCTACGCCAGAGCCCGCCGCCTCGACCCAGCCAAGCTCGCCGTGGTCAAAGCCGAGTTCGACGCTTTAGAACACCTCGGCATCGTGCGGCGCTCCGTTAGCGCGTGGGCTTCGCCACTACACATCGTCCCAAAGCCAGGGGGCGGCTGGCGCCCATGTGGCGACTACCGCCGTCTTAACGACGCTACCACCCCCGACAGGTATCCGATCCCGCACATCCAAGACTTCTCCGCCCGTCTGGCGGGACGGGTCATTTTTTCAAAAATCGACCTCATACGGGGATATCACCAGGTACCTGTCAGGGCGGCCGACGTCCCTAAAATGGCAGTCATCACGCCGTTCGGCTTATTCGAATTCCTACGGATGCCGTTTGGTCTCAAGAACGCGGCTCAGGCGTTCCAGCGCTTGATGGACGGCGTGCTGCGTGACCTGCCATTCCTCTTCGTTTACCTGGACAACATCCTCGTCGCCAGCACGTCCCGGGCCGAGCACCTCCTCCACCTCCGAACACTGTTCGGGCGCCTCAGCGAGCACGGCCTCATCGTCAACCCGGCCAAATGCCACTTCGGCACGACGGCCGTTGATTTTTTGGGCCACCACATCACCAAGAACGGGGCCGTGCCGCTGCCAACCAAGGTCGAGGCCATCACCACGTTTCCGCGTCCCCGCTCCATAAAGGCCCTGCAGGAATTCCTGGGAATGGTGAATTTCTATCACCGCTTCGTGCCCCGCGCTGCTCAACTCATGCGGCCCTTCTACGAAGCCCTCCGGGGCAAGCCGGCCAAGCACGACATCGTCTGGTCCACAGCAATGGACGCGGCCTTCCAAAGCTCAAAGCGGGCCCTCGCCGACGCAATACTGCTCGCTCACCCGGTGCTCAACGCTCCCATCGCCCTCACCACGGATGCCTCCGACTACGCGGTGGGCGCCGTACATGAGCAATGGGTGAACGGGGTTTGGCAGCCACTCGCTTTTTTCAGCCGGCAGCTCCGGCCGAACGAGCTCAAATACAGTACGTTTGACCGTGAGCTCCTCGGTCTACACCTGGCCGTTCGCCATTTCCGCCACCTCCTGGAAGGCCGACCCTTCACGGCGTTCGTCGACCACAAGCCGTTGGTTTACGCAATGGCCAAGGTCACGGAGCCGTGGTCGGCCCGCCAACAGCGCCACCTCTCCGCCGTGTCGGAGTTTACCACGGACATCCGGCACGTCGCCGGCAAAACAACGCCGTGGCTGACTGTCTTTCTCAGGCCAGCACGAACGCGGTCCACCTCGGTGTGGACTTCGCGCTTATGGCGGCGGACCAAACCACCGACACCACGGTGCAAGCCCTCCGGGCGGCGGACACGGGCCTCCGCCTGGCCGACATCCCCTTCGCGGACACTGGCCTGCTCTGCGACGTCTCCCAAGGCCAGCCTCGCCCCATCGTGCCCGTTACCTGGCAACGCCGCATCTTCGCCTCCCTCCACGGCCTTTCCCACCCGGGCCGGAAGGCTTCCCAGAAGCTGGTGTCGGCGCGATTCGTCTGGCACGGCCTTCGACGGGACGTCCGCGATTGGACCAGCACCTGCACAGCCTGCCAACAGGCCAAGGTCCACCGACACACCCAGGCCCCGCTGGCACCTTTCACCGTGCCCGAACGACGTTTCGACCACGTCAACGTGGATCTGGTGGGCCCCCTCCCCCCATCACGGGGGTTCACACACCTGCTCACCATGGTGGACAGGACCACCAGGTGGCCGGAGGCCGTTCCCCTCGTCTCCACCACCACCGCCGACGTGGCGCAGGCTTTCATCGCCACCTGGGTCGCCCGCTTCGGCGCACCGGCGGACATCTCGTCAGACCGCGGACCACAGTTCACCTCCGAGCTGTGGGGCGTGGTCGCCCGCAACCTGGGGGTCAAGCTCCACCATACTACGGCCTACCACCCCCAAGCCAACGGGTTGTGCGAGCGATTCCACCGCTCCATGAAGGCCGCGCTCATGGCCGGCCTTCAGGACGGCGGTTGGGCCGACCGGCTGCCGTGGGTCCTTTTGGGCCTCCGCACGGCCCCCAAGGAGGACCTCCGTGCATCCACCGCCGAGCTTGTCTACGGCCAGGCGCTACGCGTCCCGGGCGAGTTCGTGCCCGACGCTACCAGTCCCTGGTCCGCAGCTTGCCAGCGCTCGGACCTCCAGGAGGCCGCCCGACGGTTTGCCCCCATGCCAACATCCCACCACGGTGACCCCCAGTCCTACGTCCCCCCAGCACTTCGCACAGCGGAGTATGTTTTTGTGCGTCATGACGCACATCGGGGGCCACTCCGGCCGCCGTACGACGGGCCCTTCTGGGTCCTGCGACGGGACGACAAGTCATTCGTCATCGACATCGGCGGCAGGTCAGACCGGATTGCGGTGGACCGACTCAAGCCGGCGCACGTGGACATCGACCAACCGCCACGGTTGGCCCTTCCGCCATGGCGAGGCCGCCCCCCGTCCACGGTGCCCCCCACTCGACCGCCCACCACCACACCGGACCCCCCCCCCCCCCCCACGACCTGCCAGGGGTCGCTTCGGCCGGGTCATCAGGACCCCCCTCAAATTGACCCTGCCGGTGCAAGTCGATTCTGGGGGGACGTGTGTAGCGGCTACCGCTGGGTTTTCACAATCGCCTTGCACCTACCAAGGACGCGGAGCGATCACCATGCCGGGCTCGTCCAGGGTGCCCGGCCACGCCCGCTCTCGACTTGCCAGGCCGCGTCCGGGACGCTCGGGCATGCCCGGGCATGCCCGCCCTCGACTTGCCAGGCCGTGGCCAGGACGCCCGGCCACGCCCCCTCTCGCCGTTCCCGGGCAAACGCTCCGGGATAATGTGTGTATATATATTGCTGCCCGATAAACGGGCTTTTCAGAGTACCTGAGCTGTTTTGTTTGAATAAAGCAACTCGGACGAATTCCAGCTTTTTGTCGCGTCCATTCTTCCGATCGACATGGGAGCACCGCTCCTTCAATATCACAAATATAAAGACAATGGTTTTCAATTACCTTTGTTTGTTGCTTTTCTATAATCCTGAGCACTATTTTGAGGCCTTTATTGGATTCCTTGACCCAGAAAACATAGGATTAGCATCTATATAATAATAGCGTAAGGACTCGACTTTGTTATCCCTTTTACGCCGCACCCAGTGACCCGATGCCCACGGCACTAATGGATTTACGATCTATGAACCGCGCTCTTTGTTTATCACGTACAGCCATACTCGAAAAATCTGAATTAGCCGACGTTGGGGCCCAAAAGCATCCGATTAACTGCCGATACGACGCCATCTTATTGGCGTCTGCTGGGTGAAGGCGAAGCAAGCCGTCCGCTGATTGGACAGTCGAAGGCTACAGCAAGCCGTCCACTGAGTGGACAATCCTGAGCATGCATTTGTGCCGGTGTCGTCGATCGCGGTGTACGCTTCCTACTGCTCTGCCTTGACATTGACGCTTACCAATGCGCCAGTATGGGGCTAATTCCAGTCGATTTACTAATCCGTGCATTTTTAAAAAGTCTATGGTTCTACTGCTGTTGCTTTCCATTGACACATACCACTGCGCCAGTGTGGCCAGAGTGGTGCTATGCCGATTCCTATTACGAATCCATTCATTTTTCAAAAGTATATCGTAGCGTTGTCATGTAAGTAGATTGCAATAAATACGTTGTTCATATACGCACTCTTCATTCTCATCTTTCTTCCTAACTCTTACTCGGACAAGCAAATCCCCTATGCCATCCATAATGGTACACTCTATCCATACACCACATCCTCCCTTCCGTGGATGTTCCACGGGTTTCGGCTAGTATTTAATTAAGTCTCTAGGTTGACTAGAAGCCGAGATAGCGCAAAATATGTATTTTATGGCGGCCATTTTCAAAATCCAAAATGGCGGCCATGCAGGTGTCTGTGCAAATGCCAACATTGATTTTCAGATTCTCCATGCTCTGAAGATTCCAAAAATGTACAGGTTTGCTAAACCCAAAATTTTGAAAGAAATTATATTTGTTAACATAGTGAACCTGACTAGAGGGAGAAATTCAGAAATATTCATGTTGTGGGGAAAAAAAGAGAGAAAGAAAGAGGATGCAAAGCAGAGATGCATATTATAGCACTACCCGGTGTAAATGTGGATCATATAGCACCACCCGGTGTAAATGTGGATCATATAGCACCACCCGGTGTAAATGTGGATCATATAGCAACATCCGGTGTAAATGTGGATCATATAGCACCACCCGGTGTAAATGTGGATCATATAGCACCACCCGGTGTAAATGTGGATCATATAGCACCACCCGGTGTAAATGTGGATCATATAGCACCACCCGGTGTAAATGTGGATCATATAGCACCACCCGGTGTAAATGTGGATCATATAGCACCACCCGGTGTAAATGTGGATCATATAGCACCACCCGGTGTAAATGTGGATCATATAGCACCACCCGGTGTTAATGTGGATCATATAGCACCACCCGGTGTAAATGTGGATCATATAGCACCACCCGGTGTAAATGTGGATCATATAGCACCACCCGGTGTAAATGTGGATCATATAGCACCACCCGGTGTAAATGTGGATCATATAGCACCACCCGGTGTAAATGTGGATCATATAGCACCACCCGGTGTAAATGTGGATCATATACCACCACCCGGTGTAAATGTGGATCATATAGCACCACCCGGTGTAAATGTGGATCATATAGCACCACCCGGTGTAAATGTGGATCATATAGCACCACCCGGTGTAAATGTGGATCATATAGCACCACCCGGTGTAAATGTGGATCCATATCGCACCACCCGGTGTAAATGTGGATCATAGCACCACCCGGTGTAAATGTGGATCATATAGCACCACCCGGTGTAAATGTGGATCATAAAGCACCACCCGGTGTAAATGTGGATCATATAGCACCACCCGGTGTAAATGTGGATCATAAAGCCTCTGATCATAAAGATCATATGTGTAATGATCATATGATCATTTATGATCATAAAGACCATAAAGCCCGGTGTAATCTGAGTGAGAATAATTATAAATTTTCAAAATGTTTCATTCCACTCATTTTAAGCAGAAGTTGAAACCAAATAATTAATCGAACACTGAGCTTTGCAGTTAAGCGGAGGTGATTTTTCGTTCTCACTCCATTTTTCAGCAGCAAGGTTTGCTGATGAAGATGAATGGTTGGATGGCTCGAGGTACTCACACTCACCTCTAAACTGTCTCGCCCGGGTTCAATTCTCGACCCAGATATAAACTGTTGTCTCTGGCTTTCGCAGGCAGGGTGTGTGCCATCAGTAAACTGGGCATCCCTCTGCTGGTATTAGTTGGTGGATGTTCGATCCCATAGTGTCCTTTGTGAAGTGTAGGCGAGCTATCGCCAGCACCCTGGCCAAATTACAAATTATTTCCCTAACCTTAGTCGAACAGACCTGGCCAGCCGGTTCGTGAAAGACTTAAGCGAAACCTTCTCCCGGCCAACCCCGCAAGAACGTGGGAATAATTGTGTTCTTGAAGAAGAAGATTAATAACAAGAAAGGCAGGGGAATGTTGATCGGGCTTCCCATGGTTGGGGATTTTGTAATTCTAACCTGAAATTTGTACATTCTAAGAAACTCTTTCATTCAAAATTAAAGCGGATTAATCATGTTAATTTGCTGTTTAATTAAATTTTTCTTTCCATGTAAGTCCTGAATGTTTTGGACTTTACATTGCATAACTTACCAAGGGCCAAGGGGTGTACCAGCACTGCCAGAAAAAAGTACCCAGCTACTTGAAATTGTTTACCTGATTGTTGTTACAAGAAGGCGGGGATTTTCTGGACACTATGGAGTTATTGGCCTCATGTTACGCACACTAACCTTTTGTTTGTGGGTCGGCGGTAGCATTTCCTGTCCCACATCCCAATACATACTTTATAGGAGCATTTTGTGGCCTCAAACGGTCTTCAAGGCCGTGTGGCAGCTTAAAACCTTGGCCAGATTCTGAAGTGCATACACCCAAAAGTTGGGGCCTCGAGTTTTTTTTTGTTTGTTTTTTTTTGTATACAAGATCGAGGCTCGTGAAAGAGCGAACATTAATCACACAGAAAGACAAACAGACACATAAAACAAATAACATCGGGAGCGGTAGACAAGATTGGGAGAGAGGGGGAAGGACCCAAACACAACATTTGAGAGCAGGGACCGAGAGACATGGAGACATCGAGAGAACTGTGGGAGGGAGAGGGCTTTGGGGGGGAGGCATGGGAAGGGGGGGGGGGGGTGGCAGAGGTATAAAACATATGGACACTGCCAGGACTTCCAGGAAAGAAGTTGGAATTTCAAACAAGGTGGATCTGGGGTGAATTAGTGGGGGTAGAAAAGATCAAGGTTTTGGATGGGGGAAGATAAGAGATGGTGGTGAACAGCTGTTTTAAAGACCTGGAGGGAGGAGTGTGATTGAAGGGAGTGTGGGAGTTTGTTCCAGAGGCGGTAGAAAAGAGGAATGAAAGAGTAAAGGTGAGCAGAGAGCCGAGATTTCGGCAGTTTAACCATCAGAGGGTGGCTGGCAGATCTTGTGCGACCTGTAGGAATATTTGGGGGACAGAGCACAGAGAGAACTGGGGAGCAAGGCCGGAGAGGAGTCGGTAGAAGACAGAAAGACCACCTACCTGCCTGCGGTGAGTGAGTGAAAGGCCCTCAGAGATAGCTTCATCGCGGGAGAGTCCAATTATTCTGAAAGCTTTGGATTCAACAGCGTGAAGCCGAGCCAGGTGTGAGGCAGGAGCACCAGCCCATAGGGGAGAACAGTATTCCATTGAGCTGCGGATGAAAGCCTTGTATGTGGTGAGGAGCTCAGGTGTGCCTAGGAAGGACTTCGCACGACGGAGGATGCCCAGTCGGCGACTGGCTTTGGAGGCCAGCTTGGAAATGTGGTTTTCCCAAGAAAGATCATGGCAGATAGTGAGACCCAAAAGCTTGAGCGACAGAACTTCTTGGAGAGGATTGTTGAGAAAGTAGATGGGAGGGTTGTCCAGTCGATCTTTTCGGAGAGACATAGTAAGAGTGTGAGATTTGACAGGATTGAAAGACATGTTCCACTTGTTTGACCAGTCTGTGATTTTGTCCAGGTCTTCAGAGAGTGAGGAGGCTGCAGGCTGCTGATCTGAGGGAAGAGGAATGGAGCGGCAGAGAGTAGAGTCATTAGCAAAGAGATAGAGAGGATTTTCCAGAGAGTCGGAGAGATCATTGATAAAGACCAGAAAAAGCACAGGGTCCAGCACACTGCCTTGGGGAACTCCAGCCTGAACAGAAAGGGGAGATGAGAGAAATCCATTCAGGCCCACACGTTGACTACGACCAGAGAGGAAGTCTGCAAGCCATGCATGGAGATTTCCATGGATACCATGGGAGGAGAGTTTGGTGAGCAGAGCTGGGTGCCAGACCGTATTGAAGGCACGTGATATGTCAAGGGAGACAGCTCTGATTTCCTGTTTGGCATTGAGGACCTCCATCCATTTTTGAGACAGCAGAAGCAGGTTGTCCAGAGTAGAGTGACCTGGTCTGAAACTAAATTGATGATCAGAGATCAAGCCATTGGAGAAGAGGAAAGATTTCATATCCAAAGCAATGGTGGATTCCATGACTTTGCTGATAATTGGGAGCAGGCTGATTGGTCTGTAGTTGCAAGGATCTGTTTTTGCACCTTTTTTGTGTAAAGCGGTAATGTTTGCTGATTTCCAGGATGCTGGCAGATGACCTTGAGCAAAAGATAGGGTGAAAAGAACAGAGAGAGGGTGAGATAGAGCGGCAGAGCAGGATTTTAGGAACCGTGGGCTGATGCCGTCTGGTCCAGTTGCAGAATCAGAGTCGAGGTTTGACAAAAACTCCTCCACCTTGTCAGGAGAGAAGGACACAGAGTCCAGGAGCAGTTGGGTTCGACTGGGAAAGGTGGGAACAGAGAGAGATGGGTTTGGGACTAAGGATTTTGAGGCAAACACAGAGTTGAGGCATTCGGCTTTGTCACGTGCGATGTCAACTGTGTGGCCATTTGAGGTAAGGGAGGGGATGGAGGGGGAACAAACACCAGAAACGGATTTGACCAGACACCACCAGGATTTGGAGGAAGGAGACAGGTTTGAGAGTTCATTCTTGAGTGAGGAGAGATAGTGCTTCCTGGCACTCCTGAGGGTAGACCCACACTTGTTCCGAGCTTGGTGGAAGGAACTGAGATTGCCTTCAGTTGGATTAGCCTTCCAAGAGGCAAAGGCAAGTTGTTTCAGGGCAACTACCTCACCACAAGATTCAGTGTACCATGGACGGGAGGAAGGGTAAGACAACTGAAGGCGAGATGGGATAAATCTGTGCATGAGAGAGATCAGTTTGCTTTGGAAGAATTCCCAGGAAGAATTGATGTCAGAGGCAGTGGAGATGGGAGACCAAGGAGAGTTGCTATGGTTTGGCCGTGAAAGAATAACAAAACAAATTCACATACAAACACTTGAAAATATTTACAAGATTTGTAATCCCCTTTGGAGTCATTTCCACAATAATATTTCAGACACTGTTCATTGGACTTATAAATTACATAATTTGAAAGAAGAAGAGATTTTAGGTTCATTTTATTCACAGGAATTACAAAAGACAAAATTCACAATCCTATACGAAAATGATGACATTATGGGAGCGAGACATGGGTCATGAATGTAGAGCAGCAACGAAGGCTGGAAAGGGTGGAAATGCGAATGGTTCGGTGGATGTGCGGAGTATCGTTGAGAGAGAGGAAGACGAATGATGAATTGCGAAAGATGATGGGAATAAAGCCTGTGATTGATGCTGTGAAGAGGAACAGGTTGAGATGGTTTGGTCATGTGTTGAGGAAGGATGAAAGTGACTGGTTGAGAAGAGTGATGGAAATGAATGTAGAAGGAAGTAGAGGACGGACGGGGAAGACCGAGAAAGACTTGACTAAAGATGGTGGAAGAAGAAATGCGGACAAGGGGGTTAACAAGGGGAGATGCAGAAAATAGGGCAAAATGGAGAAGATTGTCATGGGGACCGCAAGGCTAATAACACTTTCGCTTCACGAGCGCAGGGTAACAAGCAAAGCGTCCAACTGAGCTGTCCTACCACGCCATCAAAAATAGAGTTGATGAGACACTGCAAAGCTCTAGAGGCCTTGATTTGTATTAACCACTTTTTCTTAACATATAATGCGCCACACTTTCCTTACCCTTCCAATGATGCTGCCCACCACCTGAAACAGAACAACATGTTTTAGTAGATGCGCAATACACTTCAGTAACCTTTCAATGGGTGCCGCAGTTATTTCCAGCACACTGTGTGAGCAACCCATGCCTAAGAACAATCATTAAATCTCACTCATCATGGTCAGGTGTTCGACTAATTTATTCTACACAATGAACAAACTCGAATACTTTCAGACTCGCAATGTTACCACAATTTCTATAATTGCAATAATCTACCACTTGGATATTCTTGAGATCATGAAGTTAGAGAGCAGAATCAAATTGAATGACAAAGTAAAATTAAAGTTTTTTTGAAGGATAAGATTTTATTTTTATACATATCATGCTAATTGGGGAGCTTGTATATGTATAACTTTCAGGACAATGCCCGGAAGAAACATCAATGCACCTTTACCTGAATTGCAAGGACATTAGTAGACGATGGGCAAATCATCTCAGCATGAAGGATTTCGATGCACAACATCATCAGGTTTACACCAAACAGGGCAACCAGGCTCATTAATACGAGTTGCTTATCTCCACAGCACCCACCTCAAGCCTTGTTGCATTACCCTCAATGGTTTGAGTTTGATTTCCATCGCCGCTCAGAAACCCAGCCTGGAGACGAGATAGGTACCTCCGGATCTTTGTACCCATAGCAACGCCACTATTGTGCCCCAGTGACCTTCATGAGCTTGCAGGACTCCATCACCCCAACGCCCAATGGTAAGACATCCGAAAAGTGTTGGAGGGGGAGGGAGGTGGGAAGGGTTGAATTGATAAAAGAATAAAGTAACGGAAGGTGAGATGAGAAGCATACAGATGCTGTTTTGGGAGGAATGAGGGCTGTACATATTAGTCCGTGGGCTGAGTAGGGTTTACATGCACCCCCCCCCCCCCACAACTTAACTTCCCGGGTATGTCCATGTACCCCCCACCCTAGGGGTTAGGAAAAACCATGTTAACAGAAAAAAAACTCATTCCCTCATAGTTTGACCTCTGGTGACCTCATTAGTGACCGCATTTGCATATAACACATATCATTGTAAAGAGTGTCCCAGGACAAACATTTGGAGGGGTCATATGCAATCATAGGATGACTAGGTAAAAAGTTATGGCCATTTGAATTTCGCCAACCCCTAATTTTCGGAAATCACTGACACAGGGGGGTAACATCAAAATATGCGGGGGAGGTACCTTGGGAATGAGTTTTTTTTTCTGTTAACATGGTTTTTCCTAACTCCTAGGGTGGGGGGTACATGGACATACCCGGGAAGTTAAGTTGTGGGGGCGGTGCATGTAAGCCCTACTCAGCCCACGCACTATATCACGTGACTGTATAAAATTTTGGAAAAGATAATTGATAAAACTTTCAATTAATTACTGCATTGCACTATTGGTGTCGTTCATCTCGTAGTTGGTATGATGAGTGACGTCAAATTATCATTAAAAAATATTCTACAGGAGAAGGTTTTGGAGAAGGAATTTTGAAAATGAAGGAATTTTTGAATGGAATTTTGAATTTTTTCTCCAATGGTGAAATTTCCGCGTCCATTGGCCCAACAGTTGCAGAAGAAAAAAAATTCATTCTGATCGGATCAAGCATTGTACTTGTCGAAATATGACATCATAATGAAGGCACTGATGACATCATCATTAGTATATCTTATTCCCAATGGGGAGTACTTGACATTGAGCTATGTTTAAATTTTTTCCATTGAGCGGTTTTGGAGATATAGAGGTGCAACGTTTTTCCAAGATGGCATCCATACCACGTGACCTATCATAATTATTACTATAAAATTCTACAGACGGATGCGCACCCATTGTGTAAAATTTCGTATCAATCAGACCAACGCTTGCTGAGAAAATGAATTTCCAAAATGCAGACACGTACGTAGAAACGCCATACGTTTGTGCATATGTACGTCATATGTACGCACACAACTGATCGCTTAACCCCGCTTTTTGCTTCGCGAGCGCAGGGTAAAAAGGTCAGGTTGTCCGAGGTCAGTGAGAACTGCAGCAAGCATTGCGGCTGTCCAGGAAGACGTCGGGCGCTCCCTGAAGAAATCATGTAAACGACGATCCCACGAACTGCAGATTTTCGAGACTTCACTGTGTCGGATTATGAAAAGGGACAATGGGTGTCCTCCATACAGAGGAACTAAAGGACAATATTCGTAGCGAAATCCTAAACATTCAGTTGGAAACACTGTCATCAGTGATGGAGTGTTGTGCAGCGGTCACAGTTTTGTGTGAACGCCCGTGGAGGTCACTTACTGCAGGTGATTTTCACGAAATAGATTGTGAACAATCTCCAAAGTGTGGTCTTTCATTTCCATATTATATATTCAGTACAACATACTTCTTATTTCAGACAATGCTGTTTGAAATACAGTCATGACTTTTGGCGGACCCTTTTACATGGACATTCGTTGACAATGAACAAACATATGGTATAAAAGATTGGAGCCTTGGTTCACCTACAGTCACGTGAAAAAGTAAGTACACCCCATGTAAAGTTTTGACTTTTTCAACATATTTCAACATTCAGCTATTTGATCTTCATTTCAACAATATTGACAGATAAAGGTGATATAATATAACAAATATCATGAAACATTTACATTTTGTAGTCCATTGTATAATTTAAATAAACATAAATGCAAATTTCACATGCGGTAAAAGTAAGTACACCCTTGGCTCTAATAGGTGGTATTGCCCCCTTTGGCAGAAACAACCTCAAGTAGGCGTTTCTTACAACTGTCTACCAGTCTCTGACATCGACTGGGAGAAATGTTTGCCCACTCCTCCATGCAGAATTCTTTCAGCTGTGCGATGTTTGAGGGGTTTCTTGCATGCACAGCTCGTTTCAAATCCCCCCACAACATCTCGATGGGATTTAGATCCGGGCTTTGACTTGGCCATTCCAGAACCCTCCATTTCTTTCTTTTCAGCCATTCCTTGGTGGATTTACTGGTATGTTTAGGATCATTGTCATGTTGCAAGGTCCACCTTCGGTTGAGCTTCAACTTTCTGACAGATGGCCTCACATTATCCTCAAGCACCCTCTGGTACAATGAAGAATTCATAGTGGATTCTATGATGGTGAGCTGCCCAGGCCCTGATGCAGCAAAGCTGCCCCAAACCATAATATTTCCACCACCATGCTTTACAGTTGATATCAGGTTCTTGTGGTCAAATGCTGTCTTTGGTTTTCGCCAAACATGTCTTCTGGTACTGTGGCCCAATAGCTCTACCTTTGACTCATCTGTCCAGAGCACATTGTTCCAGAAGTGCTGGTCTTTGCCGAGGTGTTCATTGGCAAACTTTCGTCTTGCCCTGATGTTCTTTCTGGACAGCAAAGGTTTCCTCCTGGCACACCTCCCATGTAGATCAAATTTGTGCAGCCTCTTTCTAATGGTAGACTCGTGTACTTTGACATCAACAGTGGCAAGAGCGACCTGTAGGTCCCGTGATCACATTCTGGGGTTCTTGGAGACTTCTTTCAGCATCTTGCGGTCTGCTCTCGGGCTGAACTTGCTGGGGCAGCCTGGCCTGAACAACTTGGCAGTTGTTTGGAATCTTCTCCACTTGTACATGATCTTCCGGACAGTCGAATGATTGATTTCAAATTGTTTGGAGATCTTTTTTAATCCCTTCGCAGACTCGTAGGCATCTATAACCTTCTTTCTGAAGGCCTCAAAGAGCTCTTTTGATCTAGGCATGGTGACGCCGCACACTTCAACAACAAAGAGCAAACCAAACTAAATGTTTGAGGTTTGAATAAGACAGGTGCCTCCAAGATCCTCTCTGACGATGTTCTAAACATTTGCACCTGAGCTGGTGCACCTGATTCTAATTTTAGGTATTTGAAGTAGTGATAAATGGAGGGGTGTACTTACTTTTTCCACATGCGAAATTTGCATTTATGTTTATTTAAATTATACAATGGACTACAAAATGTAAATGTTTCATGATATTTGTTATATTATATCACCTTTATCTATCAATATTGTTGAAATGAAGATCCAATAGCTGTATGTTGAAATATGTTGAAAAAGTCAAAACATTACATGGGGTGTACTTACTTTTTCACGTGACTGCACATCACGAGTTACAGGTTCAGGTGAGACCTCTAATGGGCCAAACCAGCCAACCCATTGTCATGGACTGTGATAGGAATATGATTCTACGTGGTTGTTTTTGTATATTTTAAGTATAAATGTGGTTTCGATTTGCTGCTCTTTATCATCAATCTCTCAACTTTTTGCTACCTGAACAATATCTGCCGAGTCATAATATAACATTACCAGCTTCAGGGCAGTAGAATTCACTACTAATACATCATGGCTGGGTTTTCATCAAAGGATGCAGATATCGAAGGCCATATATGGCCAGCCAAGTGTTTACATTCATACCCACAGGTATTTGTTTAGATTTGTGTCAAATAGAATCAAGGACTGTGGTAGCGCTTCAGAACTGAATGGTTGTAGAATGGAACATAATAGCTTGGGTAGTCATCAGGTAGCTAATCGATGGTGCACTGCAGTCGGGGCCTAATACTGCACTTGCCTCCAGAGGTTGACAATTACCTTGAATAACTAGTTACTTTCAAATGATAGTGGTACTTGTGTGGGTTTTTTTTTGTTTTGTATACAACATCGAGGCTTGTGTAAGAGCTAACATCAATCACAAAAAGACAAAAGCGACACACAAAACATGCAATAAAGGGAGCGGGAGACAAGATGGGGAGAGAGAGGGAAGCACACAAGTACAACAGCAGAGAACAGGGACAACGGAAGATCCGTGGGAGGGAGAGGGCTTGGGAGGAGGAGGCGTGGGAAGGTGGGAAAGGTATAAAACACATGGACACTGCAAGAACTTCCAGGAAAGAAAGAAGTCGGGATTTCAAAAAAAAAGTGGATCTGGGGTGAATTAACGGGGGTAGAAGAGATCAAGGTTTTGGATGGGGGAAGATAACAGATGGTGGTGAACAGCATAGTCAGGTTCACTATGTTTTTTCGTTCAAAATCATGGTAGATTAGCAAACCTATACATTTTTGGAAACGTTATTACATGGAAAATCTGAAAATCAATGTTTACATTTGCCAATTCCGACCAATTCGATTCGACCAATTCGACCAATTCGACCAATTCGACCAATTCGACCAATCGACCAATTCGACCAATCGACCAATTCCATTCGACCAATTCGACCATTCGACCAATCGCTTCGATCGACCATTCGACCAATTCGACCATTCGACCATTCGACCAATCGCTTCGATCGACCATTCGACCAATTCGATCGATTCGATTCGATTCATCGAATTCGATTCGATCGACCATTCGACCAATTCGATTTGCCAATCAATTTGACCGACCTTTGCTTGTGGGGAACGGACTGTGAAAACGATGCGGACTATATTGTCGGATACGACACACAGGACAGTGATGACGAACTCTAAATGGCATATTCTGTAATCGTGTATGTTTGATGCCATTGACTGCCTGTGTATATTTTGTCATTGACTGCCTGTGTAGATGTGAAGTTATACTGACTGCATGTGTATATATGATTTTGCTGACTGCCTGTGTATGTTTGGTGATATGAATTATTGTGACACATTTTGATGTTATTAACTGCCTGTACAAAATGATAACATGTATTTGATTATGCAACTTATCGCGAATATAAAGACAGTATTTTGCAATTCAAAACCTTTGATTCGTGTCTTACCATTCCCCAAAGCACTCATTTGATACTTTCATTGGATTCCTTGTCCCTGAAAATATAGGTTTAGTATATTTTAAAAAGTTTTTAGGGTAATTAGAGGCAGAAATAGAACAAAATATGTATTTTACAGTGGCCATTTTGAAAATCCAAAAATGGCCGCCATACACGTATCTCTCCAAATGTAAACATTGATTTTTAGTTTCCTTATGCTATAACCTTTCCAAAAATGTATAGGTTTGCTAATCTACCATGATTTTGAATGAAATATAATTTATTGACATAGTGATCCTGACTAGCAGTTTTAAAGACCTGGAGGGAGGAGTGGGATTGAAGAGAGTGAGGGAGTTTGTTCCAGAGGCGGGAGAAAAGAGGATGAAGGAGTGAAGGTGAACAGAGAGTCTTGATTTTGGCAGTTTAACCATAAGAGATGGAAAGTTGCTGGCAGATCTTGGGGGACCTGTTGGAATATTTGGGGGACAGAGCACAGAGAGAGCTGGGGGGGCAAGGCCAGAGAGGAGTCGGTAGAAGACAGAAAGACCACCAACCTGCCTGCGGTGAGAGAGTGAAAGGCCCTCGGAGTTAGCTTCATCGCGGGAGATTCCAATGATTCTGAAAATCTTCACCAAAATCCCATCATTTCGTCTGTGTCACTTACCCAAACTCTTCACCAAATTTCGGCCCAATCACTCCACAACTTTTTGAGATATCCTGTTCACAATCAGACAAACAAACAGGTGCATGAAAACAAAACCTTCATCCACCTTTGGTGGTGCAGGTGGTAAACTGGAATAGGGCTTCAGGAAGTAAACAAAATATTTCTACGGTAATGGTGAATTGTTTTTTTTCCCAGGATGTAATCTTCAAAACGATAAATTGGAAGAATTCCAGTGATGGAGTCAGGAGAATACGAATCCAAGTTCAGTTTCAATTTGATAAAAATATTCAACAACAACAACAACAACAACAACAACACCAAAAAAGAATTTTTATTTAAAGGCATTTAAAGGTATTATTTCAAGTTGGAAGGCACATGCATAAAGGCACATTACTTTCATTATTACTTACAAAATCGAAGATTTTTCAAGTATATTGGTTGGTCTTGTGAATTATTCCGTCCGTCTGTCTGTCTGAAAATCACCTACAGGTCACAATTTTGCACCGATCTTCACAAAACTTCACCAGATGGTAGAGTTGGTCATAAGGAAGAAGCCTATTGATTTTGAGGTCAAAGGTCATCTTCAGGTCGAATTTCTAAAATTGTCATTTTTCATCCGATTGACTTTTCATTGAAAATTTTGAATTTCACCCGATTGATTGAAAATTGAACAGCATTTGCATATTGAGTCACTAAATTGGGAAACCAACTATTTTTGAGGTCAAAAGATCAAAGGTCATCGCAAGGTTAAACTTCCAAAATCATCGATTTTCATCTGGAAAATCAGCAATTTTCATCCGATTAACCTGAAAATGAAAGAGCAATTGTGCAATACATCACGGAATTAGAAAACCAACTATTTTTTAGGGTCAAAAGGTCATCTCAAGGTCAAACTTCTAAAATCCATTTTCGTCTGAAAATTTGTCCATTTTCATCTTATTATCGAGAGAATTAAACAGCATTTGTATAGTGCAACACTGAATTGGGAAACCAACTATTTTTGAGGTCAAAAGATCAAAGGTCAGCTCAATGTATCATTCTCAATGTATCTCAATGTATCAATGTATCATGAGAAAATGCTTCTAATATCACCAATTTTCATCTGAAAATCATCAATTTTAATTCGATTGACCCAAGCTTCGATTAAGATCGTCAATTTTAATCTTAATGAAAAGGACAATTTGATGTATCCATGGCAACTTTTTATTTTGGGGAGGGATGGCTTTTGCAAGTATCGTGTTCTGCATGACGTCCTATAGTTGTTTTATTTGTTCATTCTCTTACAGTATGTGAGTAGTACTGCTCAGATGCAGCATTTAGTGTCCATCCCATATTGATCGAAGAGATGATGCTGGACCTGCTATTTAAACCACTGCAGTCACTGTGAGGATGATTCACTAGCAACATTTCAGAGTACCTTGTTGTCATCACAACAGGTCATCACAGAGTACCTTGAGCCGACCATGACAATAAGTCATGTCATCACAGAGTACCTTGTTGTCATCACAACATGTCATCACAAGATACCTTGAGCCGACCATGACAATAAGTCATGTCATCACAGAGTACCTTGTTGTCATCACAACATGTCATCACAAGATACCTTGAGCCGACCATGACAATAAGTCATGTCATCACAGAGTACCTTGTTGTCATCACAACACGTCATCACAAGATACCTTGAGCCGACCATGACAATAAGTCATGTCATCACAGAGTACCTTGTTGTCATCACAACATGTCATCACAGAGTACCTTGTTTGGGAATTCGAGGATTTCAATTCAGCGATAAAGAAGGAGGATCAGTGATTTATACACATGTCAAGATGTTTTGTGACTTGAAGTTGAACTTGGAGATGGCCTGTTACCAGCCTAATGCAGCTTGGTTATTGACGTTACGGGTAGGACGGCTGGGAGGAGTTGTTGAATCATCGTTAGAGTTTCCTCGGTACATTGTGTATCTGAAATACACTGCAGCCACATACTGTCACTGCTGTCGGGGTGCTGGAGTGAATGTGATTTTGAGATTGGGTGAACCAATAAAGCGTGTAACTCTGTCCTTGGTGGAGTTTGGCCTCCTCAATGCTGTTTCCGCTATTCCCATCCAGTTGAGCAATCAGTATTTCATCACACTCCTGACTTGACCCTTGTAGATTGTTGGGGGGTCTTTGGGGGATCAGGAGGTGAATTAAGCCACTCATCACAGAGTGCCCAGCCTCTATCCTGCCCTTGTGGCCATGGTGTTCACTTGGCTGGCCTCATCAAGCTTGGAAGTGGTGTACTTGGTGGTTTTGAAATCAATGCTTGCAGATGGGTAAGCAACAGCGCCAGGTCACGGTGCACATCCTGAGTCTCATTAAATCCTCTCGCTTTACTGAGCTCGCTTTGCCTCTGGACACAAGTGCTGAAGTATGAGGGTGAATCCATGGAATTAAGGGGGAAGAGTGCAGAAGGGAGTAAGGGATGGGGCATGAGAGGATGGGGCATGAGAGGATGGGTCATGCTGTCTATTCAGCAAGCCCTTGTGATTGAGTCTGCTGTAGGAATAACATGAGAAAAACATCAAATTTGTTCCTTGTGCATCAAAGTACTGCGAAAGTGGTAATACAAGGTGTATGATAACTCAATTGATAACTTGAATTGATAACTCGATTCCCGATTTAAAATTGTTGGAGCAGTTTTATTTATGAACTGATTTTAATGAAACAAAATGTAAATTACAGAGTGTCCAAGGAGATTTTACATTGAACTTTTTTTTTTTGTATACTGAATCGAGGCTCGTGAAAGAGCTAACATTTATTTCACAAACAAATCAACCAGACAAACAAAATATACAAAAAGAGGGAGCGGAAGACAAGATGGGGAGAGAAGGGGAAGCACACAACCACAACATTTGAGAGCAGGGAGAAGTGTGGGAGGGAGAGGGCTTGGGGGCAGGAGGCGTGGGAAGGGGAGGGGGGGGGGGGGCGGGGAAGAGACAAACACAACACAACAAACACAACTGATTAAAAAAAAAACCCTTTAACTGGAAGAGAGAATAATCAATGTTTTCACCAACATGCCTGAGGCTGAAAACATGTTACGATCAGCAGAAGCGAACGTTCTGATCCGATTAACGAAATGTGTTGATGGTGCTGGAGAATATGTGGAGGATTAGAGAGATGTGCATAAAAACTCACTGGGCACTTACATTTGCATTTTGTTTCATTAAAATCGGTTCATAAATAAAACTTCTCCAACAATTTCAAATTGGGTATTGACTTATCATACACCCTGCATAGTTAGGATCAGGGGTCAGCAGTTTTTACTCCCGCCAGGGAGTAATGCATTCGATCGTGTCCGTGTGTGTGTGTGTGTGTGTGTGTGTGTGTGTTCGTGTGTTTGTGAACAAGATATCTGGAAAAGTTCTGAACGGATTTGGATGAAAGTTGGTGGGATGATTGCCCTTGGGATAAGGAAGAATTGATTAGTTTTTGGTGAAGCTCAGGATATTATTCCGGATCCAGGAATTTTTTGAAGGATTGTTTACCATTGGAAGATAGGGCTCATTGTTTTTAACATTATCTTCTGTATATTCTATATTTAACATTGTGATATGAAAATAGTTTTCATATTTGTTGTAAATGTAGTTTAAACTCGTGGTTATGCTTTACAGTGGTGTATTTTGTTAGCAGCGTCGTCTTCAAGTTTCTTTTTTTTCTTTTCTAATAAAGACATATTCTGTCATTTTAAAACCAACACAATGTGTATTCTGTGTCCCCGTTTCATAAAATGTATCGTTTGATACGTATAATGCTTTAAAACTGTTTTTTTGGTTTTTTTTTTTTTTTTTTTACCTCAGAAGAGATATCAACATTTACCTCAGCGAATGTCAATCGCGGTGTCAGTATTTGATGAACTTATAAAGACAGGTGAGTTATAAGTGTGACAAGCATGTGCACGGGATTCTTCCCAGAAGAATGAGTGGTCGCATTAGCTTGTACGACCTAAAATGAGCGAGTTTTGTTTTGACGTTTGGGCCAGTTTTACATGTTGTTAAAGCGCGATGCTGCGCGCGGCAATGCTTATGCAAAGAGCAAGCGGACAACGCGGTTCATAAAAGAGTCTTTATTCAAAGTACTCAAACTGCAGCACTAAAGTGCTCAGGGCTGCGCGCTCCGCGTATATCGTGAGGCCACGCCTCTCTCCCTGGCGTGGCCCATCCCCACTTGGTGTGCGGGGTGATGTCACCACGTCAGTGCTTTCGTGTCCGCCACACGCGCCCCCCCAGAATATCCGCGCACCTGAAGGGTCAGTTTGCGGGGCAAACGGATGACCCGGCCGAAGCGCCCCCTGGCGACTGGCGGCGTCTGGGATGCAGGGATGCCATCTGGGATGCCTCCGGCAGCAGGACCGGGGGGCGGCGGGGCTTTGCGGTGCCGGGGGTCCGCCCGCAGGGGGACGGCCCCGACGCGGAGGTCGGGCCACTGGCGGTGGATGGTCCACGTCGAGGTGGGCCGGCTTGAGGCGGTCTACAGAAACGCGGTCAGGAGTACCGCCGATGTCCAGGGTGAAGTGCTTTGCCCCGGTCTCCAGCACGCGGAAAGGCCCGTCGTACGGGGGCCGCAGTGGTGTCCGGTGGGCATCGTGGCGGACAAAGACGTACTCCGCCGTGCGAAGCTCCGGGGCGACATGCGTCGGTGGGTGCCCGTGGCATGCCGTTGGCACCGGGGCGAACCTCTGGGCGGTCTCTTGCAGAGCGGAGCGCTGCTGTGCCGCGGACCATGGTGCCGTGGAGTCGGGGAGGAACTCGCCCGGCACCCGCAGCGGTTGCCCGAAGACCAACTCCGCCGCGGATGCGCGCAGGTCCTCCTTGGGCGCCGTCCGGAGGCCCAGCAGGACCCAGGGGAGCCTGTCGACCCAGCCGCCGTCGCGGAGGGTGGTCCGGAGCGCGGCCTTCAATGAGTGGTGAAATCGCTCACACAGGCCGTTAGCCTGGGGGTGGTAGGCCGTGGTTCGGTGCAGCCGGACCCCGAGCCCCTGCGCGACCGCCCCCCAGAGCTCCGAGGTGAACTGGGTGCCGCG
This sequence comes from Myxine glutinosa, assembly GCF_964187855.1. Taxonomy (NCBI): domain Eukaryota; kingdom Metazoa; phylum Chordata; class Myxini; order Myxiniformes; family Myxinidae; genus Myxine; species Myxine glutinosa. The sequence continues at coordinate 60,957,596 of NC_136267.1, forward strand.
GTCGGACGAGATGTCTGAGGGGGCGCCGAACCGGGCGACCCAGGTGGCGATGAAAGCCTGCGCGACATCCGCCGCCGTCGTCGACGCCAAGGGCACGGCCTCTGGCCACCGGGTGGTGCGGTCCACCATGGTGAGGACGTGAGTGAAACCCCGTGAGGGGGGCAGAGGTCCCACCAGGTCCACGTGGACGTGGTCAAACCGGCGTTCCGGCACCGTGAACGGGGCCAACGGGGCCTGGGTGTGCCGGTGCACCTTGGCGCGCTGGCACGCGAGGCACGTCCTGGCCCAGCCGCGGACGGCCTTCCGGAGGCCATGCCAGACAAACTTGTCGGCGATCAACCTTTGGGAGGCCCTCGCGCCCGGGTGGGACAGGCCGTGGATGGCGTCAAACACCTGGCGCTGCCAGCCCGCGGGCACGATGGGGCGAGGACGCCTGAGGGAGACGTCGCACAAGAGGGCCGCGCCTGCGCCGTCGAACGGCATCTCAGTGACACGGAGGCCCGTGACGGCGGTCCGCAAGGCCTGGACGTCGGGGTCAGCGGCCTGGTCCGCTGCCATCCGGGCATAGTCGATGCCGAGGTGGACTGCGTGGGCGACGGCCCGGGAAAGGCAATCCGCCACCGGGTTGTCCTTCCCCGCGACGTGCCGGATGTCCGTCGTGTACTCGGACACGGCCGAGAGGTGACGCTGCTGCCGGGCCGACCACGGCTCGGTGACCTTGCCCATCGCGAAGATCAGCGGCTTGTGGTCGACGAAGGCCGTGAACGCACGGCCCTCGAGCAGATGGCGGAAGTGCCTGACCGCCAAGTGAAGCCCGAGCAACTCGCGGTCGAAGGTACTGTAACGGCATTCGGGCGGGCGAAGCTGCCGGCTAAAGAACGCCAGCGGTTGCCAAGCTCCACGCACCCATTGCTCGTGCACCGCGCCCACCGCGTAGTCCGAGGCGTCGGTGGTGAGGGCGATCGGTGCATCGGGCGCGCGAGCATGGTGGCGTTAGCCAAGGCGAGCTTCGCGCCCGTGAACGCCGTGTCCATCTGCTCGGTCCAGGTAACGTCGCCTTTGCCCGGCTTACCTCGGAGAGCTTCGTGCAGGGGGCGCAGGAGCTTGGCGATACGGGGCAGGAACCGATGGTAAAAGTTCACCATGCCCAGGAACTCCTGCAGCCCTCTGATCGTGCGGGGGCGCGGAAACCCCTTCACCGCCTCCACCTTGGCCGGCAGGGGGACGGCTCCGTGCCTGGTGACACGGTGCCCCAGAAAATCGATTATGGCGGCACCGAACCGGCACTTTGCGGGGTTCACAATCAGGCCATGCTGGCCCAGGCGTTCGAAGAGCGTGCGGAGGTGGTGTAGGTGCTCTTCGCGGGACGCGCTGGCGACGAGGATATCGTCCAGGTAGACGTAGACAAAATCCAAGTCACGCAGGACGCTGTCCATCAGTCGCTGGAACGCCTGAGCCGCATTCTTCAGACCGAAGGGCATCCGCAGGAACTCGAAGAGTCCGAATGGCGTGATGACCGCCGTCTTCGGGACGTCCTCCGGCCTGACGGGGACCTGATGGTAGCCGCGTATGAGGTCCACCTTCGAGAAGAAGGACATGCCCGCCAAATGGGCGGAAAAGTCCTGAATGTGGGGGACGGGGTAGCGGTCGGGAGTCGTGGCGTCATTGAGACGGCGATAGTCCCCGCACGGTCGCCATCCCCCGCCGGGCTTCGGCACGATGTGCAGCGGCGACGCCCAAGCGCTCTCTGAGCGTCGAACGATGCCGAGTCGCTCCAGGGCAGCGAACGCCGCTTTTGCCACCGCCAGCTTCGTCGGCTCGAGGCGGCGTGCCCGGGCATAGACCGGTGGCCCGACGGTGGGGATGTGATGGGCCACCCCGTGCTTGACGGCCCCCGCCGAGAAGGTGGGCCGCGTGAGGGCCGGGAAGCCGGCGAGGAGGCGTGTGAATGCGTCCGCTGCCGGAAGCGTACAGACCAACGTGGCCGGAACCAAACCGTTCGGCAAGCCGCTTGGCAAGCCGCTCGTTGAGCTGCTCGACGAGCTGGGCAGCGCACAAGCGAGCGAGCTGAACGTCTCGGCCTGGACAAGACGTCTGCGCTTTACGTCGACCAGGAGCCCATTAGCGCACAGGAAGTCCGCGCCAAGCAGTGCCATGGGCACGTCGGCGGTGACGAACGTCCATCGGAAAACCTGCCCTCCGAACCGCAGAGAGAGGCAGCGTTTTCCGTACGTACGGATGGGCGTCCCGTTCGCGGCAAGCAGCGCGGGGCCCCCGCCCGCGGCGTGCTTGTCTGACGTGCCGGCGGGAACGACACTCACCTGCGCTCCCGTGTCGCACAGGTAACGGCGCCCGGATAAGGTGTCCGTTATGAACAGCAGGCTGCTCGAACGGCCGGCGCTCATCGCCGCTATTGAGCGCCGGCCCGGGCGTTTCCCGACCTGTTGAAGGAGCATGGCGGATGACATTGCCGAGCCTCGTGGCCAAACTTGGCGTGGAACCAGCACCAGGTGGTGGAGCTGGAGGAGTGTGGCTGGCTGCGCCAGGCCGGTGGAGTTGGCGGTTTTCGCCGCGGCGGTGGGCGGGGCGTGGCGGCGGTCACGAGGGGCGTATCAGCATGCTGCGTATGCTGTGGAAGCTGATGCTGTGGATCAGCAGCATCAGCCTTGAGGTCCGTGACGGCCGCGCCGACTCTCGCCCGCGTATCCGAAGCCGCGAAGTACCTGTCCGCCTCGGCCGCCAATGCTCGGGGTTCCGTTAGCCCGGTCCCGGCCAACGCGAGGCGAACCTGCGCTGGAAGTTGGCGACGGAAAAGCGCCCGGAATAGAGAACCGGGGGCTTCGTCGCCCAACAGTGACAGCATATGGTCCATTCGGACCAACGGGCGCGTGTCGCCGAGCTCGGGGTGATCCAGGAGGCGGTCGGCCCGTGCGTCGTCCGTGAGGCCGAACGTGGCTCGGAGTAGCCGCTTGAGTGCCTCGTACTTGTGGCCGTCCGGTGGGTGGCGAAGGACGGACACAACTCGAGCGGCCGTGCCGGGCCCGAGGGAGGCGACGACGTGGCAGTAGCGCATGTCGTCGTTGGTGAGGCGCCGAAGCTGAAATTGGGCTTTGGCTTGAACGAACCAGACTTCGGCCTGGGCCTCCCAAAATTCGGGAAGTTTAATCGCCATTGCCTTGTCGTTGGCCATTGCAATGGCGTCGTGTTCGGAAGGATCGCTACGGCAGATCCAACGTCGAGGTCACCATATAAAGCGCGATGCTGCGCGCGGCAATGCTTACGCAAAGAGCAAGCGGACAACGCGGTTCATAAAAGAGTCTTTATTCAAAGTACTCAAACTGCAGCACTAAAGTGCTCAGGGCTGCGCGCTCCGCGTATATCGTGAGGCCACGCCTCTCTCCCTGGCGTGGCCCATCCCCACTTGGTGTGCGGGGTGATGTCACCACGTCGGTGCTTTCGTGTCCGCCACATTGTATCCTTAAGGAATGAAACGAACGTTTTCCTGGCTTACAATTTTATTTGAAGTCACACATGCCTCAAAATACACTCACTTCTATGGAATTGAACGCTGAATTCGAAAATGTAAGTGAAATGGCCTTGTTTTTTTTAACATTATCTTCTATATATATTCTAAATATATATCTGTGCAGTGTCTGTCTTGTGTTGTCTTGTCTTGTCACCGAACTACTCCCTCAAACTTTTGTGAAATCGTACTATTCCAACTTGACCCACGGCGGAAGTATGCGCTCTACTGAGTGGCGTTCTAGTTTTATATATAGGTTCAACATATTTCAGATCAATGAACTAAAATAGGTCATGCACACCTGCCAGAGATTTGGATTTATACCTAAGTAGGAATTTATACCTAATCATACAAAAATACGCAATTTGGTGTCTGTTTCTGTCTGACTGTGATGCATACGGTCGTTACTTATCCACACTCAACCAAAATTGACAGGAGGACTAAGGATGACATGACGGAGTTTGTTGCGGCTCTATTTGCTCCCCTCACCAAGGGGGTTAATGCAACCTTTGACCTTTTGATCTGAAAAAAAATCAGCTTCCAGCTTTTGATTGGTGAACCAATTCAGTGACCCAATATGCAAAAATATGCAAATGTTTAAATTTTCAGGTCAATCGATTTTGAAAATTGACGATTTTGTGAAAAGTAGACCTTTGACCTTTTGACCAAATTAGAATTCGTCTTCTCCATATTCCCATATAAACTATGTTGAAAATTTGTTAACAAAATCTCAAATGGAAAATTACAATATCAAGTCAATTGGATGAAAATTGATATGATTTTAGATGACGCTGACCTTTGACCTTTTTACCAAATTATTAATTTGACTTATACATATTCTCATAATAAAGCTTTGTTGAAAATCTGATGACATAAGCTCAAATGGGAAATAAGTTATGCCCTGGACAGACACACACACACACACACACACACACACACACACACACACACACACACTTAATTAATTGTACAGTATCGGTTGTTCCTAAACTTAAATATAAATAATTTAAAGGATTGCTGTAAATGATGTTAATTTCACAACATCCCATATTCAACTTTATTTAAATTGTAAACCTCAAACAAATAAGTTTCTCAAAGAAGTAATTGCAAAACCCCATCCCCCGCGTAGCTAATAACACTTATGATAATAGCATAATATTAATGTTATTACAAAACAATATGAATACTAATAATATCCCCCTTCCCCAAGGGGTTTTTCCTCCTCGGACAAACACCGTGTTAATGTGTATAAAAATCCTAGTGTTGGCTTAATGGATATCTTGGCTGACTTGAGATATCAGGGTCCTGAGTTCAAGACCCTCTCGGGCCATGAATTAACTCCAGGTGAGGTGACTCAGCCTATTATCCTTCTGAGGTCAGCAAAATGAGTACCAGCTTACTAGGGTAATAAGCCATTCGAGTATCCTGGGTCGGAGTGGCGAACAGTCCAGGATTGTACTCCTTAGCAAAATGGAACTATCTCGACAGCTCCCATATGCCTCACGGGGTTAAAGTAATGGTTAATGACCAATCCTGCTATCCTGCTGCCAGACGAGTCCTCTGGCTGAACATCCATCCATTGGATGGTGCACACATATTGACGCCATGTTCTGCATGCCAAACAGTTTTATAACCTGGTCGAGATTCAAACCCAGGCTACATGGCTCAAAGGATAGCATGCACACACATAAGCTATCCTACTAGGCCCACACGACAAGTATATTTCATCGTCCCATCTTAGTGCATTAGGCAGCATATCTAATATTCAAAAAGCCTACTTTCCTAATGGCATGAAAAATGATTAATGACCAATTCTCCTACAAAGCTTTAAAACAGTCATAAATGTATGTTATGCGTCCTGTGGAAAGCTTTATCATTTAAAAATGTATTTTGATTTTTTTTTTTCATTTACATTTTGATAAAGTTTGAAAACTCTTACACGAATAAATAGTTGTTTCTTTCTGAGTCCAGAAGCCATTTCTTTGTAAATCTGTATTATTATTTTGAAGGGCTATAAATTTGACAAACTTGTCGGCCTATAGATATATTATTTTGAAGAGCATAAACTGAGAAAAAGAATATTGCTCGGTTTAATAAAATGATACGTTAATAACTGATAACGCTTCATGAGAGTCTGGTGAGAGAGTGAGAGAGCGAGAGAGCGAGAGAGAGAGAGAGAGAGAGACTGAGACTTTTGTGTCCTTTTATTATAAAAGTATAAAAAACTTTTCACAAAGCAGTTGTAAACAAAGCAACCAGTTTAAAGAAACATTTGCATAAGGATCATAAATACACAAAAAAAGGAGCAAAGGATATTTAAAAGAAGCCAGCAAGTACAAAAATATTTTACAAACCAAATGTGAAAAAACTCAAACAATTTTAAAGGAAATGCTCATGCGAGAGCTATGAATACATCAAAAAGCAAAATTAAGCGTTTCGTTCCTCACAGAACAAATAACATTTTTAACACACCATCTATCATAAAATTCTTGTTCTTTTCCGTACTTGCTGCAATACAGGTACTCAAGCTGTATCCGAGAAATAATCAGGACTTTCACGGTTAACAAAATAATACAAAAAGAAAATTCACCACCTTCCACCTTATTTTTCCTTGTTTTGTAAATTGCCATTTTTCATTCAGCGACCAAAAAGTTCGCTAAAGCAGTTTCGGACTTATGCACGGCAGAAATAGGATAACCACAAATAAATTCAACAGAAGAAAAAGAAAGCCCCATTTTCAAAATATTGGCATGCAAAAACTTAAACAAAGGAACAAGTCTTCTGCACCCAACATATGCATGAGAAAGTGTTTCTCGACTTTCACAAAAGGGGCACACTTCAGAAATGTCATTTGAAAATTTGTGCAACAAAATGTTATGGGGAAGAATCCAATGCACAAGTCTCCATTGCAGGTCGCCCGTACGCTTGGAGATTGGGGGTGCATATAGACTGCGCCACACAGGAGTAATAGGTGAAGGAGTTGACAGGTGCTCTCTCCACTGAACTCCAAAAGGGCCTTTTACAAAATCGGCAAAAATAAAACGCACACAACATTCATGTAACGCCCCTTTCTCAATGGAGCTAAGGGGTACAAATTTGCCATTAAAGTTCAAAAGCAAAACAGGGAAAGCATATTGGTCAAGCAAACCCACAGACTCAAACAGGCTCCTGAACTCTACTCCAAGATTATTTGCTGCTCTTGAGATAGCAAAAAAAATCTGGCCAATAATCCTAATGGACCTGAAACCAGAGCTGGCAGAAATTTCGTGAGCAGACTTCCATCTTTCTCTTTGAAAGTCCAACAAATTACGGACAGAGAGAAGATCTGACCCCACAAAGTACTGGACAAAAGTCATGGAAGAAGGAATGGCTGAAAAAAGGTGGTTGTAGAAGATTGGTTCGTTGAGGAACGTCGAGGTGGTAATGGAACCGGTCTCACGACGCAACGACAAGGCTTGCCAGGCGTTGATGACACTCTGCATGTACAGCGGAAGTGATGAGGCATCGATCTTCAGGAAATCAAGCAAAAACAGTTCGCGACCATATCCCAGCCGACCTGCTTGCTTTCACAAACACAAGGTTAAACTCTCCCAATGCATGGGGCTGTAAAGAAACTTTTTCACAAAAAGAAGGCGGAAAGTCATGAGCCTGCTGTTGACATCAACGAGCCCTTGACCCCCCCTCATTACATGGAAGGCTGAGCACGCCTGGTCGGAGCCAGTGTTTACCACCCCAGAAAAAATCAATTAAATGTTTCTGGATGGTTTTGATGAGCCATTTTGGTGGCTGTAAGACCATAAACCTGTGCCACAGGGTAGAAGTGACCAAGTTATTAATCACCAATGCTCTTCCATGGTAGGATAGGTTGCAAAGAAGCCCTTTCCATTTTTGTAGCTTGGAATGCACTTTCTCAATTAATCCATCCCAGTTTTTTTGAATGCATCGGGAATCACCGAGGTGCACGCCCAAATGGTAAACGCCATCATTCTTCCAGGACAAATTTCCTGCCAGTGGCGGGAAGGAAAAACCTGAAGGTAGTCCAAAGAAGGTGGCACAACTCTTTGACCAGTTCACCTTGGCCGAACAAGCAAGACTAAAATTATTGAGAGCTCTGATTCACTCGGATACATCATCTTGAGACTGTATTGCAGTGCAGATGTCATCTGCATATGCTACAACTTTTATAGGGGGAGCATTAGGGGAAACAGAGAAACCCAAAAATTTCTCGTGAAACCGAACTAAAAGAGGCTCAATGGCAAGAATATAAAGGAGACCAGACAAGGGACATCCCTGCCTTATACCCCTTGAAACAGAAAAAGGAGAAATCAGTTCATTATTAACTTTCACCCAACTATAAATATTATGATATAATAACTGGATGCATGATATAAAGGTGGGACCAAAACCAAAACCCTTCAGAACAGCAAATAAATATTTGTGATCTACACTATCGAAAGCGTGTTCTTGGTCTATAAAGACGAGGCCTGTGCTCTTGCATAGGCAGTCACACACGTCAGAAATGTCACGAACAGCACCAAGATTGTCATATATCGATCGTCCAGGCACGCAACAAGTTTGATCGGGGTGGACAAGCGAGTGGACGACGGATTTTAAGCATGAGGCAAGGACTTTGGAGAATATTTTGTAGTTGGTGCACAGTAGGGAGACTGGACGCCAATTCTGAAGTAGCTGAGTGTCCCCTTTCTTTGGTAGCAAGGACACAACTGCTCGTCTGCAACTTAGGGGAAGCTCCCCCAGCTTGTAAACTTTCTTGGAGCACTTCCAAAAGCTCAGTTCCAATAATGTCCCAAAAAGCTTCATAGAATTCACGAGGAATGCCATCCAGTCCAGGAGATTTACCAGTTGGTACACCGAAAAGCGCGCACCTCAATTCCCCCAGGGTAATAGTGCTCTCCAGCGAGACTCGCTGCGATTCATACAACCTGGGCAATGGTTCAACAAAGGTATGTGCAACATCTAAATCAACTTCTTTAGCACACAAAAGAGAGGGAAAATAATCACTTACTAACCTTCTGATAGTTTTAGGTTGACTTACAATCCCACCATCTGGTGATTGCAATGATAGCATTTGCTGTTGTGCTTTATTCTTATTCTCCAAGGAGAAGAAATACTTAGGAGAGTCAAGAAGTTTTAAGTTTTTCATTCTTAGCTGAACTAAAGCCCCTTGTGCCCGTTCTTTAACAAGGCGATGAAGCAGCTCCTTCTTGCTTACAAAATCTTTGTATTATTTTGTGCTGCTACTCAACTTGGTAGGATTTGCTTGCAGTTCTAGAATCTCTTTTTCAAGTTTAGAAATCATAAAAAAATTATCCCTCAAGTGATAGAGATTATATTGTTTACAAAAAATTTTGATATGGGTTTTTGCAATATCCACCATTGCCTCCTGCTCTGGAAAGTGTTTTTCCTAGCATGGAGAGACTCCCAAAAATCTCTGAATGCATTACAAAAATGCGGTTCTTCTAGCAGTTCCACATTGAGGGCCCAATAGGCACTCGTACGAGGGGCGGAGGGAAAAATCAATTTTAGAGATACCAAATGATGATCCGAAAAACCAGAGGGAAAAAAATCGCCGTTGACAAAATCAAATTCCGAAACCCATTATTGATATAAAATTTATCTAACCGAGCAAAGGAAACTCTGTTATTAGAGGCTTGGCACCATGAAAATTGCTTAACCCCAGGGTGCTGCAATCTCCACCCATCAACCAGGTGATATTTTACTAGTAGAGCCGCCAAATGTTTTGCACTCTCAGGGTGAGGTTCTATACCATTACGGTCCAAAGATGGCTCTAAGGTACAATTGAAATCACCAGCTAGGCAGACAAGACCACCAAAATCAATTTGGGCTAAACAATTATCAAGAAGGGAAAAATATTCTTTTCTTTGAGAAGGGTCACTTGGGACATAGGCATTCAACAATGTGATCTTATGGCCTCCATAAGAAAAAACAACAAAGGCCAAATGACCTCGCCTGACTTCATGAAATGCTATTTGGCCGGATGAGATTCCTGATCTAAACCAGAAAGTGACTCCAGCTCTAGGACAATCAAATGAACTGAAAAACCAAGAACCTCTCATTGTATTCGGCCATTCGGCTGAACAGGTATCCCCACAACGTACATCTTGCAGAAAGGCGATGTCAACATGCCTTTGCTCCAATAATACCCGCAAATGTGTCTTCCGTATAGGGGCACGGCCCCCGTTTATGTTTATACTCGCAATAGATAAAACCATAACGAGTTTTAAGAGTTTATCAAGTGGCAGATCGTCGAAGTTCTTTCCTTGCTACGGAAACAATTTTTTCAGTCTGTACACCTGAGACTCATTAGCACCATAGGCTGTCGGATCGCTTATGATGCGAGATGCAGTGACTTGGAACTTGTCCAATTGTGGGGAAAAATCAACAAGTTTGATCTTTTTCCGAAAAGTATTATGAAGGAATTTAATTACTTCGGTAGGAGAGGGGGCATCTAAGTCCTCGCAGTCCTGCGAATCCCCAGCTGCACCCCCTATCTCATTCGGATCCAAACTCGAACACGTGTCGTCCGAATCTCACGACTCCTGCTGCTCAATAACGCGGTCTTTTACCTGTACAGGTGCATCGGACACTGGCATTGGCTTAACGAAAATCGATTCGTCAGGTAACGGATCATTCTCCTCAACCTTGGTTACCTCTTCAGAGGTTTCTGGAGTACCAGGTACACCTATTGTTTGACTGCCAGGCCGAAGCTCATCATTTACTGATGTACAGTCTGCAGAAGGTTTACCTCCACTTGGAGCATCACCTGATAAGACGTGTTGCTGCTCCATAGCCTCCGCCTCACCAGGAGGAGGAGGACAGGACTCAGCACTGAGGAGGTTCGGACTACCTTCATTCCTATTGAGTGAGACCCTCTTCACAGCGACTGCTTCAGCGTATGAAACAGGCTCGACTGTACTTGCACCTTGGTGCCTTCGTTTTCCTCGTGTAACAACACAAAAGCCGCTCGTATCCTCGGTTTGATTTTCAGCAGTTTCATCTGGCTCTGTGGGAGCCTCGTTACCTGGCACAGGTTCACTTTCCTTTTCAGACTCACCCCTTGACTGTTCGGACACGCTACTGGGACATTCGTTTTTAACATGTCCATGCTGACCACATTTAAAACATACCAAGGTCTGTGACGTAGCAAACACCCGGTATGTATAGTCGTCGTGTTTAATTTTCAACATCACCTCCAAATTGCGAATTCCCGGCTTTAAAATAATAAATAATTGACGCCGAAAGGACAGAACATGTTTTACCTGCTGATCCTTAAATCGAACAGGAATGAAAGTTATTTTCGACACGACGTTACCATACTGCTCCAAAGCAGTCTTAATCTGCTCGTGTCGGATGAAAGGCGGAATATTGGACACGATTATTCACCGAAGGTGCATCCAACGGTGAAACAAACACGAAGATATCCGGCTCGACAGTCAAACCGGTCTCGACGAGCTGCGTCACCATTTCCTCTTTCGAGACGAAGATGACGACACACTGATTCATCCTCGATGCAGCAATTACATTGTGCATACCGATACATTTACCGACACACAAAACGATCTACTCCACCATCACCTCAGAAGGTGGTGTGCACGACAAAACCATTTTTCCGACAACTTTTCCAAACCGGAAAAATCCTCGATGTTCGCCATGGCCACAGGCATGGGGAAACACTCGATACCTTGAAGCAAACAAGCAACGTGGGATCGAGTGCGCTCTCTCACTCTCAGACTCGCAAGACATGAAACGTTTAGATAAAAGAGTAAAGAACAGAGCGGGAGAAAGGGCAGCGCTACCACACAACGTGCACCACGAGAAACGCCGCGCAGCAACGTTGCCCGCACGCGTGTAATCGGAGAACAGCTGTGGAAAGTGGGAGGAGAGAGAGAGAGAGAGAGAGATTTGACATTTTGTTCGTCTTTGTTGCCAGGAAAACATTGTTCACAATGAAAAACCAAAAAAACAATTCAAGGCAATGGCTGTACAAGTTTAAAATGGGAAACAAGATAAATCATAAATTCAATGTAAGAAAACCATCAGCCAGTTGACATAAGGATGCCTTGACACACCACCGTTGTGAAAACAGTGTGCAATCATTCGATTGAAACTCAAGATTTACACGCGATGTGACGAAGGCTTTAAAAAGGTGAACAACATCATCAACAGAATTACAGGCATTTTGTATCTTGTGTTTCCTTGACAAGTATATGGCAAGTTTTGCTTCAGAAGACAAATAGTTGGGTAAAAGGCACTCATCTTTACACAGGCAGGAAGTAGTGAAACCGAAGATAAAACCACAATGTGTAAAAATTAGGCCAAACCCCCGGACCACACGCGATAAAACTGTAAAAAGGGGTGCCAACCTAAGGCAATCAATAAAAATGTGAGAAATGGTTTCCGTCGCACCGCAAAACGGACACAATTCCGTGTTATCGGAACATATGCGATGTGATAAAACATTTGATGGTAAAATGTAGTGCGCCAGCTGCCACTAAGTCTACGGAGCGCTTGGCGATGGGGGTCTTGTACATAGTAAGCCGATTGATGGTAGTGGAAGGAGTAGTCCGGAACATTCTCCCCCAGTGCGCTTGCGGTTCTGCGGGTCTATCAGGAACAAGGGTTAGAACACACAAAGCATAAACACAAGATTTCTCCATCAAATGAAAAGGGGTGAAGCCCTGAAAATGAAGTAAGAGTCTAGGAAAGAGAGATTCGGATAAAGGAGGGCTAGCTTCCGCCTGTGGGGCCCATTTTAGCCCGGCTCCCTTGAAAAAATGCAGAATCACAGAAAAGATCCTTCCTATGACCCAAATGGACCGAACTCCAGTGGCTACAGCAACGTCAGCAGCTGGTTTCCACTTGTAAGGAAAAGGGGTTCTAAGATGTTTAACCTTGATGCATCCGACGTCAATAAACTTTTGCATAAAAGCACGGTCACTGCAGACCCCTTCAAAAATGGGGTTTAAAAAGATAGGCTCATTTAAAAACAGCTCAAGGGAATAATTCCTGTTGTCACGGCGAACAGTGACCGCTTGCCATGCCTCCAGCATACTCCTATAGAAAGAATAGGGGGACTGGTGTTACATCAACTTTCTTGGTGTCGATAAGAAACAGTTCTTGATCGTAGTTGAGTTTCCCCGCTTGCTGAAGCAGGCAGTAAGCCGACGCTTTCCACGAGACGTCTGTGTACAACAGCCTACGAAGTGAAAGGGGGCGAAAGGCCATCACTTTGCTGGAAATAGCGATCAGTCCATGCCCTCCTTGAGCAACAGGCAGGCTTAGCACACCAGGTCGAAGCCAGTGCTTACCTCCCCAAAAGAAGTCAGTAAAGGTAGCTTGTAACTTTTTAAGGATAAAAACTGGGGGCTGCAGTGCCATTAAAACATGCCAAAGCATTGATGCCGCAAGGTTATTTATAACAAGGGTTCAGCCCCGATAAGAAAGTTGACAAAGTAACCCCTTCCATTTCAGCAACCGTCTCTCAGTTTTGATTATAAGGGATTCCCAGTTTTTTTAAATGAAGTTTTCAGAACCGAGAAAAACACCAAGATAAAGGATTCCATCCCATGTCCATTCAAGTTGTTCGGGCAGAGTTGGAGGAAAGGCTCCATTTTGTGGACCAAGGTAAAGAGCACTGCTCTTCTTCCAATTGACCTTTGTAGAGCTTGCCAAACTAAATTCATGGACACATTGGACCAAGGCAGAGACATCTTCAACCGAGTGAACGATTACGCAAAGGTCATCCGCATAAGCGATCACCTTAACTGGGTGCGCCGTTGGTTGCGGAAGGAAACCGAGAAGATGTGCACGCAAGCGAACAAGCAATGGTTCAAGTGCGAGGGAGTACAGGAGGCCGGACAAGGGACATCCTTGACGAATGCCTCTACTAGCCGGGAAAGGTGGACATAAAATATTGTTAACCTTGAGTAGACTAAAAATATTATTATACAGTAACTGCACGAGAGATAAAATTTTCTGGAAACCCAAACCCACGTAAAAACGAAAAAAGATAAAAGTGATCAATGATATCAAAGGCCTTTTCCTGGTCTAAAAAAACCAGACCAACATTTCTTTGTTTAAGATCACAGATATCAATTAAATCACGCACGAGAAAAATACTGTCATGTATTGTCCTTTTCGGAACACAGTAGCATTGATCGGGGTGTATGATATCGCCAATCACGGGCCTGAGCCGGTTGGTGAGAGCCTTGGAGAAAACCTTGTAATCCGTGCAAAGCAATGAGATGGGACGCCAATTATGCGGTTGTTGGAGGTCTCCCTTCTTTGGGACCAGGGCGAGTACCGCCCTACGACAGCTTAGCGGCAGTGAGCCTAGTTGTAGGCTGTCAACCAAAACTTCGAGTAACTCTGGTCCCAGGAGGTCCCAGAAAGCTTTGTAAAATTCTGCAGGTATCCCATCCAAGCCAGAGGCCTTGCCAGAAGGTAAGGTTTGCAGAGCAGCATGGAGTTCTTCCAAAGTTACCTCCTTGTTCAGTTGCAGGCAAGCAGATTCCGACAAGGTGGGTAAGGAGGAAGTCAAGGATCCCATGATCTCGTTATCGATGCCCTTAGCACGATACAGGTCAGAGAAGTAGTTCTTGAGAGAATATCTGATGTCTTTTTGATCGTGCGTTATCCTTCCTTCCTTCGTCCTTACCAAAGTTATCTGCTGACTTCTCTTTGTTCGTACTCCAGTCCAAAAAGGAACTTGAAGGAGGTATCCAAATGACACAAATTCTCCATACGGAGACAAATCAGCACTCCTCTAGCTTGCTTTGCACAAAGATCAGCAAGAAGAGCTTTTTTCTTTGCCAGCAGAAACTTCGTTCTCTCAGTACTAGAGGCCGAGAGGTCGGACTGCAAGGATAATTAATATTTCCTTGGCAATCAAGGATTGAAGGGCAGAGTTGTGCTGAGTGCGATAAGCTCCATATTGTTGGCAAAACAGTCTCATCTGTACTTTGGCATTGTCACACCACTGCCCAAGATGGGGGAAGGATGGTTTACGTTGGAGCAGGGTCCTCCAGAATACATGAAATGCATCCACAAACATTTTTTCTTCCAGAAGGCTCACATTGAAGGTCCAGTAGGCAGCGCCACGATTCCGAACTGGTAGGTGAACACGAAGTGTGACCATATGATGATCTGAGAAGCCACTCGGGACTATGTCCACACCACTCACGATATTTAGAAAAATACTGTTAATATAAAACCGGTCCAATCTTGCAAGCGAGAGACGACTCTTTAAGCACCGACACCACGTGTATTGACGGACAGAAAGATTGCGGATTCTCCACACGTCAACAAGGGAAAACTTAGACAAAGATCTTAACAGAGGCACTGTGCTTGCTGGGTGAGGCTCCTCTCCATTACGATCGAGGGCAGGGTCCACGATACAGTTAAAATCTCCACCCAAACAGACAAGTCCATTAAAGTCAATGTGCATGAGAGATGTTTCCAACTTAGTATAAAAGGCAAGTCTTTCTGTGCTATCACTAGGTGAGTAAATGTTCAGTACGGTGTGTTTAAAACCATTGTGTGTAAAAGTGACTGAAATTAAATACCCCTTGATTATATCATTAAAAACTACACTAGAGCTGCAGAAGGAAGGTTGTAAATAAACAGCTACCCCAGCCCTTGGGTGTTCCAGCCTACTAAAAAACCATTTTCCCTTCATCATCCTTTGCCATTCACTCATACAAGAGGAACTACATCTTGTCTCTTGTAAAAGTAGAATATCGATGCGATTTTCCTTAACAAACTGCTTACCTTCAGTTTTACGTAGGGAAGAACGTCCCCCATTAATATTCAAACTGGTGAAAGAGAAAGCCATGATATAAGGGAGTATATAAACGTGTCAAACAGCTTGGCTGGGCTACAGCTGCAGCTCCTTCTTCGCTTTCAGGATACATTTCCAGAGACGATAGACCTGTGATTCGGTCACGCCAGGCTGTCCGGCTTTAACAAGCAGTCGCTTCGCAGAGACCACAAAGCCGATCAGGTTAGGGGAAAAAGTCTTTAATTTTTACCCGTTTCTTCCGAAAAGTGTCATGGAGAAATTTTATGATCTCGGAGGGTGGAACACTGGTCTCACCCTCCAAATCTTGGGGAAAACCTGGGTCATTCCAGGCTTCGACACTCCCGGCAGAGGCGAGCGACGAGGTCCCGTCCAAATCACATTCCGAGTGTCGGTCCATGTCCATGACATCAATTTCATGCTCCTGAGATGGAGCTGGTGGTTCCACGAGGGAAATGTCACATTCTGCATCCAAAGCAGAAGGAAGAGGAGTATGTGGGGGAGGAGGAGGAGGGGGGGAGTGGGAGGAGAAGGAAGGGGAATGGGAGGAGGAAGGGGAGTGGGGGGAGGAGGAAGGGGAGTGGGGGGAGGAGGAAGGGGAGTGGGGGGAGGAGGAAGGGGAGTGGGAGGAGGAAGGGGAATGGGAGGAGGAATGGGAGTGGGAGGAGGAAGAGGAAGAGGAGATATACTGTCGGGAGGAGTTTCACATTCTGCTGGGGGCAAACCCGGCACGTCATCAGCTGATGCCTTACATTCTGATTCACCTGGGCTCGAAGTTGTCTGCAACTCAGGAACGTCACACACCTCACCCCCAGCAGGAAGAGGGACAAGAGTGGACTCGACGTTCACATACACGGTGCCTGTGACCACGGGAGTGGTCACGTGCGCTTCCTGTTGCACCACACCAACTTCCCGCTCGAGTTCACCAACTCCACAAGCAGGAGCATTATCATCCTCCAGAGCAAGAACGTCGAACCGATTTCTTGTTTTAAAAACATCAGATATTGCTGCTTCCAAACGGGACTCGTCGTGTTCGTCAGCCGGCGCCATCTTTTTTGGACAGCTCGCCGCCACGTCCTGACTGTTATCGGTTAAATGTTTTAATTTATGTTTCCTTTTATAGGGAACAACGGTGAAACCCTCACCATCTGCCTGGGGTTGAGCCACCCCCGCCGCCGACGGCTCAGGTAAATTACTCGTGTTTGAGGCATCACGAGGGTCCCCGACTCTAGATGGACCACTTTTTGTGTTAATGGTCTTCACCGGTATCGACGCACCACCGGCGGTATTCTTGGGGAAAACGTTTTTTAAATGCCCCGATTCACCACAATTAAAGCAAGTTATAGTTTCCATCGCAATATAGATTTGATAATTGCGGTTTTTATATTTCAACGTCATAACTGCATAGAGTGATTGAGCGTTATCTATCTATAATTCCACTAATCTCTGTGTGTATGTTTGTTTGTATGTTTGTATGTTTGTATGTTTGTATGTTTGTCTGTGACCGCTGTTTCTCGACAACTACCGGTCCGATATACTTGAAACTTGCCAGGTATATTGCTGGGGACCCGAGGATGTGCCTTTTCAAGGTTTTAAATTAATCGCAGAAGTAGTTACCGAGCTATGTCCAAAAAACGATTCAACCAATCAGAGAGCAGCGAGCTATCACGTGTGCCGAACGTGGCGAACAGACTCTGCCTCGGATGGCACATTTGAGAGCGTATTCATTTATTTCCCGTCGGCAAACTATGTTGCCGTTAAACTATGTTTTAAAACTAATTAAAACTAATTTGCGATTCATCGTAACTGCGATTTGCGACCTTCCGGACAGTCAAATGAGGACGTCACTTCCGGACTTACGTAGCGGCTAGCGGGCGCCATTTGGAGGAGCTGGGAGGACTCAGTCGTGATAGAGTGAGCCTGAGTGAGTATATCAAGACAAGAACAAGATCTAGAAGGAGGTATGTACGGTGCGATTCATATAATATATTGTTTAGTTATCGTCGATGAGGAATTTGGGGGCCCGATTAACTGCAGCGCCATCCGAGCTGCGGCGTCGGGACGATACATTCATTGTACGGTAACATCACGCACTTACGGGCACGTCCTATATATATAGTACGGGCATGCCCTAGTCTATCTATAATTCCAGTAATCTCTGTGTGTATGTGTGTGTGTATGTGTGTGTGTATGTATGTGTGTCTGTGACCGCTGTTTCTCGACAACCACGGGTCCGATATACTTGAAACTTGCCAGGTATATTGCTGGGGACCCGAGGATGTGCCTTTTCAAGGTTTGAAATTAATCGGATAAGTAGTTACCGAGCTATGGCGATTTCGCCGTTCGCTTTGGCTTTGCGAATGGACCAAACCATTTCATGTAAATAGAGGGGGGGGGGGGGGGTTCTACCGTACTCGCAAGCCGTTCGCTTTGGACCAAACCATTTCATGTAAATAGAGGGGGGGGATTGTCACCGTACTCGCAAGCCGTTCGCTTTGGCTTTGCGAATGGACCAAACCATTTCATGTAAATAGAGGGGGGGGATATAATTTTAGATATATATATAGTACGGGCATGCCCTAGTCCTTTAAAATGATATAACAATGACGTCGGAACGACATAACATGCCGAACCGAGGCGTCAGAGCGAAGACGAAGCGGACCCATCGAGACCCGCGACACAACTGTGCCAAAGACACTTGGTGCAGAGACGATCTCTTCACTAGTGAAAAAAGGAGGAATATTGGACAGAGTTAACCGAACGGCCATTGTTTCTAAAGGATTAACGTTAACAAAAATATCCGGCGAGACGGTTAAACCGATTTCAACCGCCTGGGCCACGTGTCGCACGTCCGACAGGAAAACCACGATGCGATGATTCATTTTTGAGGCTGCAAGAACATTCTCAATTCCAACAAGGTCTCCTAAACCAATCACCACATTCTCAACACTAACTCCATCAGGTGGAGTAATTATCACTCCCTCCTTACGAGTGAGCGACTCGTACACACTATTGGACAAACGTCCGTTTGCCATAGCTGAAAAAAAATAAGGGAAGTTTAAGTTTAAACAAAAAGAAACCTGTCACAAGCAACCAGCAAGTGAAGGTAAAGGAAAAAGACAAGGAAAAACAATATATAAATGAGGAATCGAAACCACCGACGAGCGGCTCGACCAGAAAAACAAGGCAAACTAGAACGGGCACTCGGTAGAGCGCATACCTTCGCCGCAGCTACTGTTCTGTACTTGGTAAAAATACGATTTTGACCTTTTCGTGACCTTGACCTTGACCTTTGACCCGATTGCTCCCAAAATCTAATCAAATGTGTCCCGTATAATAACCAATCATCCCACCAAATTTCATGCAATTCGGTTGAATACTTTTTGAGTTATGCGAATAATATACACACACACACACAGACATACAAATAAATACACAGCGATCAAAACATAACCTTCCGCTTTTGCGAAGGTAATGAAACGCAGGCCCAAGAGACTAGCGAAGAAGCCAAGAGCCAAAATGTCGTGCAGGGCGTCCTTTTATAACTTTGCCTCTGACGTCAGTCCTCGCGCGCTATCAACCAGGGCCTCGAAGCCCGACCTCTCGAATCTTCTCCAATCTTCTCTTTCGCTGGTGCCCTGTCATTGGCCGAGTGCATCCCGCACTGTGGTGTTGCTTGCCCCTCCCCCTGGCCAATCAACAGTCCCCCTGGGCGTGGCTCCCAGCCTTGCTCAATGTCACGCCCACGCCGTTGTTGTACGTGGCCCTTGCCTGCTTGTCTTCCACAGTCTTTGTAAGGGAAGGGAATTTAATTACTGTTGCGCACTAAGCACCTATCTAAGTGTTTATATGAGTGCGTTGCCATAAGGGACACAGGTTTGACGACAGAGGGGACGACAAACAAAGGAATCTTATCCATAATCCCTGCACTATTTAGCACGCCCTGCTCCCTCGTAGCGGGGACATCAATACAGCATATACCGACAACCCGGGCTAACATAGAACTTATTACAGGGTATATTCCCTCTAGCGACAGTCAAATACCTACCTACACAGATCTACCTGGCTCTAGATATTCCTTTATCCCCCCGACATAACAATATAAAATAAAAATTAGATATATATATATTGTGGCGGACAAGCACCGCACTTCAATGTATATATATATATATATATATATATATATATATATATATATATATACGTATATATATATATATATATATATATATATATATATATATATATATATGTATATATATATATATGTATATATATATATATATATATATATATTGTTGCGGATATGGGATTTGCATCCATCCATATCCGCTTGTAAATATTCCCCTATTTCCTCAATACTTCCCAACTATCCCCAATCCCCCATTCCCTAGTCCCATTTTCTGTAAACAACACTCTGTAGACCCGACCTCCCCCTATTTCCCCCATTAAATGTCGTGCCCAGGTTCACCGCATCTCATGTAAGACAACTATAGGACATCTTGCTAGTTATTCTTAGTCTATGTCAGTTAAGGACTCGTTTCCATTAATTCTGACCCTTCGTTGCACCAGAATGTGATTGTATGGCACCGTTAGGAAGTTTAGGACCTCCCAATACCTCCCCGCAGCTCTTCCTCACAGTTCAACAACAACAACAACAACAACAACAACAACAACGAGCACAGGAAGTGCGTGTCCTCACTCCGGCTTGGTTGGTAGGGGGTGTTGGGAGGGCACCAGGCCTTCCCAACGAGCCGCCATCAAACATGTGCTCGACGGGGTTACCAAATAGGGGCTCCCTGTCAGCTCCTCGTCAAGGGCGGAGCCCGGTAACCCCCGCACCGAATGGAAGCGGCGGACCGGCCCCAGTGGGGCGGAACCAACCAGCCGAGGGCGTGTCACTCCCCGCTGAGCATGCGTGGTGAGAGGGGGGTGACGTCAGATGCGCGCTGAGCTTGGAGAAAGAAAGGCGTCCCCTCCGAGTGCTGTGAGACCTCCCCGCATCTTCTGGACTGTGCTTTATCCTGTCCCCGAGCCAAGGTGCACCTTGTGCTATCGACCTACCTGTCCCTTCCTGCCATCAATCCCTGTGTAAGTCTGCCTTGTTCCGTTTGTCTGTGGTCTGTCTGGGATAAGATAAGACGGTAATTAAGTGCCCATCTCTTCTGTGTCTTTACCTCACTGCGTTGTAATCTACCCCTTTTCTCCACCACTGTAATTATACCCTCCTCCGGAGGTCTTGAGAACTGTACCCCTTGCGTCGTTTCCTCTTTCCCAGTCGTCGTGTCCTTTCTATCATTGATTTGGCATAGCGCGATTTGGCCAACGTCTGGGTGAATCGGGTGAGTTGGGGAAGAATCGGGGGAACTGTTCAGTCGCGGTAATACCAACCGCTCGGTAAATAACATCTTTAACCGCGTCCGCAACAATATATATATAGATATATATATATAGATATATATATATATATATATATATGTATATATATATATATACATGTATATATATATATAAATATATATATATACAGTGAAACCTTGACTTACGAGTTTAATTCGTTCTGTGACCGAGCTCGTAACTCAATTTGCTCGTTTCTCAAATTAAATTTCCCCATTAAAATGAATTGAAATGCTATTAATCCGTTCCAGCCCCCCAAAAACCACACCAATTTTTTTTGAAATATATATATAAATATCTCGCGCTTTATATTTCACCTGTATGCAGCATACAAGTTGGCAGGATGGCCTGGACTGGAGGTACGCACACTTGACTCTAAACTGTCCAGCCTGGGTTTGAATCCCGACCCAGCTATAACCTGTCATGGGTGAATCACAGGCAGGGTGATTCATCAATGTGTGTACCGCTAAACTGGGCGCCCCGTTTGCATCCCATTAGTTGTTGGATGTTAAGGATCTCACCGTGTCTTCCACAAAGAGAAGGCGAGCTATCGCCGGCACTCTGAACAAGTTGTGGCCTGGCATGCTCTTCTCCTCTGCCGTTATATACGTCCTCCTCGGCATCTTTTTCCAGAAGAGCCCTGTCTCGTCACAGTTGAAGATTTGCTGGGGGATGTATCGTTCGGCTTCTATCAGTTCGGCAAAAGTTATAATAAAATCTTCAGCTGCCTTCACATCCGAGCTTGCTGCCTCACCATGCCTGACGACGGAGTGAATGCCGGTCCTCTTCTTAAAATTATCAAACCATCCCCGACTGGCTTTGAATGACTTCCGATGCCTCGTCCGTTGATGTTCCCGCCGTCTGCTGCACCAAATCCCCGTAAATGTCTCGTGCCTTCTCACACATGATGCTCTCGGTCACGGTATCTCCTGCGAGCTGCTTCTCCGTCAACCACACAAACAACAACTTCTCCATCTCTTCATGGATAGAGGTCCGGAGCTTTGAAATAATCGTAACGCCCTTGGCTGGCGTTATAGCCTTTATCGACTCCTTCTGCTTCAAAATCGTACATATCGTAGAAGTACTACGATCGTACTGCCTCGCCAAGTCGACAACACGCACACCTCGCTCATGTTTTTCGACGATTACGTGTTTTATATCCAAGCACATCATCCTCTTCTTCTTCTCAGTACTGCCCTTGGCACTCCATTTCTTAGGACCCATGGTTAAAACTAAGAAATTTTCCAAAATAACCAAAATGCGAAAACAAAGCAGCAGCGATATACGGCAGAGATGCTTGCACGGCAAGATAACCACGTGACCGTAACCCACCTGGTGGTGGGTGGCATAAGCTCGTAACTCAGATCTCGGCTCGCATCTCAAAGCAAAAAACCGCCCGAGCGACGGCTCGTATCTTGGAAAACTCGTAAGTTGGTGCACTCGTAAGTCAAGGTTTCACTGTATATATATATATATATATATATATATATATATATATATATATATATATATATATATATATATATATATGTATATATATGTAGAAATATTGTTGCGGATATGAGGATGGCATTTTTTTTGATTGTGTGTATTGTTGTGGTAAATTGTGGTGATGAACATTGTTTGAATATGGCCCCTCCTGCCTCCGGAGTTATGTAAAGATAAAAAGGGTGTCTCGGTAGTTAATTAGTCCATAAAGCATACACATCAGCCAATCATAGAATACCCCTGTTCGATAGCTTATATCTTATTATGTGTTTTAGGGTAAGGCCTTGTCGTCCATTAACATGACACTCCATTGCACCGAGTAAAAGAGATAGATTCCCTTCATTCCCATTCCCCAAAACCTCCATTTTCCCCTTTCATAATGGCCAAGCCTCAATTTGTCAATTACATCCCCTCCAAAGCCGCCATTGACCACGAGGCAGGGTTGGGGAAGAAAGGCAGGTCTCCACCTCGTCATAGAGGGGAGGAGTAAGTCGGCCCCGCTCATCCAACCCAGAACGAGGGGTTTGGCTTGAGAGGGCGGAGAGAGAATGCTTGGGGGAGGTTCGCAAAGCGTGGAAAGGTCCAAAGGAGACAAGCAGATGAGTCCAAGAGACAAGCAGATGAGTCCAAGAGACAAGCAGATGAGTCCAAGAGAGTTGCAAAAAGGGCCAAGGCTGAGCTGAGCTGCGTGGTGAGGTGCAAAGGAAAGAGCTGGGTCGTCAGAGCAGAGCTGAGTTGTGAGGTCCAAAAGCAGAGGTCATCCAGGGAAGCGCAAAAGCCTGCTATTCGTCACCTTGCTCGCCAGCGGCAGTGTCTACAGCAGCAGCAGCAGCAGCGACCCCAGCAGCCACAACGCTCGCCAGCCATTTGGGGCCTGGACGGCGGTTTGGAGCAGGGCCGCGGAGGAACGGCAGCTGCCCAACGTGCCGATTCGTGCTGCCGAACCAATTGGACTTTCCTCTCCTTCCAGCCAATTCCTATCATCATTCCCCGTGTGAGTCGTCTTCGTTTGTTCTGTCCTGGGTATTAATTAAGCCTGTTAGATAAGCTAGTATTTTCCCTGTGTCTCTAAAAGCTTCTGTATATTATTTTATTATCTTTCCTTCTCCTTGGTTACTTTGAGCCTGTAAATAGTAATAAATAGTAATCGTATTTCAAACCTTTCTTTGCCTTCGTCTTCCTTTTCTTCACATCCGTCGTCTTAGTCTTTTCCCTCATTGAATAGCGGTGGCGCGATACGGCCAACGTTTGGGTAAATCGGGTTTAGTCGGGGAACAACTGTTCGGTCGCGGAGCCTCCGCTCGGCAAAAACAACATCCTTAACCGCGTACCGTAACAAATTGGTGTCAGGAGTGTCGGATCGGACCCGAAGCGCGCTTAACGCGCTCAAAATTACGAGCTGCTGGAAATTTGTGTTGTAAAGCAAAACCCGAATTTTGAAATCGCGCCATGGCTGGTCAAGGCGACGGGATGCCGGTGGGAGAGATAGACGGGGTGGAATCGACCCAGGACCTCGGGGTAATGTATATGGAGGAGGTGGTTGAGGAGGTATCAGGCGCACAAGATGGCGTCCTCGCGCACGTGGGTGTAGCGGCACCAAGTTGCGCTGCGCACATGGTCGCGGCAGCCGAGCCAGAGATGCCAGAGTACATGCGAGTCTTTATGATTCAAATGATGGCAAAAATGGATGCTCAGGGGGAGCGATTGGAAGCCAAAATGGGGAACCGGATGGAGGCTCAGAGTGAGCAATTGGGGGTAATGAGGGACGAAGCGAGGGCTCGGAGTGAGCAATTGGGGGTCATGAGGGACGAAGCGAGGGGTACCGGTGAGGGATTAGATAATAAATTTGAGGGATTAGACAAGAAATTTGAGGGGTTAGACAATGGAATAGAGGGGGTGAAAAATGGGTTAATGGGGTTAGAAAATAGGATGGAAGGTAAATTGCGGGAAATAGGGGAGCAATCCGCCCGAGAAATTAAACAAATGGGAGAGCAGATAGAGGAGGTGAAAATCGGGGTAGAAACCAAACTGGATGATCAGAGGGATGAATTGGGACAGATGAGGGCGGCATCTACAAAAGAGAGGGAGGAGATGAAAGAGGAGATACGACGAGGTGTAAGTGAGGAGGTCTCGGGGGTACGCGAGGAGAAAAGCGTATGGAGAAAGAGGTGAGGAATAATACGGCTAGGTTACAGGGGGGAATAGAGGGTCTGATGAGGGGAGTAGAACAGCTGACAGTGGGACAAAAGGAACTAGTGGACCAAGTGGAAAAGAACACGGCAATAATCGGGGGATTAAAAGCGACACAAAAAGACATTAAGAACGAATTAATAGCGACACAAAAGGAATGTCAGATGGTACATGAGGGGTTGACGAAGAAGTTGGAGGAGGTGACAGAAGTAATGGAGACGAAGGACCGAGAGGTGAGGACGCACATAGAAATGGTTAAAGTGGCGTTAGAGGAAGAGATAGAGGGGGCGCACAGGGAGATGAAGGAGGTAAAGGAAAAATTAGAGGAGGTGGAAGAAGGGGTGAGTGAAATTAAGAAGAGACGGAGGGAAACTAAAAAGGAGATAAGGGAGGAAGTGATGGAGTATGTGCAAGGTCTGTGTTCAAATCATGATGATGTGCTGACTAACCAAATAAAGAGTTTGCAGGTGGTGAAGGAGGTGCGGAGACGAGGTGCCAAGGTGAGTGGCGATATACGAGGAAATGTACATGATGTGAGGAGAGCTTCAGTCGGCTTGGGGGTTGCTTTGGACCCGGGTGTTCGTGAGAGGCCGTTGGTGAAGTGTGCGACAGGTACGGTGTGCGAAAGAGGAGGTGTGCGAGAATGTCCGACTCTGGGGTGTGTGAGGAAAAAGTGCACGCCAAGGAGTGAGTGTGTTGTCAAGAGTGAGGGAGAATGCACACCTGTGGTGAGTGTTACAGAGGATGTAACGGGAGAGTGTGCGCAAGAGGAAGCGCGAGACAGGTGTGTAACGGACAGGTGCAAGGGGAAAGAGTGCGCTGTCAAGAGTGAGGGAGAATGCACACCTGTGGTGAGTGTTACAGAGGATGTAACGGGAGAGTGTGCGCGAGAAAGGTGTGTAACGGACGGGTGCATGAGGAAAGAGTGCGCTGGCGAGAGTAAGGGTGAGTGCGCGACCGAGAGTGGAGGTGAGAGTAGTAAGAGTGACACGGAGCGTGAGTTGGTTGTGACAGGTGAGAGAGGATGTACACCTGGAATGGAAGGATGCACACCTGGAAGGGTAGAGCGTGTGTGGGAATGCACACTGGAATTGGTCGTGAGGCACGTGGTTGGGTGTGCGAGTGAGAGCACACCTGTGATTGTCACGGAGGAGGTGACCGAGAAGGGGGCGCGAAGAGGTGTGCGAACGACGAGTGTGTGCAAAGGTGTTCGGTGGTCAGGTGTGTGACCAAGTCTGTGAGCGAAAGAATGAGTGCAATAACGAAGTATGCGGGGTGTACGGGCGGCGTTGGAGCATCGAGCTCAGTGAGGGTGAAAGGGGTAGTGTATGCGTGTAAGTATGCAGGTGAGGCATCGACGGTAACCGGGTTAGCGGTTAGAACGACATATAGCCGAATCGGGCCCTCGGTGCGCGTCGGGCAGCTTCGCGTGCTGCGAGAACCAGCGGGGATCCGAACCACGGCGGGTTCGAAAGGACCGCCGTACGCGATCCACGCTGGGCATCGCTTTGAACGGCCGCGTCCGTACTCCACTAGCCGGAGCGGGCAGCCCGATAGGAAGGGTCGTCATGGCGACCCCTTTTTGTTGAGACGTTCCGGCAGGTCGAGATCGGGCCATTGGACGGCTCTGTGCCGAGATGGTGCGTGGGATCTCAGCCCGGGTAAGCGTCCTTCCCTGCACCGAATGCGGGACGTATCCAGCTGCCGGCACCAAACCACCCGCATTCATTGCTCGGCTTTACGAAGCCGAGCTTTGGAAGTGAATTAGCGCACCGAGAGGCATTAGTAAGTAGACTGTAATGATGAGGATAGTGGTCTGGACCCGAAATTAGAAAAACAAAATTTGATGATTGGCAAAGGATTGGCAGAGTGATGATTGGTAATGGTACAGTGATTGGCAGGTGATTGGCAAATTTTTGAGTTGTGGAAATTGGACGAGCAAAATTTATAGTGGGAGATGCCCCATGTGATGGGATGGCCAATCCACCATCCCTCACAAAGGGGGGCAAAGGAGCACTAGTTTATGGGGTTGATGGCAGTGAAAAGTAGACCGGGTGGGTTAGGATATATCGTGTGTAGGGATCTAGAGAGATTGACATTAGGTAACGTTAAGGTTAGGTAGTGACAGCTACTTGTAGTGGGGACGCAGGTAGGTTAGTGTGGATGATAATGACGTGGTATGTGCTTAGTTTAAAGGGAAGACGGGGAGCACTAAGTTAGCAGGGCAACAGGTAGTTAGATGATGCCGTGTGAGTGTTGGAGGTGAATTCAGAAGTGTATTGTGAAAAGTGTGTGAAGAACAGGTGTGATTGCACAGGTGTGCAACTGAACAGGTGTATGGAGCAGTGTTTGAGTGAGAGAAGGTGATTGTGCGTTGTGTTGACCAAATGGTCC
Organism: Myxine glutinosa; assembly: GCF_964187855.1. Taxonomy (NCBI): domain Eukaryota; kingdom Metazoa; phylum Chordata; class Myxini; order Myxiniformes; family Myxinidae; genus Myxine; species Myxine glutinosa. The sequence goes on from NC_136267.1 coordinate 60,984,427, forward strand.
AGGAAGGAAGGAGGGTGCAGGTGGCACCAGGTGTGAGTGCACAGGTGTGCACCAACAGGTGTGTGGAATACATGGAGTGTGGAATACATGGAGTGTGGAATATCTGGAGTATTGGAATGGATGGTCGTGGAGTGAGTATGGTGGAAATTGTGGAGTGGAGTGGATGGTGGGGAGGTGTGAATGGGGGAAGGATGGACCCCCATCACGAATACCCGGGGCGGGTAGTGTAAGTGTTAGGTAGAGGGTATAGGTAAATTGTGGTTGGATATTGGCATCTGTGGTGCGGGTGAAAGAATGGAATATGGATGGGTGCATTAGTGTTGTGGAAATGGCTGGGCGTGTAGCCTGTTAGTGTGTGTAGTTGGTTTGGGCACTCCACCACTGTGAGGATGTCGGCCAGGTGAGGCCGCAGGTGGGCTCTGGGAGCCGGTAGGGTTGTTGTGGATGGGGCCCGAGGATCCGGAGGACGGACCCGGGTAGCCCAGTGCCAGAGGGCACCAAGGGGTGACAGAGCCAGGAGGGGCCTTCCCCAGTTAGTTAGGTTAGGGTGAGGAGCTAGGTAAGCTCGGGTGGCAACTACAGTGGTGGAGGTGTGCAGGTGGGTAGACCTGCTGGGAGAGCTACACGTCACAGCCCAGAAATTGTGCAAGGGCACCAGGAGATGAATCTGGAGAGTGAGACCCCAAATTGAGAAGCACCACAGTTTGGTCAATGGGAATTGGTTTTTAGAACCCATAGTGTAAGTTGGCCAATGGATTGGCAGGGAAAGACCCCGGGTGGAGTAAAGAGTGTTAAAGTCATTTAGAGGGGAGATAGGATGAAGGATCTCCTCGCACCATCTGCATCCACTCACCTGAGGTGACAGGTACTCCACACCATGCCATGTTTAATTATTTTTATGTGCAAATGTTTTGGATTGTGAGACGCATCATGACGTGGGTGTGACATTGTGCTTTGATGTTCCATCTCTTCCTCCTTATGAGGATTGATGATGAATTGGTGATGGCAAATTTTGGATAGAGGGATTGTGGTGACGAATTTGGTATTGAAGAAATATGGGGAAGACGTGACAGTAGCGACGAATTTGTAAATGTGTAGATTTTGTAAATATGGGGTAAGGGCAAGGGTAGTGTAGGTGACAGGGGGGGTGACGTACGGTAGGGACGAGCTTTCTCACTTCGCTCTCCGTACGCATTTCGCCCTGCATTGCCTTATTGATGTGTACCCTTGTGACCTTACCCCTCGCTCATTTGTCTTCCCCCTTTTGTCTCCTACATGACCTGTGCGCCATTGGGCGCCGAGGGGAGCGTGCGTGAGTCGGCCATTGTGCGCCCGGAATTCCCAGAACCAGCTGTCTGCATCGATGCACCACATTATGGACCACATGTCTGTGGCCGAGCACCACTGATGGACCCCATGGGTTGGGGCATGGCCCCTCTGCTGGAACCGGCCGTGAGGGCCCGAAATCTTGCTGGCGGGCCTTGGCCACAGGGCACCGATGCCCCACAGGTGAACCACACTTAGTCGGCCCCTGTGGGCCATAAATAAATACAAACATGGACACGTTGGGTGCATTTTATTAATACAAATAGGCCGCCAGCAAAGGAAAAAGACAACAACTGGAAGAAATAATAATAGCCAGCAGAGGGAGCCGAAGAGCAAGAGACCACCTGCAGGGTTAGGTATTGTCGATTTTATTTTTATGCATTGAACTGTGGTGACTGCACCGATTGGTGCCTGAGGGTGTATTGGTGCGTTTTTTTGGGTGCTTTCATGGTGCGTCGATGCAGAGCAGACTGTCTCCCCCCCAGAAAGAACGATCACAGGTCCTGGGTTGCGTTTTGTAAATAAAGTAGCGTCAACTGTAAATAATGCTCCCCACCGTCAGTGTATAGTTTGAAGACCATTCCGCAATTCGGTTAACTGTGGGCGTGAGTCTGTTAGGCAGGGTGCAATGGAGCAGCGGGACACATTTATCTATGTTTTAAAACTGTCGCACTCAGGGTCAGGTTAAAAGTAGAGGGAACTACACCTACGTGTCACACTAACTTAAAAGTTGTAGGCCCGGGACGTGCCTAAGAGGAGGAGGGTGCAGTGTTGCGGATACGAGGATGGCATTTTTTTTGATTGTGTGTATTGTTGTGGTAAATTGTGGTGATGAACATTGTTTGAATATGGCCCCTCCTGCCTCCGGAGTTGTGTAAAGATAAAAAGGGCGTCTCGGTAGTTAATTAGTCCATAAAGCATACACGTCAGCCAATCATAGAATACCCCTGTTCGATAGCTTATATCTTATTATGTGTTTTAGGGTAAGGCCTTGTCATCCATTAACATGACACTCCATTGCACCGAGTAAAAGAGATAGATTCCCTTCATTCCCATTCCCCAAAACCTCCATTTTCCCCTTTCGTAATGGCCAAGCCTCAATTTGGCAATTACATCCCCTCCAAAGCCGCCATTGACCACGAGGCAGGGTTGGGGAAGAAAGGCGGGTCTCCACCTCGTCATAGAGGGGAGGAGTAAGTCGGCCCCGCTCATCCAACCCAGAACGAGGGGTTTGGCTTGAGAGGGCGGAGAGAGAATGCTTGGGGGAGGTTCGCAAAGCGTGGAAAGGTCCAAAGGAGACAAGCAGATGAGTCCAAGAGACAAGCAGATGAGTCAAAGAGAGTTGCAAAAAGGGCCAAGGCTGAGCTGAGCTGCGTGGTGAGGTGCAAAGGAAAGAGCTGGGTCGTCAGAGCAGAGCTGAGTTGTGAGGTCCAAAAGCAGAGGTCATCCAGGGAAGCGCAAAAGCCTGCTATTCGTCACCTTGCTCGCCAGCGGCAGCGTCTACAGCAGCAGCAGCAGCAGCGTCCCCAGCAGCCACAACGCTCGCCAGCCATTTGGGGCCTGGACAGCGGTTTGGAGCAGGGCCGCGGAGGAACGGCAGCTGCCCAACGCGCCGATTCGTGCTGCCGAACCAATTGGACTTTCCTCTCCTTCCAGCCAATTCCTATCATCATTCCCCGTGTGAGTCGTCTTCGTTTGTTCTGTCCTGGGTATTAATTAAGCCTGTTAGATAAGCTAGTATTTTCCCTGTGTCTCTAAAAGCTTCTGTATATTATTTTATTATCTTTCCTTCTCCTTGGTTACTTTGAGCCTGTAAATAGTAATAAATAGTAATCGTATTTCAAACCTTTCTTTGCCTTCGTCTTCCTTTTCTTCACATCCGTCGTCTTAGTCTTTTCCCTCATTGAATAGCGGTGGCGCGATACGGCCAACGTTTGGGTAAATCGGGTTTAGTCGGGGAACAACTGTTCGGTCGCGGAGCCTCCGCTCGGCAAAAACAACATCCTTAACCGCGTACCGTAACAATATATATATATATATATATATATATATATATATATATATATATATATATATATATATATATATATATATATATATATATATATATATATATATATGAAATAAAGAAAAAATAAAATTAATAAAGTCAATAAAAAATAAAATGAAATTGAGAAATAAGAATGCAGGAAGATCAGTGAGCCATGGAGGCATTTGATACTTGGACTGTGCCACGTTCAAACCAAAAAAAAAAAACCGTCGTTGTGCAAAAGGAAAAGACTGATCTACTGTAATCCCAAAACCTTTTCTTACATGGATGTATGGCACAAAAAATATAAACTAGCATATAATCGACTCTTGCTCCCCAAAAAGGCAGGGCGATGGTCACATGGGTTTGCAAAAGCACGGCATAGAGGGAATACATAGGGGAAGGCGGGGCAAGTTGAGCCAGTTTTTGTTCTTGGAATGTTAGGACTGAAATTACTGATGATCTTGCACAAATGAGTATCTTGCCTTCTAATTTAATCCTTGGGAAACATTTTGTAGCTAGTTCTTACTTTCTATCCCCACACTGAAAGTCGCTGTGACCTTTGAAAAAACGGAGGCCAAATGGCTCAACTTGCCCCACCTGAGGGGTAAATTGATCCAACCCCAAATAAAGATAACTAAAGTAGAAAACCATTGTTTTGCCAGAAAAATATTTAATGTTGTAAAGTTCTACAACACAACGAAATGATTACCTTGTGTTCATGGTTATAGTAATCAGTTACGAACAAATTGAGTCACTCTCATAGAAAAACAAGATTGTCAACTGTGGTAAGAAAAGTCAACTCAATCCACCTGTCACAGTTTCAAGTCACAATTAAACAAAAAGTAGCCCAAATAGTTGATCATTGCCCCAAATAAAGATAACTGAAGTACAAAAATTGGTCTGCCTGAAAAATATTTAATGTACTTGTTACAACACTGAACGAAATATTTACATGTGCCTTGTGTTCATGGTTATAATTCAATGTGGCAGCTGGATTGAGTTGAAAACAGTTGCCACAGTTTTAAGTCACAATAAAACAAAAGTGTCCCAAATACACCCAGAAAGGCCAACAGTCAGACTGTGGCAATTAAGGCACAATATCTTGCTCATCAATGCCAGCTTCATCATTTGGATCTGGAACTAAAACTAAAACATGTCAGAAATCAAGTCAATTAAGCTGCCAAACTGACAAGTCACAATTGAACACAAGCTGTCCAGAACAACGGGCAGAACTGCCAACGCACTTAGGCTGTGGCAGCTTATGCACGATGTCTTCCAGTTCAAATCCTGCTTCATCCTTTGGGTTTGGAACAAACACTGGGTTGTCAGATCCAACTTTTCCAGCAACCTTCTGCAGGAAGACACCTTCAAACTGAAATTCCTCTCCATTCAGTACATCAACCCGAGAAATGTAATGCACAAATCTTGATTTGCCAGCACATTTGCCCGAGCTTTGCTCGGAGCGCTTGAAATGGCAGCACGGCGAGGAATGCTCCCCGGGGAGTGGAGATGGTACACCCAGTGTGGTGCAGGCTCGCAATGTATCCAATGACTGGGGTAATAATATGGTATTCTGTAAGCGCTTTGAGCCTTTGGGGAAAAGCGCATTATAAATGCTAATTATTATTATCTCCACCAACATGAGTTGGCAAGTTGAGCCAGACCCTACGGGGCAAGTTGAGCCATGGCTCAACTTGCCCCGTAGGGTCTGGCTCAACTTGCCCCAGTCGGAACTTTCTGAGATGTCTCCACATACACACATATTCTATGCATCCATCATATTAAAGTCTATGACAAGAATGGAGACACATACCTGGACTAACAATTGTCATCTGATATCCATATTATATCTATGCTGCATATGGAAGAAACGTGAACTTACCTGTTTTACACCTTTTTACTTTTATGGCTGAAAATTGGATTTTTCCCTCTGCAACACTGGTTTCTGTTTCAATTTAGAAAACAATATGGCAGAATTTGGAGTTATGCAATGGGGCATCTATAGATGGCGCCACCACAAAGTCTGACTCATGCATAACTGGCTGGGAGGTGGTGGCTCAGCTTACCCCTATGCTCAACTTGCCCCGCCTTCCCCTACTGTCATTAACATAATAGATAATGAATACAAAACATCTAATGTTTGAGAGATAAATAATCAGTGTATAACTATTGGTACATACATCTGTACTTGGATGGATTATCCATAAGGTGATTCATGGGATGAAATATCATTTTGCGGCTGATATTCCCAACCATCGATACCAATTGTCGTCTATCAACAACCACAAAAGAAATGCAATCGTAAACAACCAAGTAGGGATAAATACAGGAAAATATGCATGAGCTAGTTGAATCTGGGTCATCGGTTACATGACAGAGCTTTGTAGATCTTTAGAACCCCTTAAACACAGTACGTACTCACAAAGTGTATGGAATGACTATGAATGACACATTTTCTCTTGTGGGCAAGAGAGGAATGAAAGACCAGAAAGTAAGATGTAAAGATGGCAGGAATTAATGTTGCTCATAAGCGATGGAAAAGACAAAGAACCCGACGTGCAAATTTCCTCTTCTCTTTGGAATCACATTTCAGGAAAGATTGAAAAAAAAAAATTTAGGCAAGGAACTTACAGCAAGGCAGTGTGCAGAGCTGAGACAGTCTTAGGGAGGACCTTGGTAAAACATTGAGGCAAACGAGGAACCATTCCCATCGCTGCGCCCACTCACCACTTTTTCCAATGCCACACTCGCTCTCAGGCCATTCTGGGCTGGCCCAGTAAGAGCCATAAGGGACACAGGTTTGATAATATTGAAATAAATAGCCTTCCCTCTGTCTCTAACCCAATCGTTCCACCTCTTACCTCCCACAGCTCTTTAATCCTCATTATTTACTTTTATGTCCAACTGGGAAGACACAAAAATGATCTTTTCGTGTTGGGATAGTATCAGATGGTAGAAGACTGGCATGGTGTCACATGGTCTTTGCCTGTATTCCATAACTCTGTCAGTGCAATCAACTTGGTATGTTTAGAACAATCAACTACTCTGTTCGAGAACGTGTACGTATGTTATTGAATTATTGTTTTCGACGACCATAGTTAAATATGCGCAAAGCTGACACAGACATATCCAAGAACACTTGAAGCTGTAATCACTGCCAAAGGCGCTTCTACGAAGTATTGATTCAAGGGGTTGAATACTTATGTCATTTAGATATTTCTGTGTTTCATTTTTAATTAAAAAATTTTTTTTTTAAATTAAACATTCAAATTTTAATTATTTTGTAAACATTTCTATAAAAATTCCACTTTGTCATAATGGGTTATTATGTGTACATCAGTGACAAAAAAAAATCTCAATTCAATCCATTTTAAATTCAGGCTGTAACAAGAAAATGTGAAAAAAGTCATGGGGTGTGAATACTTTCTAAAGGGACTGTATGTTTGACCATTCCATGAGAAAGTTAGCATTCCATTACTTCATTATGTTCTTCTAAACGCCATTGCTACCTTTAACATATTGTTGCGGATCTCAGAGTACGGCACTCCCGTTAGCAAGGGGGGGGGGGGAGGGGGGTTGATCCCCTTGTCTTGTTAACCTGGCCGTCTCCAGTCCTGGAACTATCCCGCCCCTTTGTGGGATGAGATTGGCCAGGGTGATTGGTCAAAGGTTTCCCAAATACCTTCACCAATCTCTCCGCAAAGCAGGGAGATGAGTCCCTGCTCGAACCGTGGATGTGATGGTAATTGCCGAGCGGTTTAGCAATCCACGATCCGAGCCGTTAACAAAAGGACTAAACCCGATTTAACGTGGTTGGCCAAATCGTGCCACAGGTACTCAATTGGGGAGAGGACGCAAGCGATCGGATGAGAGGAACCAAAGAATAAGAAGGGTGAAGGAAGAACAAATATGGTTTATTTACTACACCACAAGAGGAAACGAAAGAAGGGAATATACAAGGAGAAGGAAATAAAAGGACATAGGGCAAGCTTATCTAAACAGTCTTAACTTATCATGACCCCAGGACAAACAGACAGACTCACACGGAATGGTAGCTGGTAGGGGAGGAAGGTCCAGGCAGATGGTTCCAGGCGATGGGATGGTCCAGGCTCCGGGTCCGCGGGCGAAGAACGGCAGGCAGCTTCGCGTCTCGTTGGCGCGCGACCAGACCTTACATATGCGAGGGGCTGGAATGCGCGTACGTATAGCGTGCCGAACGCTCTCAAAACCAACGGCAGTTCGTGTCAAACCGATCGTCCAAAGCGATCCTCCGCGCAATGTTATCATTCACCGCCTCTGCGCTGTTCGCTCACGTTTGCCGATCAGCTGCCGATCTCCCCCGCATCTGCGTAAAAGGGCTTCGCGTTCGTGCTTTTATCACAAGCCTCGCGTATCAAGCCGCGTCCGCTTCGCTCCGCCTACCGGTGAACACGCCTCGGCCTGGATTGGTCGTGAGGGTTCATCAGTCCCTCCCCTCGTGACTTGTTGATGGGGCCACGCCTATGTTCCTGGCCGCTCCTCCCTTTTTCTCCCACCCTGCCACGTGGCTTATGGCGGCTTGGGGCAAGCTCCAGCTCAAAGGCAGCGAACGCTGCTGGCAATGGCGGCTTGGGGCGAGCTTCAACTCAAAGGCAGCGAACGCTGCTGGCAAAGGCGCGCCATACAATTTGGAGAGTGTAAAGCCGCAAAATGAATAGGATGGGAATTTGAGAAGGGGCCTAGGTTATTTGATTAATACAACGCAGATTCAACTATTGGAAACAGATCCTTACCTGAAACACATACTAATGAAATAACTAAAGAAGAAGACTATGGTGTGCTACGTGTTGCTCGTGGCCTAACTAGGGTGCGACCTTTTACCTTTACACCAAAAATGGGAGTATTTACAGGGGATTATTTATAAGGGAACATTTACAAAAATTTACCAAGTGGAGGGTTCTAAAAACCACAACACTGCACCCTCATTACCTCCAGGGCCGTCCCGGCCCGAAAGAACTTTAACTTAGTGTGACACTCAGGTGTGGCAACCCTCTACTATTAACTTCACCCTGAGTGTGACATTTTAAAAACAACTAAGTATGTCCCGCCTGCTGCGTTGCATTCTATCTAACAGATTCACGCCCACGGGATAACCGAATCACGGAATTGTCTTCAAACTACACATGGACGGTGGGGAGCATTATTTACAAAGACACTAATTGGTATTTACAAATGCGAACCCAGGACCTGTCTTTTGGGAAACAAAAGAAGATGTTTTGATAAGAGGAAAGGCATACACTGCACTGCACCGATACCACCAGCACCAATAAGCACCAAAGCACCAAAATGCACAGTCAGCACCATCCAGTGCACAGTCATCACATTTCAAATAATAAGCAACGATGCTCAGCAGATGACGTCTTCTCTTCTCTGCCGATGTTTCTGGGCGACTTCTTGCTTGCTGCCTAGTTGGTACTAAAAGGGCACAAAACGCGTCCACTTTTTAATTATGGCCAGCAGGGGCCAACTAAGGGTGGTCCACCTGCATGGCTTAGGTTCCACCGTGACCGTGGTCCACAAGCAAGATTCCCAGCAGCGACGTCAGGCCCCAAAACATGGGGTCCATAAATGTGGTGCTCGGCCACAGACCTGTGGTCCATATGGTGGTGCTCGGCCACAACAACGTGCGGTCCATAAGTGTGGTACCGGTCCAGGCAGGCAGCAGCGAGGGTGCGGGCACACAACTGCGGGCACCTGCACACTTTCCCCTCAGCACACAAAGACCACGGTCCATGAGTTGGGAAGGAAGACAAAGCAGGGTTAGCGGGGTGCAAGGGCGCAAGGGTACACATCAACACAAGGTAATGCAGAGGTGAGGTGCGCAGGAGAGCGAGCAGAGAAAGCTCATCCCTACCGTACGTCCCCCTGCCCTGTCACCTAATCTACCCTTGCCCTTACCTCATATTTACACAATTTACAAATTCGTCGCTACGTCTTGTCTTCCCCATATCTCCCCTAATTCCAAATTCATCAACAATCCCTCTAACCAAATTTGCCATAGAGCCCAATTTCTCATCAATCCCTCCTAAGGAGGAAGAGATGGAACATAACAAGCACAATGTCACCCCCATGTCATGATGCGTCTTACATCCAAACATTTGCAAAAACCGGTGGTGTGGAGTCCTGTCACCCTGGTGAGTGGATGTAGATGGTGCGAAGAGACTTCCAGTCCTAAACTACCTTCTAAATGACTTTAACACTTTTACTCTTCCCGGGGTCTTTCCCTGCCAAACAATTGGCCATCTTACACTATGTGGTTCTAAGTACCGAACTCTCATTGACCAAACTGTGGTGCTCACCAATTTGGGGTCTCACTCCCCCGATTCTACTCCCTGTGCCCTCGCACAATTTCAAGGCTGGGTCATGTGGCGCTCCCAGCAGGTCCGCTCACCTGCACACCTCCGCCACTGCAGTTGTCTCCCGAGCTTACCTGCTCCTTACCCTAACCTACCTGGGGAAGGCCCTCTGGCGCTCTCACCCCCTTCCGCCCTCTCTGGCGTCGGGCTACCCGGGTCCGTCCTCCAGATCCTCGGGCCCCATTGAACAACTCTACTGGCTCCCAGAGCCTACCTGCAGCCTCACCTGGCCGACCTACTAACAGTGGCGGAGTGCCCATTTAATCTTTCTTACTAACAGGCCACATGCCCAGCCATTCCACTTTACTCATGCACCAATCACAACACTCCTGTGCAACTACCCGCACCACAGATGCCAATATCCAACCACAATTTACCTACTCCCTCTACCTACTTTTAAACTACCCTCCCCGGGTACTCGTGAAGGGGTCCATCTTCCCCATCCACTCCTTTCGCACCAACCACTCCACTCCACATATTCCACACTACTCACTCCACACCATCCATTCCATACTCCATTTATTCCATGCCATTCATTTCATCCAACCATTCTCCATACACCTGTGCTTCACCTGCACACCTTGTGCCCACACACCTGGTGGCACTTGCACACCTGGTGGCACCTGCACACCTGGTGGCACTTCCACACCAGGTGTCACTTGCACCCTCCTTCCCTCCAGGACCATTCACTCAATACAATACACTCAACTCAATGCACAATCACACCTTTCACCATACTCTGCTCAATCACTTCCTACACACACACTGCATCATCTGATCTAACTACTCCCTTCTGAAACTTGTGCTCCCCGTCTTCCCTTATACTATGCACTCCCTCGTCGTTATCATCCATCTAAGCTATTCTGCGTCCCCTACTACCTGTACAAAAGTCACTACTTAAATCTAACATTACCTATGGTCATTTCTAGATCCCTAACAATAACCAAGCCCTCCCTGGCTAGATTCTCACCGCCATACCCATAAACTATCGCTCCTTGGCCCCGACATACAATGCGAGGGATGGTAAATCTACCATCCCTCAACACCATATACCATTTGCCATCAATATTTCTAATCCAGTCACTGTACTATGAGCCTCGGTGCGTCAGTGCATTTTCAAAGCTCGGCTTCGCAAGCCGAGCAATGAATGCGGGTGGTTTGGTCTACTGTAGGTTGAGTCCGTCCGGCATTCGGTTCAGGGAGAGGAGGTTTGCTCGGGCCAAGGCTCCAAGCCCCATCCCGGCGCAAGGCCTTGCGCTGCCAAGCGCGATGGCCCAGGCTTGCCCGGGTGGAGCGCCGGCACCAGAAGGGGGTGCCGTTCCGACCCCTCCTAACTTCCCTCGAACCGGGCCGGTGGCCTTGCCTGGCAAAGCGCGGACTCGACCGTGCAGGGCGGGGCCCGGCGCGGATCGCGCACGGCGGTTCTTTTGAAACCGCCGTGATTACGACCTTCGTCGGTTCACGCCGTACACAAAGCCTGGCACGGACCGAGGGCTCGCGTCGGCTATACGTCGGCCTAACCGCTGCCCCGGTCAACGTCGATGCCTTACTCGCATGCTCACATCCACACGCGACTCTTCCCATACTCACACATCCAGGTTTCTCCATACACTACGTCAATTCCACCACCACACTCTGTTACACACGACTCGCTGTTCGCACACTTCTTCATTACACACTCCGTTCCACACCTCTCCTCCGTTACGTCCTCCGTAACACTCGTGGGTGTGCACTTTTCCATTACATCCCCTGTAACACTCCCCATCACGCGCTCCACCACCAACTCAGGTGTGCCTCCTCGCACCCGCTCCTCATCCATCTCACTCTCCGTATCACTCGTAGTTCCACTTCCACACTCCTCTGTGCATTCACTCTCGCACTCGGTATCACACTCGCGCCTCGATGCCATTCACACACACGCGCTGTTCACCTTCACACACCTTTTCCTCACACGCGCGCCATTTTCTCTCACACCACTCACAAGGGACCCTCCACAAACGCCCGGGTGCCGTCTCGATCCCAAGCGCGCGAAAATCCGTTTCGTGACAAACACTTTCCTGCAAAACCTCCCCGCACAATATACAGCCCGACTCACCTGGGTGCTTCTTCCTCCTCACTCCAACACCACCTGCAAATCTTTATAAGGATTATGCAGCACGACATCATGATGTGGATACAGACTTTGCACATTATCCATTTCTTCACCCCGCGAGTGCTTTTCTACATCTGCGGTCTCTCCAATTCCAATTTCCGCTACTATTTGTTTGGTTACTTCGATCTTAATTTCCTTTTCCTTTCCCTCGACGACCGCTGGCTCTATTAAAATTGAATTTTCTAATTCTGCGGTCGCCGGCTTTTCCATGGTCGCGATTTCTATCCCGGTCCACGTGACTTCGCTTTGTTCCAACTCGCTCAACCTGCGCTCCTTGAGCCGCGCTACCTCGTCGTGTACAAATGCGCCCTTCTCGCCCAACCTGCGGTCAACCTCCCTTTCACACTCCCTTGCTTCATACCGGGCTTTGTCCCTCGCTAGCCCCTCATTAATTTCTCGGGCTTGGCCATTTATGCCCTCCAATTTGCTTCCTAGCCCCCCAAATTTGGCTTCTAATCGCTCCCCCATTCTATCTTCCACATTACTCAACCCATCTCTCAATCCCCCAATTTGGCTTCCCAAATCATTTTTTAATCCCTCATTCCCCATTTGTATGGCTGCATAAATCTGCACCATGAGGTCCTGCACATTCATCCCCTCGATTTGTGCAGCGGGTGCGGCCCTCGTCGCCACGTGCGAGGCGCCGCCATCTTGTGCTGCTGTGACCACGTGTGAGGTGCCGCCATCTTGTGCGCCTGCAACCCCCTCTACCGCACCTTCTTCAACCTCCTCTTCCATTACTCCCACTGCCTCCCTGGGGTCCTGGGTTGCCTCTAACCCCTCTTCTATCTCCCCCACCGGCATCCGACCGTCTTGATCATCCATGGCACGATTATAATTTGTATATTATAATAAAATTTCGGCCGCACGTAATTTTGACCAAATATTTTTTTCCAGATGTTAAAAAAATTGGTTTGGGCTTCAAATCCCACTCCCCGACACCAATTGTTGCGGCCAATAGCACAATTGGTGTCCAAAATTTGGTCTAAATAAATTTAGTCCCAGGTTCTAAATCCCACTCCCGACACCAATTGTTGCGGATCTCAGAGTACGGCACTCCCGTTAGCAAGGGGGGGAGGTTAATCCCCTTGTCTTGTTAAGCTGGCCGTCTCCGGTCCTGGAACTATCCCGCTCCTTTGCGGGATGAGATTGGCCAGGGTGATTGGTCAAAGGTTTCCCAAATACCTTCACCAATCTCTCCGCAAAGCAGGGACCTGCTCGAACCGCGGATGTGATGGTAATTGCCGAGCGGTTTAGCAATCCACGATCCGAGCGATTAACAAAAGGACTAAACCCGATTTAACGCGGTTGGCCAAATCGTGCCACAGGTACTCAATTGGGGACAGGACGCAAGCGATCGGATGAGAGGAACCAAAGAATAAGAAGGGTGAAGGAAGAACAAGCATGGTTTATTTACTACACTACAAGAGGAAACGAAAGAAGGGAATATACGAGGAGAAGGAAATAAAAGGACATAGAGCAAGCTTATCTAAACAGTCTTAACTTATCACGACCCCAGGACAAACAGACAGACTCACACGGAATGGTAGCTGGTAGGGGAGGAAGGTCCAGGCAGATGGTTCCAGGCGATGGGATGGTCCAGGCTCCGGGTCCGCGGGCGAAGAACGGCAGGCAGCTTCACGTCTTGTTGGCGCGCGACCGGACCTTACATATGCGAGGGGCTGGAATGCACGTACGTATAGCGTGCCGAACACTCTCAAAACCAACGGCAGTTCGTGTCAGACCGATCGTCCCAAGCGATCCTCCGCGCAATGTTCTTATCATTCGCCGCCTCTGCGCTGTTCGCTCACGTTTGCCGATCAGCTGCCGATCTTCTCTCCTCGCATCTGCCGATCTCCCCCGCATCTGCGTAAAAGGGCTTCCCGCTCGCGCTTTCATCACAAGCCTTGCGTATCAAGCCGCGTCTGCTTCGCTCCGCCTACCGGTGAACACGCCTCGGCCCGGATTGGTCGTGAGGGTTCATCGGTACCTCCCCTCGTGACGTGTTGATGGGGCCACGCCTATGTTCCTGGCCGCTCCTCCCTTTTTCTCCCACTCTGCCACGTGGTTTATGGCGGCTTGGGGCGAGCTCCAGCTCAAAGGCAGCGATCGCTGCTGGCAATGGCGGCTTGGGGCGAGCTTCAGCTCAAAGGCAGCGAACGCTGCTAGCAAAGGCGCGCCATACAATTTGGAGAGGGTAAAGCCGCAAAATGAATAGGCTGGGAATTTGAGAAGGGGCCTAGGTTATTTGATTAATACAACGCAGATTCAAATATTGGAAACAGATCCTTACCTGAAACACATACTAATGAAATAACTAAAGAAGAAGACTATGGTGTGCTACGTGTTCCTCGTGGCCTAACTCGGGTGCGACCTTTTACCTTTACACAAAAAATGGGAATATTTACATGGAATTATTTATAAGGGAACATTTACAAAAATTTACCAAGTGGAGGGTTCTAAAAACCACAACAATATTTCCCATTTCACATGCTGGAGGGAAAAGTGAGGCAGGTAAAGTGGGGATGCATGTGGGGTGTTATGAGGTTAGTGGATATTGGGGTTGGAGAGAGAAAAGACATAACCGTAGAGGGGTGATGTGACATGGAGAAAGCACACCATGCAATTGATATATTGCTGGAGCCTTAAGCCATATCTGGTCCTTTACTTCTAGGCCAAAGCCAGAGGTTGGGTCAGGATTGACCTCACAAATAAACATAAATAAATAAACAAATAGAAAGCTTTCAAAAAGATGACCCAATTTTTCAAGCATTTCATCGACTTCTTTTAATAGAAATAATAATAATATAGCTCTAAGATTATTTAGTTATTCAAGATCAATTGGACACCCAGTTAGTTGATTTGTCTCGACTATAAATAAAAGCCAACATTCATTCATGAAGCCAAACAACGAAGTCCATCAAATCAGAGACCAGAATGCATCGAACGACGGAAGTTGAGACCACGTATAGTCCGGATGGTCCGGCAGTGCGTCTACCATTGGTATGGCTGGAAGAAAACAATGTCAACCTCATTCAATTCTTGCAGGATCAACTGGTATTGAAAGCACAAGGCCGACCAGATCAGCAGGAAGTCGTGTTTTGACTTCCCACGGCATAGAGGGAATATAGCAGTCCTTCCCAGTTAGAATTATGCTTGAGCAAGTCTAGAGGTGAGTGTCCATACCTATCGACCCTCCTATCAGTACTACTATCACCCAATAAATTCTGCTGTGGATAGTAGATATTGTATTGTCTGGGAAGGGTTCATGGGAGATACTGAGAAGACTCAGGAGAGGTTGCTGCATGATGCAGGGTTTCGAATTGCGATGGCTTGGCCGAATCTGCCTGCACTTTTTGTCCATCTCCTGCTGTTGCTTCAGCGCAATATTATGTCTTTGAATGTGCTTCTCCTGTACGTAATACATCAACAAGTTCCTTCATTGTCGGAAAATAATAAATAAAGAATCCCATCCATGTACTGCATACCATATTGTCGCGTTCACAGGGGGGGGGGGGGGGGGGATTAATATCCCCCAAGGTGACGGGTGGACGATCGAGCTTAAACTCCGATGAGGCATTCAATCAAACAATGGCGGCTCTGCTTTACACGCGCGGAAGCGGAGGATGACGAAGCTTACCTGCACAGTTTCCACTGGAGCGTCCTCGAACCATGATAATCAAGCAAGACCGACATGGAATGAAAATAATGCCAGGGACAAGAAATGCACGGTAAAACGAAATTCCTAAATTGGGGGGCCCCCATACGGACTCGTATACAACACAAGGGGAAAACGAAAGTGAAAAATAAATGTGTTTGTGTGGTGTGTACTCAGGTTTGAGCGGCCCTCAAACCCTGTCGGCCCTCAAATGGGTCCCCGAGTCCATGCACAGGAAAACAGGTCTTGGCACACAGCTGCGTTCACCCCAGCCGCCGAACGTGAAGTGAGCAGGCCCTCGTTCCTTCCTCGTCATCCGCTCCACAAAGCACCGCGGTCTCTCCAACACCCACGGCATGGCACACAGCCGTCACGAAGCCACAAACCAAGAGCGTCAGAGTGCACAAGCTGCGACCGCCTGCCACGAACGTCGAAAACAAGAGAAAGAAAATGTGCAACTGCACGCTATCAAGGCCAGCCTGGAGAGAGGGAAACGTGACTGCGTGTTATGAATGTCCCAATGCAAGAGTAAAAACTGTGACTGCTCGTCGTTAAACCCCGGACCAAGAGGAGGAAAATGGCGGTCCTCAGCCTTTTTGTTCCTGGGCTCGAACATCATATGATGCGCTCCAATCAAAGAGTCCATCTTAGCAGTCCATCGCCCTGAGCAATCATCACCTCTCGGAGCGGGGCCCCACGGCCCTGCCTGCTTGGTGTTGCGATGACTTGGCTTGCGGTGCCAGCGGCAGCGTTCAAATGTCTGAATCCGGTCACTTGTTATGGGGTTTAATTTAGGTGTGGAGTGCATGGCTGGTGTGGTGTGTGTCATAAGGAACAAGGGAAAAACCACAGAGGCAACTACATACAGGGAATTACCCTGATACTTACCTAATTAACATAGCTCCATCCCTCGCCATGGAGACAAATATACGACCTTACCGGACACACGGAGCTGACTTAAGTTACAGGTTTCTTCTTCTTCACGACAGTCGGAGCACACTACCCTGTACAATCCTATCTGGCCCGAAGGTATTTCATTGGTACCCCCGACAAACGTAGCAATATTATATACTGTACATCAGATCTGAAGTACAAAATTTAAAGTCAACGTTGAAAATGCCTTCTCTTGACTTCGTTTGACATTATTCCATGTCTTTTTTTTCTACTGACATTATTTACCCCACGCTCACGAAGCGAAAAGTGGGGTCGCGTACATAAGTTTCTGCATTTTTTAAAGAGCGTACATTGAAAACCATTCAACAGAGGAAATTGAAACCTTACCACATTTTACATCACCATTTGATATAGCGCATATTGAGTGTGTATCAAAAACCGTTCAACGGAGGAAATTGAAACCTTACCACATGTTACATGACCATTTGATATAGCGCATATTGAGTGTACATCGAAAAACATTAAACGGAGGAAATTGAAACCTTACCACATGTTACATGACCATTTGATATAGCGCATAATGAGCGTACATCGAAAAACATTAAACAGAGGAAATTGAAACCTTACCACATTTTACATGACCATTTGATATAGCGCATATTGAGTGTACATCAAAAACCATTAAATGGAGGAAATTGAAAACTTACCACATTTTACATGACAATTTGATATAGCGCATAATGAGCGTACATCGAAAAACGTGCGAAATTAGAATTATTGGAAACACCCTTGCTTGGTTGGTCAAACAAAACTAAGAAAAGGAAGAAGGACAATTTGGCGTTTTAATGATCTCCCAATTTATACATTATCATTCTATTCTGGCGTCTTTATCAGCCACCCGAGAACAAGAATAAAAGATACTTTGGAAAAGCTTATGTATGTACTCTATAGCAGACTTTTCAAAGTATAATTTGTACACATTTACCTCAGAATTGTAGATATAAATGCATTTACAAATTAGTAAGACTGTGTGAGGTAAGTATATTCTATGAATACCATCGACTTACCCTCGCCTGAGGACAGGGTATCGCATTTGAGTCCGTTTGTTTGTCATCTGTTCGTCCGCACAGAATCAATATGATTTTCTCTGCAACCGTTGGTCCGATTGACAGGAATTTTTCCCCATAGGTGCACCTCCGCATGTATAATTATTTTAATGATAATTATGACGTCATAGGTCACGTGGTATGGGAGCCATGTTGGAAAAACCGAAAAACTTTGCACCTCTATATCTCCGAAAGCGCTGCATAGAAAAAATTGAGACATGGCTCATTGGAAAGAACTCTCCATGGGAAATAAAATATGTTCATGATGTCATAGGTGCCTCCATTATGACGTCATAATTCGACAAGTATAAAACTTCATCCGATCAAGATGAAATTTCTTGAGCATCATCTTGGGATAAATTAGTGGAGAAAAAAAGAGGTCATCGGTCACGTGGTTCGCCCGCCATATTTGTTTAAACACAAAACACTTTAAAAACACTGAAAACATGTCCTGGCGAGGGTCTGCAATCTCTGATTGCTCTTTCTAGTTTTGATTTGTAATCTTATAAGCTATAAGGACCTTCCTGATGATTAAAATAATCAGACAGAAATCCCGGCTTAACGTCATACCCAATGTACGGTACTCCATGATGCAACACCCTGCCAGGGAAGCAGCGTATTGTTGTTAAAATCTTTGTTCCATCACAGTAATGGCACCCAAAGAGGCCAAAGGTGATTGCATGACCTCTGCGTTATCCAATCGATATTGAATTAGAGCAGTAGAGTATTTGAATATTGTGTTACAGTCTGTTGCTAACAACATCGTGGATGTTTAATCCTGCTTTGTGCCAAGAGGTAAGAATAAGTTATCTCTTGGACACAGTAGAGGCCTTTTTCTGCCCTCTGTTGGCGACGGGATGAAGTGTTGCTTGTAGTTGTTCTTTCTGAAAACAAAATCTGCAGCTGTGTTGTACCCACTGATCTAAATATAACTGGATCACTGACTCACTGGTTTGCTGAAAAATCTGCAGTCACCGGTCGCCACCTTGGTACTCCCCACCACATGAAAAAGCTCTATAAAAAATAAAAACTCAGTTTATTTTAAATCCTGCTCTTGGTACTCACCACAACATGAAAAAGCCCTTTGAAAATAAAAATTCACAATTTATTTAAAAACCTGATAATCTTATTTTGTTTCCACGTTATTTACCATTCAACTTTGGTCGGCAGGAAGTCCCAATATGGCGGCCGCGTGGCCTCATTCTCATTGAACAAGCGTTACGCCTCGGTCCCCCGTCGGGGAAGTGATGTGAGTTGACAAAGTGGAAGACGCAGAAAACATGCCATGATATGATATTTCGCTCACAAGGTTCAGACATACATGGAGGCGGCCATCTTGTATTTTGACATGGCGACCCAATTTTCAACAGCGTTCTTCCTTGTGCCTAGATACACCCACACACCAGATTAGAAGTTGGTACTTCGCTTATTTTTCAAGATATTCAGCTCACAATGTTCATACATGGTGGCGGCCATCTTGTATTTTGACGTGGCGACCCAATTTTCAATAGGGTTCTTCCTTCTGCCTAGATACACCCACACACCAGATTAGAAGTTGGTACTTCGGTTATTTTTCAAGATATTCCGCTCACAAGGTTCAGACATACATGGCATCAGACATACATGGCGGCGGCCATCTTGGATTTTGACGTGGGTTGCACCCACACACCAAATTTGAATGCGGTCCTTCGCTTACGCACGCACGCACGCACGGATGGACGGACGGACACACGGACGGAGGGGAAAACCATAGTCCCCCTTTCGCTCCGCGGTGCGACGGGGGACAACAAACGCATTCTCATTGAACGGAAGTTCCTCCATATTATATAGCTCAGTGGTTGCACCATGCTCTTAATAGTGTTGCTGTTGGTGAAACAGTTAATATTGGTCGAGATTATGCTGGGTGGTTTGCCATTGCCTTCCCAGCAGTTCGGTTAGGGCAGGGATTTGTAATTTGTTCAGCGTGCTGGCGATAGCTTGCCTACTCTTCACAAAGCGCACCGTGGGATATTTAACGTCTATCGATTAATGCCAGCAGACAGGACTCCCAGTTTAACCACCATCCCAGACTTCCAAATGTGGCAAGAACATTTTAGTTATTACCCTTGCCCGAGAAGAAGGGATTGCATTTGAGTCCGTTTGTCTGTCTGTTTGTCTGTCCGTCCGTCCGTTTGTTACTTGGGCCAAAAATGTTTTTTTGACAAATATGTTGATCACTTTGGCTTGTGTGTTTGTGTTTGTTTGTGTGTTTGACTGTCTGCTCACTTATACTTGCCTACAGGTCACAATTTTAAACCGATCTTCACGAAACTTCACCGCATGGTAGAGTTCCTGGTCCAACAAAATCATATATATTTTTGAGGTCAAAAGGTCAAAAGGTCAACATAGGCCAAAGGTCAACCACTTTTCTTCAAATTTCAAAAATCCTCAATTTTCATCCGATTGACTTGAAATTTGAATATGATTTTCATATCAGCTAACTGAATTCAACTACCAACTATTTTTGAGGTAAATTTTGGCCAAAAGGTCAACATAGGCTAAATTTCTAAAATTGTCAATTTTCATCCGATTAACTTAAACTTTGAAGATGATTTGCATATCAGGTCACTGAATTCAACCGCTAATTATTTTTGAGGTCAAAAGGATGCTTTACTGAGTGCCATTATACTTTGTTCTCTTTTGCCAAATCACTTATGAGTTCGGCAAGTATGGAAGTACGGCAAGGAAAAGATTCCGGCAAGTATGTTGATTGGTTGGTTGGTTTGTCTGTCTGCCTGTTTGTGCGCAATACTACGTCTACACCGTTGCACATAGAATCGCCAAACTTTAAACAACATATTTGTTCCAGGGCACAATTTTTAACTCTCTCGGCCCAAGGCCTCCAT
Source organism: Myxine glutinosa (assembly GCF_964187855.1). Classification (NCBI taxonomy): domain Eukaryota; kingdom Metazoa; phylum Chordata; class Myxini; order Myxiniformes; family Myxinidae; genus Myxine; species Myxine glutinosa. The sequence continues at coordinate 61,004,875 of NC_136267.1, forward strand.
TATGACGTCATAATTCTATAATTCGACAAGTACAAAACTTCATTCAAACAAGATGCAATTTCTTGAGTGACATGACGGCATAAACTGGTGTATAAAAAAAAAAAAATGATGACGTCATCGGTCACGTGGTTCGGCCGCCATATTTGAAAAACCGAAAAACTTTGCACCTCTATATCTCCGAAAGTGCTGAATAGAAAAAATTGAGACATGGCTCATTGTAAAGCACTCTCCATGGGGAATAAAATATGTTAATGATGATGTCATTGGTGCCTCCAATATGACGTCATAATTTGACAAGTACAAAACTTCATCCGATCAAGATGCAATTTCTTGTGCGCCATGTTGGCAAAAAGTGGTGGAGAAAAAAAAATGATGACGTAATCGGTCACATGGTTCGGCCGCCATCTTGGAAAAACCGAAAAACTTTGCACCTTTCTTTCTCCGAAAGTGCTGAATCTTACTATAATTCACCAAATGCACCTCTATATCTCCTTGGAGATCTCGCGAGATCTCGGAGACGGTGGGAGGGATTTTCGAAGCTCCACACGGTCTCCACGTTTTTCGAAGTTAAGTCTGTTCACAATTGTATTTTGTCGAAACTGTATTTATCTTTCGGTGTGTGAAGTTATTGTGTGCAACTTTGGTTGTTTCTCGGTGTTTATCTTTCATAAATTGATCGTCTGTTTGCCGTGTCGCGAGCAAGGCCTTTGCCGCGTCGCGAACGATTTGAAATCGAAGTTAAGTGATTGTTCCCATTTGTATTTTCGTTAAAACTGTATTTATTTATGGTGTTGTACGTATATTGTGTCCCGACGAAGATTTTTCGGTGCAAATCTTTCATACCTGTATTGAAAATCGTGTTAATTCGTGTCGTGTCTTGAGGCCTTGTACAGTGTGCACTGTACAACCTTGAGGCTTTGTTTTTCTCTCAGCGGTCCGTCGTTTTGTGATCCAATAACTTTCGCTCTCTGTATTCCCAGTCTTTTCACCCATAGCCTACTTCCTTGTGTAAATCTCAACTCAAAAAAAAAACAAAAAAAAACATTTCCTTCTCTGTTCTCATTCGTTTATTCATTCTTATTCGTTCGTTCGTTCGTTCTTCGACCACGTGTTTCTCCCCCATTTCCCCAGATAGTTTTTTCACTCATTAACCTTCAATGTTTACACTTTCCCCTCAAGTTATGTATTCCGTCATATTTTATAACACCTTTTTCTTCTTCTTCTTTAAAAGGCTGCTTTCGACTTGCTCACCAAATCAATTCATCCCAAAAAAAATATCCATCTCCTATAGTGCCTTTTTTCTACATTCCCTAAACTCTCCTGCACTCCATCCTCCATCCAGCGTCCTTAAACGTATTTTTAACTCGAAGGTCACAAGAAACTCATTTTGCAATAAATGTTCGTTTCCCATAAATCGTACACTTTCAAAAATCCAATCTCACCCCTCCCCTCCAAATCTTCCCCATAACCCCTCCCCTCCAAATCTTCCCCATCACCCCTCCCCTCCAAATCTTCCCCATCACCCATCCCTCTCAAATCTCCCCCCTTGCCCCCTCCCTCCTAAACTACCCCCTCACCCCTCCCCGCCAAGACGCCCCCTCGCCCCTCCCCTCCTAGACTCCTGCCTCACCCCTCCCCTCCAAATCTCCCCCATATCCCATCCCTTTCAAATCCCTCCCCTTGTCCCTTCCCTCCCAAACTCCCCCCTCACCCCTCCCCTTCAAATCTCCCCACCCTCATTGCTTCTCAATTTCCCCCCTCTCACTCCCCCTCCTCAAAGCGTCCTCCCCGCTTCTTCCCCCTTCAAACTCTCACCTCCATCTCCCCCAACCTTCTGCCTCGCTCTTCCCCCTCCTCAAATAACACCTCATTGTGGCTCACCCAATCACCATCAAACCTTTTGTCCGCCCCATCCTTCCCTTTCTCCGAGCTATTCTGAAATCTCTGACACACCTTCAACAGCTCTCCCTACCTCTTCCACCTCTTCCACATCTTACCCTACCCCTCCTCCCCCCTGTTCCGAATCTGATGCTCCCCCTTCCTCTTCATTAACGGTATGGACCTCAAACATCCGGGGCCTTCGTTCAAACTTAACTGATCTCTCCATACAGGTTGCTTCTGTCAAACCAGACGTGATCTGCTTAACAGAAACTTTCCTCCTTTATGATGTCTCTGATTCCATAGTATCTCTCCCGGGCTACTCCCTCCTCCGGTATGATAGACCTGAGCCTCGTCCTGGAGGCGGGGTTGCTATCTTTATCAAAAACTCTCTTCCTCACTCGCCCTGCACTGCACTCTCTCCACCTCACCCCCAGGAATACCTCTGGCTACGGCTTCCCCTTCGCTCCCACCTCTTGTTCATATGTGTGTTGTACCGTCCACCAAACAGTGATGACTCCATCTACATCTCGCTGTCTGATGATATGGACCAACTTCTATCTACTCATCCCAACTCTCTCTTCCTCATATGTGGTGATTTCAACTGTCATCATGCCAGTTGGCTGGGTGTGGGTACCTCTCTCACCAGCCATGGCTCCTCAGCAAAGGACTTCTGCGACTCACTGGGACTGACACAATCTGTCAATTTCCCGACCCGGATCTCAGTCAACGGAACATCTTCTCTTCTGGACTTGGTTATGACTAACTTCCCTGAAAATGTCTGCTGCTCTTCTTCTGCTCCGATCGGATCATCTGATCATGTCCTTGTTAAAGTGGACATCTCTCTGACCATCCTCAGGGAGCCTGCTCAGCATCGACGAGTCTGGCATTTCACTCAGGCCAACTGGCACGGTCTTCAAGCAGCCATCAATCATCTGGACTGGTCTCCCATCTCTACCACCTCTGACATCAACTCATCCTGGGAATTCTTCCAAAGTAAATTGCTCTCTCTCATGCACAGATTTATCCCATCTCGTCTTCAGTTGTCATACCCTTCCTCCCGTCCATGGTACACGGAATCTTGTGGTGAGGCTGTTGCCCAGAAACAACTTGCCTTCGTCTCCTGGAAAGCAAATCCAACGGAAGGAAATCTCATTTCCTTTCACAAAGCCCGAAACAAGTGTGTGTCCACCCTCAGGAGAGCCAGGAAACAATATCTCTCCGTTCTCAAGACCGAACTCTCTTATCTGTCTCCCTCTTCCAAATCCTGGTGGCGTCTGGTCAAATCCGTTTCTGGTGTTTGTTCCCCCTCCATCCCCTCCCTTACCTCAAACGGCTACACAGCTGACTCCGCACGTGAAAAAGCTGAATGCCTCAACTCTGTGTTTGCCTCTAAATCTTGTGTCCCAAACCCATCCCTCTCTGTACCCACCATACCCAGTCGTACCCTGCTGCTCCTGGACTCCGTGTCCTTTCCTCCTGACAAGGTGGAAAAGTTTCTGTCAACCCTCGACTCTGATTCTGCAACTGGACCCGACGGCATCAGCCCACGGGTCCTAAAATCCTGCTCTGCTGCTCTATCTCACCCTCTCTCTGTTCTCTTCACCCTCTCTTTTGCTCAAGGTCAACTGCCATCTGCTTGGAAATCAGCCAACATCACCGCTTTGCACAAAAAAGGTGCAAAAACAGATCCTAGCAACTACAGACCAATCAGCCTTCTCCCAATTATCAGCAAAGTCATGGAATCCATCATTGCTTCGGATATGAAATCTTTCCTCTTCTCCAATGGCTTGATCTCTGATCATCAATTTGGTTTCAGACCAGGTCACTCTACTCTGGACATGCTGCTTCTGCTGTCTCAACAATGGATGGAGGTCCTCAATGCCAAACAGGAAATTAGAGCTGTCTCCCTCGACATATCACGTGCCTTCGACACGGTCTGGCACCCCGCTCTGCTCACCAAACTCTCCTCCTTTGGTATCCATGGAAATCTCCACGCATGGCTGGCGGACTTCCTCTCTAGTCGTCGTCAACGTGTGGCCCTGAATGGGTTTCTCTCATCTCCTCTTCCTGTTCAGGCTGGAGTTCCCCAAGGCAGTGTTCTGGGCCCCATGCTTTTTCTGGTCTTCATCAATGATCTCTCTGACTCTCTCGAAAATCCTCTCTATCTCTTTGCTGATGACTCCACTCTCTGCCGCTCCATTCCTCTTCCCTCAGATCGGCAGTCTGCTGCCTCCTCACTCTCTGAAGACCTGGACAAAATCACAGACTGGTCAAACAAGTGGAACATGTCTTTCAATCCTGACAAATCTCACACTCTTACTATGTCTCTCCGAAAAGATCGACTGGACAACCCTCCCATCTACTTTCTCAACAATCCTCTCCAAGAAGTTGTCGCTCAAGATTTTGGGTCTCACTATCTGCCATGATCTTTCTTGGGAAAACCACATTTCCAAGCTGGCCTCCAAAGCCAGTCGCCGACTGGGCATCCTCCGTCGTGCGAAGTCCTTCCTCGGCACACCTGAGCTCCTCACCACATACAAGGCTTTCATCCGCAGCTCAATGGAATACTGTTCTCCCCTATGGGCCGGTGCTCCTGCCTCACACCTAGCTCGGCTTCACGCTGTTGAAACCAAAGCTTTCAGAATTATTGGAATCTCCCGCGATGAAGCTATCTCTGAGGGCCTTTCACTCACTCACCGCAGGCAGGTAGGTGGTCTTTCTGTCTTCTACCGACTCCTCTCCGGCCTTGCACCCCCAGCTCTCTCTGTGCTCTGTCCCCCAAATATTCCTACAGGTCGCACAAGATCTGCCAGCAACCCTCTGATGGTTAAACTGCCGAAATCTCGGCTCTCTGCTCACCTTCACTCTTTCATTCCTCTTTTCTCCCGCCTCTGGAACAAACTCCCTCACTCCCTTCAATCCCACTCCTCCCTCCAGGTCTTCAAAACAGCTGTTCACCACCATCTCTTATCTTCCCCCATCCAAAACCTTGATCTTTTCTACCCCCGCTAATTCACCCCAGATCCACCTTGTTTGAAATTCCAACTTCTTTCCTGGAAGTCCTGGCAGTGTCCATATGTTTTATAACTCTCCCACCGCCCCCTTCCCATGCCCCCCCCCCAAAGCCCTCGCCCTCTCTCAGATCTCTCGATGTCTCCATGTCTCTCGGTCCCTGCTCTCAAATGTTGTGTTTGTGTCCTTCCCCCTCTCTCCCCATCTTGTCTACCGCTCCCGATGTTATATGTTTTATGTGTCGGTTTGTCTTTCTGTGTGATTAATGTTCGCTCTTTCACGAGCCTCGATCTTGTATACAAAAAAAAAAAAAAAAAAAAAAAAAAAAATGTCCGTCTGTCTGTTCGAAGGTACCGTAAAAACTGCTGAACCGATCGCAAAGATATTGTTGCGGATCCGGGGGTCGGCGCCCCCCTTATTAAGGGGGGGAGGGGGTTCATCCCCTTGTATTTTACACAGGCCGATTTCCCCCAGTCCTGGAAATTACACGCTCCTTTGCGGGGTGAGATTGGCCAGGGTGATTGGTCAATGGATTCCCAGATACCTTTGCCAATCCCTCCGCAAAGCAGGGATATAATTCCCTGCTCGGACCCGGACAAGATGGAAATTGCCGAGCGGTTTTAGCAATCCGAGGTCCGAGCCGTTAGCGGTTGACTAACCCGATTCTGAGCGGTTCCTATATCGTGCCACAGGTATTCAATTGGGAAAAGACGAAAGCGACCGGATGGAGGGGAAACCAAAAGTAAGGAAAGAACACAGGTTTATTAACTATGTACAATACTAAAGAGGAAACGACAGGCAAGAATATACAAGAAGAGGAAATAAAAGGACATAGGCCAAGCTTAGACACTCTTAATTAACACGCCCAGGACAGAACAAACACACTTACACGAAAGGATGGGATGGCAGGTATGGTAGGAGGCGAAGGGTCCAGGTAGCTGGTAGGCATCGAGGTTCGGGCAGGTGGTTCAGCGTTGAGGTCCGGCTCCAGGGTCACGCTCCACTCCACGCGTTGGGTTCGAGGTGAAACCCGGCAAGCAGCGCGTCCAATATTGTCGCGGTAGCGGACCGACCCTCTCTCTCTCTCTCTCTCTCTCTTCGACTTGCCTCTGGTGGCTCGACCCTGTCACTCTCCTTCGGTCCGACTTCCAACTCCCAACCAACTGTCGAAGTAGGCCGATCCGCTTATATTGGCCGATCGCGTATTAAGCCGCCTGGTTTTAGGTTACGCCCACCGGTGAGCTCGCCTCGGCCCTGATTGGTCGCGAGCGCTCACCGGTCCGCCCCTTGATGGTGCGTTGATGGGGCCACGCCTCATTCCTGGCGCTTGGGTAACTCCTCCCCCTTCTTCTCCAACTCTGCCACGTGGCTTATGGCGTCTTTAGACAGGCGCTGCGGCTGGCAGAGACGCGCCATATAATTTGGAGAGGGTAAAGCCGCAAAATGAATAGGATGGGAATTTGAGAAGGGGCCGAGGTTATTTGATTAATACAACGCAGAGTCAAACTATTGGGAACAGATCCTTAACTGAAACATAGACTAATGAAATAACTAGACAGGTTTCTAAGGTGTCCTACGTGTTGTACATGGCCTAACTAGGGTGCAGCCTTTACAAAGGGGGATATTTACAAGAATTATTATTTTACAAAGTGAAGGTTCTAAAAACCATAACACGGCACACTTCGCTCCTCCAGGCACGTCCCGGCCCGACAGAACTTTAACTTAGTGTGACACTCAGGTGTGGTAACCCTCTACTATTAACTTCACCCTGAGTGCGACATTTTAAAAACAATTAAGTATGTCCCGCCTGCTGCGTTGCATTCTACCTAACAGATTCACACCCACAGACTAACCGAATTCCAGAATTATTTTGAAACTACACATTGACGGTGGGGAGCGTTATTTTCAAAGACTACTATTTGGTATTTACAAACTACACCCAGGACCTGTCTTTTGGGAAACAAAAGAAGAACTTTTGAAAAGAGGAAAGGCATGCACTGCACTGCACCGATACCACCAGCACCAATAAGATAAAAGCACCAAAGCACGAAAAGCACCATCCAGTGCACAGTCATACACTTCAATATAACACGATGCCTTGTGATGTCTTCTCAGCTGGGCCGATGGTTCTGGATGTTTTCCTGCGTCCTGCCTATTTAAAAATAAAAGGGCACAAAACGCGTCCACTTTTTAAATTATGGCCAGCAGGGGCCAACTAAGGGTGGTCCACCTGCATGGCTTAGGTGCCACCTCAACCGTGGTCCGCAAGCAAGCTTTCCACTGGCCACAATGGCCAGTCCCCAGCAGAGGTGCCAGGCCCCAAAAGGTGGGGTCCATGAGTGGTGCTCGGCCACAACCGTGTGGTCCATATGGTACTAGGCCGCAAGACGTGTGGTCCATAAGTGGGGTACCAGTCCAAGCAGGCAGCAGCGAGGTCGCGGGCACACAACTGCGAACACATGCGCACTCCCCCCGGGCCCAAAATGAACAAATCCGTGAGTGGGGGAAGGAGGACAAGCAAGCAGCAGGGCAAGATCGCAAGAGTACACGTTAAAACAAGGCAATGCAAGGTGAGGTGCACTGGAGAGCGAGCGGAGAAAGCTCGTCCCTAGCGTACGTCCCCCCCCCGCCCCCCCGTCCCCCCCTATAACCTAACCTACCCTTGCCCCTACCCCGCATTTACACAATTTACAAATTCGTCTCTACGTCCTGTCTTCCCCATATCTCCCCTAATTCAAATTCATCATCAATCCTTCTAACCCAAATTTTCCACCAATCAATTCCTCATCAACCCCTCATAAGGAGGAAGAGATGGAATCACAAGCACAATGTCACCCCCACGTCGTGATGCGTCTTACATAACAAATATTTGCACAACCCGGTGGTGTGGAGTCCTGTCACCTCGGGTGAGTGGATGCGGATGGTGCGAAGAGACTTTCTATCCTAACTACCTTCTAAATGACTTTAACACACTTTACACTACCCGGGGTATTTCCCTGCCAAACCATTGGCCATTTTTACTCTATGTGGTTCTAAGAACCGAACTCCCATTGAACATACCGTGGTGCTCACCAATTTGGGGTCTCACTCCCCCGATTCTACTCCCTGTGCCCTCGCACAATTTCCGGGCTGGGTCGTGTGGCGCTCCCAGCAGGTCCGCTCACCTGCATATCTCCGCCACTGTAGTTGCCTCCCGAGCTTACCAGCTCCTTACCCGAACCTACCTGGGGAAGGCCCTCTGGCGCTCTCACCCCCTACCGCCCTCTCTGGCGTCGGGCTACCCGGGTCCGTCCTCCGGATCCTCGGGCCCCATTGAACAACTCACTAAATGGCTCCCAGAGCCTACCTGCGGCCTCACCTGGCCGACAGACTAACAGTGGCGGAGTGCCCATTTAACCATACGTACTAACAGGTCACACGCCCAGCCGATTTCATTTCACTAATCCACCCAACACAACACTTCCGTGCAACTACTCGCACCACAGATGCCAATATCCAACCACAATTTACCTACTCCCTCTACCTACTTTAAAACTACCCTCCCCGGGTACTCGTGAGGGGGTCCATCCTTCCCCACTCACCCTTTCGCACCAACCACTCCACTCCACATATTCCACACTACTCACTCCACACCATCCATTCCATACTCCATTTATTCCATGCCATCTATTCCATGCAACCATACTCCATTCACCTGTACTTCACTTGCACACCTGGTGGCACTTGCACACCTGGTGGCACTTGCACACCTGGTGGCACTTGCACCCTCCTTTCCTCCAGGCGCATTCACTCAATCAAAGCAATGACACCCATCTCTCACGAGCATTGCCTCACTTCATCACCCTCACCACAAACACATAGCATCATCTAAGCTGACTACTCCCTTCTGAAACTCGTGCTCCCCGTCTTCCCTTATCCGAAGCACTCCCTCGTCGTTATCATCCATACTAATCTCTCTACGTCCCCTCTACAGGTATGATGTCGCTACTTAAATCTACAGTTACCTATGGTCATTTCTAAACCCCAACATTATCCAAGCCCTCCCTGGCTAGGTTTTCACCGCCATAACCCCATAAACTAATGCTCATGTGCCCCAATGTGTGAGGGATGGTAGGGATACCACCCCCCGACACTGGGTATCAATGTTCAACCATCACGATTCCCAATTTCGAATCACTAGTAATTTCAAGCCAATTCCAATTTCAAATCCCTATTAATTCCAAACAATAACACGATCATCATCACAGTCCGCTATATCTGAGCCTCCTCGGTACATCCATGCATTCTTTACAGCTCGGCTTCGCAAAGCCGAGCAATGCATACGGGTGGTTTGGTCTACTGTAGGTTGAGTCCGTCCGGCATTCGGTTCAGGGGAGGAGGTTTGGTTGGGCCAAGGCACCAGGCACCATCCCGGCGCAACGCCTTGCGCTCCCATGAGCGATGGCCCAGCCTTGCCCGGCCGGAACGTCGCCACCGCAAGGGGGCGCCGCTCCGACCCCTCCTACCTTCCCGCGAACCGGGCCGGTCACCTTGCCTAGCAAAGCTCGGAATCGACCGTGCAGGGCGGGTCCCGGCCCGGATCGTGCACGGCGCCCCGTGCAGGGGCAACACGGCTACGATCCCCGCCGGCTCCCGCAGCACACAAAGAACACCACGCACCGAGAGCTCGCGTCAGCTAAACGTCGGTCTGAACGCTGTCCCGGTTAACGTCGATGCCTTACCCGCATGCTCACACCATGCGTTCCTTCTCTTACTCACACATTCTCGCACGCCAATGCCTCTCATACAACCCATACATTCCCTGCACTCTATCACCGCACTCTCTGTCCGTGCACACCACCCAGGCACACTCATTCCGCTCATAGGCTTCGTTACACACCTGACCACCGCACACCTCCTCACACACTCGTCGTTCGCACACTTCATTAACACACCTCCTCGCACCCACTCCTCGGTTACATCCTCTGTAACACTCACCACGGGTGTGCACTCCCTCGTCGAACACCCAATCACGCACTTCACCACCAACTCAAGTGTGCATTCTCGCACCCGCTCCTCACCCATCTCACTCTCTGTATCACAATCACTCCAACTATCACACTCTGATGTGCATTCACGCTCGCACTCGGTAACACACTCGCGCTCCGACGCCATTCATACACGCGCGCCATTGCCATTCATAACGCGCACCATGGACCTTTTACGAGCGCCCGGGTGCCGCCTCGATCCCAACCGCGCGAAAAACCCTCTCGCGCCAAACACTCTCCCGAAAAATCTTTTCGCCCCATATACTACCCGGGTCACCTTGGGGATTCTTCTTCTTTGCTTCTCCACCACCTGCAAATCTTTATTGGGGTTAAGCACGGCATCACAATGCGAATACAGACTTTGCATGCATTCCATCTCTTCACCCCGCGAGTGCTTTTCTACGTCTGCGGTCTCCTGAATTCCAATTTCCACTATTATTAATTCTTTAATTTCTTTTTCCTCGACGACCTCTGGCTCTAATAAAAATTTCTTTTCTACCTCAGCGGTCGCTGGCTTCCCCATACCCCGGGTCGCGATCTCCACACCGGTCCACGTGACCATGCTTTGTTCCAACTCGCTTTTCCCGCGCTCCTCAAGCCGCGTTACCTCGTCGCGTACAATTGCGACCTCCTCACCCAACCTGCAGTTAACCTCCCTCTCACACTCCCTTGCTTCATACCGGGCTTGCCCCCTCACCAGCCCCTCATTAATTTATTTGGCTTGGCTTCCCAATTCCCCAATTTGACTTCCCATTGCATCCATATTTTCCCTCTCCTTACTCAATCCCCCTAATTTGGTTTCCAATCATTTCCCATTTCCTCAATTTGGCTTCCCAAATCATTTTTTAATCCCTCAATTTTATTACTCTGAGCATCCATTTTATTTTCCATCTGCCTACTATTCTTTGCCATGTCTTCACCCGTCTTGACCATAAAGGCCCTCATTTGTATCATAAATAGGTCCCAGTCCGTTGGCACCGCGGGCTCGGCTGCCGCGGCCATGTGCGAGGCACCGCCATTTTGTGCTGCCGCGACCACGTGCGAGGTGCCGCCATTTTGCGCACCTGCAACCCCCACTACCCCACCTTCTTCAACCCCCTCCTCCATTCCTCCAAATTGTTCCCTGGGATCCTGGGTTGCCTCCAACTCTTCCTCTTCTATCTCTCCCACCGGCATCCGATCGCCTTGACTATCCATGGCACGACCTTAATTTAGATGTTAATGAAAATTTCGGCTGCTCCTAATTTTGACCAAATTTTTTAGATGTTAAAAAATTTGGTTCGGATTCAATCCCACTCCCCGACACCAATTGTTGCGGATCCGGGGGTCGGCGCTCCCCTTACCAAGGAGGGGGGGGGGGGTTAATCCCCGTCTTTTACACTGGCCGATTTCCCCCAGTCCTGGAAATTACACGCTCCTTTGCGGGGTGAGATTGGCCAGGGTGATTGGTCAATGGATTCCCAGATACCTTTGCCAATCCCTCCGCAAAGCAGGGATATAATTCCCTGCTCGGACCCGGACAAGATGGAAATTGCCGAGCGGTTTTAGCAATCCGAGGTCCGAGCCGTTAGCGGTTAGCGGTTGACTAACCCGATTCTGAGCGGTTCCTATATCGTGCCACAGGTATTCAACTGGGAAAAGACTAAAGCGACCGGATGGAGGGGAAACCAAAAGTAAGGAAAGAACACAGGTTTATTAACTATGTACAATACTAAAGAGGAAACGAAAGGCAAGAACATACAAGAAGAGGAAATAAAAGGACATAGGGCAAGCTTAGACACTCTTAATTAACACGCCCAGGACAGAACAAACACACTTACACGAAAGGATGGGATGGCAGGTATGGTAGGAGGCAAAGGGTCCAGGTAGCTGGTAGGCGTCGAGGTTCGGGCAGGTGGTTCAGCGCTGAGGTCCGGCTCCAGGGTCACGCTCCACTCCACGCGTTGGATTCGAGGTGAAACCCGGCAAGCAGCACGTCCAATATTGTCGCGGTAGCAGACCGACCCTCTCTCTCTCTCTTCGACTTGCCTCTGGTGGCTCGACCCTGTCACTCTCCTTCAGTCCGACTTCCAACTCCCAACCAACTGTCGAAGTAGTCCCACGCGGCTGCTTATATTGGCCGATCGCGTATTAAGCCGCCTGGTTTTAGGTTACGCCCACCGGTGAGCTCGCCTCGGCCCTGATTGGTCGCGAGGGCTCACCGGTCCGCCCCTTGATGGTGCGTTGATGGGGCCACGCGTCATTCCTGGCGCTTGGGTAACTCCTCCCCCTTCTTCTCCAACTCTGCCACGTGGCGTATGGCGTCTTTAGACGGGCGCTGTGGCTGGCAGAGATGCGCCATATAATTTGGAGAGGGTATAGCCGCAAAATGAATAGGATGGGAATTTGAGAAGGGGCCTAGGTTATTTGATTAATACAACGCAGAGTCAAACTATTGGGAACAGATCCTTAACTGAAACATAGACTAATGAAATAACTAGAGGTTTCTAAGGTGTCCTATGTGTTGTACATGGCCTAACTAGGGTGCAACCTTTACAAAGGGGGATATTTACAATAATTATTATTTTACAAAGTGAAGGTTCTAAAAACCGTAACAATATTTTGGGTGGGTAATCCTGGGACCCCTGGGAGTAAAATAGGCTATTTGGTTTTCCCAATTTCAGCTTTGGTCTCCAGCATTCTCAAGTTTGGACTCCCGCATAACATTCGCGTTCGCATAACGTTCATTGTGACGATGTTCTCATTGTGACGATCTTACGATAATTCACCAAATGTCCGTCTGTCTGTCTGTTCGAAGGTACCGTAAAAACTGCTGAACCGATCTCAACGATATTTTGGGCGGATAATCCTGGGATCTCCAGGAGTAAAATAGGCTATTTAGTTTTCCCAATTTCCCAATGTCGGCAGAGTGTCACAACTGTGCCTATCGGCCGGCCTCGAAGACCGAAATTGTGACGGTGTCACCCGAGAAATCATGCAGCGAAAATGAATGAACTCATTCATTTCGTCATCTAAAGAGTGACGCGCATGAATGGATGAACGAGATCCTCACTGTCCCTATCTACTATCCAGCGAAGCCACAGCCAAGGGAACGGGCTTGGCGGAATCAGTGGGGAAAGAAAACCCTTTTGAGCTTGACGCTAGCCCGACTCTGTGAAGGGACTTGAGAGGCCGTAGGCACTCAATAGGGCTGGACCCGTGAAATTTCGGGGATTTTTGGTAAAATTACCTCAGGGTAAAGTTACATAGGGAAACACCGTGTTAAATTTCCGTCGCCGAAGGACTCTATTTCTTATTGCGAAATTCTCTAAGACTTCGCCTCTAGGAGTTAATGAAAATATTAACTTATATAAAAATTAGTTTTCTAAGACTGAAGCGGAGTGACGTCATCACGCCCTTAGTTTTCTAAGACTGAAACGCAGTGACGTCATCACGCCCCCACCATGAGTGTCAAAGGTCGTTTGAAGAAGAAGAGCTCGGAGTTGGACTGGACACGAGGCGCAGCGGACGCCATTTGGAAGAGCTGAGAGGACTCAGTCGTGATAGGGTGAGCCTGAGTGAGTATATCAAGACAAGAACAAGAGCTAGAAGGAGGTATGTACGGTGCGATTCATATAATATATTGTTTAGTTATCGTCGATGAGGAATTTGGGGTCGGAATGGGTGATCGGCCTGGGTGACTCGGTCTCGACTAGATGCTAGGCCGCACCTCATTTTGTTAAATAAAGTGGTCACAAAATATTTTTTGATGGTTTTAATGCTTATCATTAGATGCAGAACGTTCGTAGTGAGGTATAGATATATGGATTGACATCGGATGGCATGGGATTTGGGATTTAGGAACTCCGGGGTTCTTTTCATTAGGAATATATGCGATTTGCTCTTGGAAGCCCTCGAGAGTGAACGGGGACTCGGATCTTAATTCTGTCTTCAGATTTTGCAGTCGCTAGATTAGCTTAACACTCAATAGAACGGGACCCGCGAAATTTCGGGGATTTTTGGTGAAATTACCTCGGGGTAAAGCTACATAGGAAAGCCCCATGTTAAATCTTCGTTGCCGAAGGACTTTATTTTTTGCGAAATTCATCCTGACTTCGCCTCTAGGAGGATACAGGGGTATCTGTGGATAACGGGAACCTTTATTTGGCGAAATTGGGACTGATATTGACCGAGTTATTCAAAATATTAACTTATATCAAATAAATCTTTTGTGATTTTGTATTTTGCGCACCTGTATCGTTGGAGGTATTGACTTATATAGGGTTGGTTTTCTAAAGCTTATATCAGAATATTAACTTATATCAAATGGGTCTTTTGAGGGGAAAGTGTGATGACGTCACCACGTCACGCGGCACGAATGCGCGCCTGTGTCGTTGGAGATACTGACTTCTATAGGGAGGCCCCATCACCCTCCCCCATCACCCTGCCATCGCCCTGCCATCACCCTCCCCCATCACCCTGCCATCACCCTGCCATCACCCTCCCATCACCCTGCCATCACCCTCCCATCACCCTGCCATCATCCTCCCATCACCCTTTATTGGACCATTTGACTTCTGTAGGGTCGGTTTTCTAAGGTTTATATCAAAATATCAAATAAATCTTTTAAGGTGAAAGCGCGATGACGTCACCATGTCACGCGGCACGAATGCGCACCTGTGTCATTGGAGGTATTGACTTATTTAGGGTTGGTTTTCTAAGGCTGTCGGCCGCACCTCATTTTGTCAAATAAAGTGGTATTCGGGTGGTTCCGGTATTTGGGACCACAGGGACGGAAAGTGCAGGTACGGGGTGCTTGGCACTCCCCAGCCGGCCCGCTCTGAAGGTTCGGATCGGGACACCGGGATTCATTCCGGTCGCCCGGTCGGCCCGGAGGTGGGGGTGCGGGGCCTGTCACGGAACGTCAAAACAAACTCCTCCCTCCCATCCCATCACCCTCCCATCACCCTGCCATCACCCTCCCCCATCACCCTGCCATCACCCTCCCATCACCCTGCCATCACCCTCCCATCACCCTTTATTGGACCATTTGACTTCTGTAGGGTTGGTTTTCTAAGGCTTATATCAAAATATCAATTTATATCAAATAAATCTTTTAAGGTGAAAGCGCGATGACGTCACCACGTCACGCGGCATGAATGCGCGCCTGTGTCGTTGGAGGTATTGACTTATATAGGGTTGGTTTTCTAAGGCTGTAGGCCGCACCTCTTTTTATCGAATAAAGTGGTATTCGGGTGGTCCCGGTATTTGGGACCGTAGGGACGGAAAGTGCAGGTACGGGGTGCTTGGCACTCCCCAGCCGGCCCGCTCTGAAGGTTCGGATCGGGACACCGGGATTCATTCCGGTCGCCCGGTCGGCCCTGAGGTGGGGGTGCGGGGCCTGTCACGGAACGTCAAAACAAACGGCCTGCCGGGGCCGCCCAAAAGTCGGGCGTGAGGGGCGCGTCCACTAATGGAACGCCTCTCGCTTCCCAGATCGAGGGCCACGTGGTCAGGAGAACCTCGTCCCTTCTGGTTGCCCTGCCGTCCCGCCGTGGGCGCGGGCAGGGTGTACTTCAAACTAAGCTTAAGTGTCAAGTGTTAAGTTCCTCCTTGCCCTCGCAAGGGAAAGGCTAGGGTCAAGCTCTTCCAAATTTCCAAACACTAGAAATCGGACATCTCAAATTAATTAAATAATTTGTTAACACATCTCAGTCGCCCGCGACCTCTCTAGCGCGGGCGTCGAACCAGTTCATTCCCGGTGCGGCCGGGCCGAATATCGGCCCGGACGTGGCTGAAGCCATTGATTCCGCCGTAGCACGCTAACGCGTAGGCTCGCGCGTCCCCGGTCCGCCTGGGCTCCGCGGGTGTCCTACCGTGCCCGGCACTGCTGATCTCTCTTGCTTCCGGGAGTAGGTGCCGGTGCCCGGGGACGGAGTTCGCTGTCTAAACATGGTAGCGCTAGGCCAGTGGGACCGCCGGGACCCACGTGCACTCACAAGTTGTTCTGCGCGTGGGCGGCAGTATCAGACTGGGGCGCCCAAACGCTCCCCGGCTAAAGTTCATCCTGAAAGCGCCCACATTGTGCGGACAAACCAAGTCAAGGGCCACATGGTCAGGAGAACCTCGTCCCTTCCGGTCACAACTGTGCCTATCGGCCGGCCTCGAAGACCGAAATTGTGACGGTGTCACCCGAGATGTCGCAGAGTTTTCCCAATCAGTGCGCCAGAACAAATCCTTTCAGAATCTTGTTCACAAATACACGAACACACGAACACACACACACACGGACGGACACGATCCAATGCGGAACTCCCTGGCAGGAGTAATAAACCTGAAAATCGTAGAGCCAGAACCAGAATTATTTATTTGGTCTGGGAAGCCCATGCGAGGTTTGTTCTTCTTCAGCCTCTCACAACCCTGGGTGAATATGCGATCTTTAAAAAAAAAGTTGGAATTTTGCCAAATCTGTTTTATTCGTTTGTTAATATACCTCAGCCATTGACAAATCTGGAACTAAGTCTTTATAAGTTCATCAAATACTGACACCGCAAATGACATTCGCTGAGCGAAATGTTGATATCTCTTCTGAGGTAAAAAAGAAAAGGAAAAAAAAAAAAAACGTTTTAAAACATTATACGTATCAAACGATACATTTGATGAAACGGGGAAACCTAATACACACTTTGGTGGTTTTAAAATGACAGAATATGTCTTTATTAGAAAGAAAAAATGAAAATTGAAGACGACGCTGCTAAAAAAATACACCGCTCTAACGCATAACCACGAGTTTAAATTACATTTACAACAAATATGAAAACTATTTTCATATCACAATGTTAAATATAGAATATATAGAAGATAATGTTTTTTAAAATGAGCCCTATCTTCCAATGGTAAAAAAATCCTTCAAAAAATTCCTGGATCGGGAATAATATCCTGAGCTTCACCAACAACTAATCAATTCTTCCTTATCCCAAGGGCAATCATCCCACCAACTTTCATCCAAATCCGTTCAGAACTTTTCCAGATATCTTGTTCACGAACACACGAACACACGCACACACACACACACACACACACACACACACACACACACACACACACACACACACACACACACACACACACACACACACACACACACACACACACACACACGAGTGAATGCATTACTCCCTGGCGGGAGTAACAAACACATGCGCCAAACTAACACATTGAAGGAACTGCGCTCCAACGCGAGTCGAAAGAATTGACGCGACCAAAGACGGAACTCGTCCGAGTTGCTTTATTGAAACAAAACAGCTCAGGTATTCTGACAAGCCCGTTTATCGGGCAGCAATATATATACACATTTATGTCGGGAAGTTTGCCCGGCAAAAGCTATACCGGGCATGCCTGGGTGTCAAGGGCGAGCCTTGGAAAGGCGAGTCTGGACCTGCCCGGGCGTGTTTGGCTGCGGCCTGGCAAGTCGAGGCTGGGCGTGCCCGGGCGCTCTGGACGAGCCCTGGAAAGGCGATAGCGGGCATGCCCGGACGCTCTGGGCGAGCCCTGGAAAGGCGATAGCGGGCATGCCCGGGCGCTCTGGGCGAGCCCTGAAAAGGCGATAGCGGGCATGCCCGGACGCTCTGGGCGAGCCCTGGAAAGGCGAGAGCGGGCATGCCCGGGAAAGACGAGACCGGGCGTGCCCGGGAGGTTCGGGCGTGCCCGGGAACAGTGAGTCCGGGCATGCCCGGGAGAGGCGCGTCTGGCCGTGTTCTGGCCGGTGCAAGGCGATTGTGTGCATCCAGCGGTAACCGCTACACACGCCCCTCCAGAATCGACCTGCACCGGCAGGGTCAATTTAAGGGGGGTCCGGATGACCCGGCCGAAGCGACCCCTGGAGGGTCGTGGGGAGGGGTCCGACGTGGTGGTGGGTGGTCGAGCGGGGGGAACTGTGGACGGGGGGCGGCCTCGCTGCGGAGGAAGGGCCAACCGTGGTGGTCGGTCGACGTCCATGTGCGCCGGTTTGAGGCGGTCCACAGAAATCCGGTCCGGCCGGCCGCCGAAGTCGACGATGAAAGACTTGTCGCCCCGTCGCAGGACCTGGAAGGGCCCGTCGTACGGCGGCCGGAGTGGCCCCCGGTGCGCGTCATGACGCACAAAGACGTACTCCGCTGTGCGAAGCGCCGGGGGGACGTAGGACTGGGGGCCACCGTGGCGGGACGTCGGCACGGGGGCAAATCGTCGGGCTGCCTCCTGGAGGTCCGAGCGCTGGCGAGCGGCGGACCAGGGACTGGTAGCGTCGGGCACGAATTCGCCCGGGACGCGGAGCGGCTGGCCGTAGACGAGCTCGGCGGCGGACGCCTGGAGGTCTTCCTTGGGGGCCGTGCGAAGGCCCAAAAGGACCCACGGCAGCCGGTCGGCCCAACCGTCGTCCTGAAGGCCGGCCATGAGTGCGGCCTTCATGGAGTGATGAAACCGCTCGCACAACCCGTTGGCTTGGGGGTGGTAGGCCGTGGTGCGGTGCAGCGTGACCCCCAACGAACGGGCGACCGCGCCCCAAAGCTCAGACGTGAACTGTGAGCCGCGGTCGGACGAGATGTCCGCTGGTGCGCCGAAGCGCGCGACCCAGGTGGCGATGAACGCCTGCGCCACGTCGGCGGTGGTGGTGGAGGCGAGGGGCACGGCCTCCGGCCACCTGGTGGTCCTGTCCACCATGGTGAGCAGGTGGGTGAACCCCCGCGAGGGGGGCAGGGGACCCACCAGGTCCACGTGGACGTGGTCGAAACGCCGTTCAGGCACGGCGAAAGGTGCCAGCGGGGCCTGGGTGTGGCGGTGGACCTTGACCCGCTGGCAGGCCGTGCAGGCGTTGGCTCAGTCGCGGATGTTTCGTCGAAGGCCGTGCCAGACGAAACGCGCCGACACCAGCTTCTGAGAAGCTTTCCGGCCCGGGTGAGAAAGGCCGTGGATGGAGGCGAAGATGCGGCGCTGCCAGGAAACGGGCACGATGGGGCGAGGCTGGCCCTGGGAGACGTCGCAGAGCAGGACGGTGCCCGCGAAGGGAATGTCGGCCAGGCGGAGGCCCGTGTCCGCCGCACGGAGTGCCTGCACCGAGGCGTCGGTGGTCTGGTCGGCCGCCATGAGCGCGAAGTCCACGCCGAGGTGGACCGCGTTTGCGCTGGCCCGAGAAAGACAGTCGGCCACGGCGTTGTCTTTGCCGGCGACGTGCCGGATGTCCGTGGTGAACTCCGACACGGCGGAGAGGTGGCGCTGCTGGCGGGCCGACCACGGCTCCGTGACCTTAGCCATTGCGTAGACCAACGGCTTGTGGTCGACGAAAGCCGTGAACGGGCGGCCCTCCAGGAGGTGTCGGAAATGGCGAACGGCCAGGAATAGCCCGAGCAGCTCGCGGTCGAACGTGCTGTAGTTTAACTCATTCGGCCGGAGTTGCCGGCTGAAAAAAGCGAGTGGCTGCCAAACCCCGTCCACCCATTGCTCATGGACGGCACCCACCGCGTAGTTGGAGGCGTCCGTAGTGAGGGCGATGGGCGCGTTGAGCACCGGGTGAGCCAGCAGCGTTGCGTCGGCGAGGGCCCATTTGGCGCTGGCGAAGGCCACGTCCATGGCCGTGGACCAAACAATGTCATGCTTGGCCGGCTTGCCCCGGAGGGCCTCGTAAAGGGGCCGCATGAGCTGAGCAGCGCGGGGCACGAATCGGTGATAAAAATTCACCATGCCGACGAACTCTTGGAGGGCCTTGATGGAACGGGGACGCGGGAACGTGGTGATGGCCTCGACCTTGGTCGGCAGCGGCACGGCCCCGGTCTTGGTGATGCGGTGGCCCAAAAAGTCAACGGTCGTCGCGCCGAAGTGGCATTTGACCGGGTTGACAATTAAGCCGTGCTCGCTGAGGCGACCGAACAGTGTTCGGAGGTGGAGGAGGTGCTCGGCGCGGGACGTGCTGGCGACGAGGATATCGTCCAGATAGACGAAAAGAAACGGCAGGTCGCGCAGCACGCCGTCCATCAAGCGCTGGAACGCCTGGGCCGCGTTCTTGAGGCCAAACGGCATCCGCAAAAATTCGAACAGGCCGAACGGCGTGATGACGGCCGTCTTTGGGACGTCGGCCGCCCGGACAGGTACCTGGTGGTAGCCCCGTATCAGGTCAATTTTCGAAAAGATGACCCGTCCCGCCAAACGGGCGGAAAAGTCCTGAATATGCGGGATCGGGTACCTGTCGGGGGTGGTAGCATCGTTGAGACGGCGGTAGTCGCCACACGGGCGCCATCCACCCCCCGGCTTTGGCACGATGTGCAGTGGCGAGGCCCACGCGCTATCGGAGCGCCGCACGATGCCGAGGTGCTCCAACGCGTCGAACTCGGCCTTCGCCACGGCGAGCTTGGCCGGGTTGAGGCGGCGGGCGCTGGCGTAGACCGGCGGGCCCGTAGTGGGTATGTGGTGCTCGATCCCGTGCCGCACCGCGACGGCCGAAAACGTCAGCCGCGTGAGGACCGGGAATTCCGCGAGCAGGCGAGCGAACTCGTTCGCTGCCGGGAGGGCGCACGCCAGTTCGGTCGGCGCACGATGCCGAGGTGCTCCAACGCGTCGAACTCGGCCTTCGCCACGGCGAGCTTGGCCGGGTCGAGGCGGCGGGCCCTGGCGTAGACCGGCGGGCCCGTAGTGGGTATGTGGTGCTCGATCCCGTGCCGCACCACGACGGCCGAAAACGTCAGCCACGTGAGGGCCGGGAATTCCGCGAGCAGGCGAGCGAACTCGTTCGCTGCCGGGAGGGCGCACGCCAGTTCGGTCGGCGCGGAGCTGAAGGTGCGCCGACCGTGCTCATCGTGCACGCCAGGGAGCTGAAGGTCTCGGCGTTGACAAGGCGACGACGTTTGACGTCGACCAGCAGCCCGTGCGCGCAGAGGAAGTCGGTGCCCAGCAAAGCCATGGGGACGCAGGCGGTCACAAAAGTCCATTGAAAACGCTGGCTGCCGAAGCAGAGGGTGACGACGCGTGGGCCGAAAGTGCGTATGGCCGAGCCATTAGCAGCGACCAAAGAGGGGCCGCAAACGGCGTCCCGCCTGTCCTGCTCGGAGGCGGGTATGACGCTCAGTTGGGCGCCGGTGTCACACAGGAAACGCCGCCCAGACGCTTTGTCCCGAATAAACAGCAAGTTGCCCGAGTGGCCGGCGCTCATGGCTGGGAATGAACGCCGGCCCGGCCGTTTCCCGACCTGCCGAAAGTGCACGGGGGCCGGCACTTCCGAGCCCTGTGTCCGAACCTGGCATGGTAATAACACCACGCCCGGTCAGGTGGAGGCCCCGGCCGT
Source organism: Myxine glutinosa (assembly GCF_964187855.1). NCBI lineage: Eukaryota > Metazoa > Chordata > Myxini > Myxiniformes > Myxinidae > Myxine > Myxine glutinosa. The sequence continues at coordinate 61,026,085 of NC_136267.1, forward strand.
CGTGTCGGAAGCGGGCGGTGCGGCGTGGCGGCCGCCAGTTGCACCGGCAGTTCGGCCTCCAACCGCGCAGGGCGCTCGGGTGTCGTGGGCGTCGCCTCGGACGGCGGCGGGCTCCAGGTAACCGCGCCGATGTGCTGGCCCGCCGAGGAGATCTTATCGGCTTCCCTGGCGAGGGCGCGGGAATCCGTGATCAACGTGCCAGCCAGGGCGAGGCGTACCGGGTGAGGCAGCTGGCGAAGGAACAGCTCGCGGAACAGAAAATCCGGAGAGTGCTCACCGAGCAACGAGAGCATATAGTCCATGCACTCGGACGGGCGCGTGTCGCCGAGCTCGGGCAGAGCGAGCAGGCGCCGTGCGCGTGCTGCCGGTGAGAGGGCGAAAGCGTCGAGGAGGAGTGTCTTCAGCGCGTCGTATTTGTCAGCAGCCGGCGGGTGCTCGAGGAGGCTCAAGGCGCGGGCCGCGGTGGCGGAACCGAGCGCCGCCACAACATGGTGGAGGCGGGTGTCGTCCGCGGTGATGCCTCGCAGGGCGAACTGAGAGTCCGCCTGAGCGAACCAAACAGCCGCGTGAGCCTCCCAGAAGGTAGGCAGTTTAAGCGTCACTGCCGTATCCATGTCGGTAGGTCACCAATGAAGGAACTGCGCTCCAACGCGAGTCGAAAGAATTGACGCGACCAAAGACGGAATTCGTCCGAGTTGCTTTATTGAAACAAAACAGCTCAGGTATTCTGACAAGCCCGTTTATCGGGCAGCAATATATATACACATTTATGTCGGGAAGTTTGCCCGGCAAAAGCTATACCGGGCATGCCCGGGTGTCAAGGGCGAGCCTTGGAAAGGCGAGTCTGGACCTGCCCGGGCGCTCTGGACGAGCCCTGGAAAGGCGATAGCGGGCATGCCCGGACGCTCTGGGCGAGCCCTGGAAAGGCGATAGCGGGCATGCCCGGACGCTCTGGGCGAGCCCTGGAAAGGCGAGAGCGGGCATGCCCGGGAAAGACGAGACCGGGCGTGCCCGGGAGGTTCGGGCGTGCCCGGGAGAGGCGCGTCTGGCCGTGTTCTGGCCGGTGCAAGGCGATTGTGTGCATCCAGCGGTAACCGCTACACAATGCACAAAACAAACACATCCGCAAAACAAACACACCTGCCAAACAAACACATCCGCCAAACTAACACATCCGCCAAACTAACACATCCGCCAATCTAACACATCCGCCAAACTAACACATCCGCCAAACTAACACATCCACCAAACGAACACATCCGCCAAACGAACACATGCGCCAAACCAACACATCTGCCAAACTAACACATCCGCAAGACTAACATCCACCAAACAAATACATGCGCCAAACAAACACATGCGCCAAACAAACACATGCGCCAAACAAACACATCCGCAAAACAAACACATCCGCCAAACAAACACATCCGCCAAACTAACACATCCGCCAAACTAACACATCCGCCAAACTAACACATCCGCCAAACAAACACATGCGCCAAACTCACACATCCGCCAAACAAACAAACACATCCGCCAAACTAACACATCCGCCAAACAAACACATGCGCCAAACTCACACATCCGCCAAACAAACAAACACATCCGCCAAACTAACACATCCGCCAAACTAACACATCCGCCAAACTAACACATCCGCCAAACAAACACATCCACCAAACTAACACATCCACCAAACAAACACATCCACCAAACAAACACATCCACCAAACTAAAATCGTAATCGATAGTAATCTGTAGATTTAAAATTATGAAACGCTCTGCGACCCTTCCACAGGTCTGCAGGTGTGTTCCATTATCAATGAGCTTGTAGAGCGCTCGCCAAGAGGCTCGCCTAATTTTGAACACTCAAGCAAGCACTCCACATAAACGGCTGATAAGGAACGGTTGGCTTGGCAAGCGATAGCAAGCTGGTTGCTAATGGCAAGTAAATCATGTTCCAAATCCTGGTTGTCGTTAGGGATGCGTAGCCTGCCTGGAAACCGCTAAGCCACGCCCCATGTGGGCTGCCTGGAAACGGCTAAGCCACCCACGCCGCTCGCTCCGTTCTGTTTTTAATGAGTCCAAATCGATGAACTCGTGAAACTTCTAAACGTCTAATTGCTTAACTGTGAGTTGTATCGTCCTTTAAAAAGACCATATATCACATGTAAACAGAGGTGGTTTGATCTCGACTATAGGTTCTCAAAGTGGTCCATACCGCCCCCCAGTGAGCGCTGGGAACTTTCAGGGGGGCGCTCAAGAGTCCACGGGTGGTAGGGGGTGCTGGCAATGATTTGGGGGGCACTGGCGATTTGGAGGAGCAGCGGCGATTTGGAGCGCTCATTGGGCTTCCTGCAGTCTGAACAGGTTACCCGGCGCCATTCGGCAAATTGGCCATCCAATCAACGACCACATTCTTTCCCCCTCCGCATGGTTTATATGATCAAATATTCGCTGATGTCGTGTAGCTATTTTCTTGTCCATACATGCTCATGCAACAAACATGATAGTGTATGACACCAGCGAAATACTATTGGCCGCCAATGCAGCCAATAGTACAACACTCATTTTTGTCACGTGGTGTCATTTCAACCAATCGGCTTGCAAGAATCTTTTTATGCTTGATATAATACACTCTATTCGTGCTGGACTATTCAACGTGCCTGGTTCAACTTTACAGCCTGGCCTTGCCAGCACAGACATGATTGGGCAAGGTATGAACAGTCAGTGTTAGCGCTGGTGTTAGTCTTTCGACATTTTGGCATGTTGATTTCGTTATTCAAAAAAGCTTCACGTCCGGTCGGCTTCAAGATGTCGGCCTCAAAGAAAAAGTGTCGTCAGTATTCCGTTGAATACATCAAGTATGGATTCAATCCATCTCCGACGAACAAACAGTTACCGATGTGTTTGTTGTGTGGTATCACGCTGTCCAATGAAGCAATGAAACCATCTCGACTGAGCGAGCACCTTTGTAAAAAGCACAGTGATAAGGCTCGCGCAGAGGTCAGCTATTTCCAATCGCTGAAAGAGAAATTTGAGAAGCGATCCATGGTAACGACAATGTTCAAAGCCAGCCAAAAGCTCGTGGATAAAGGACTGGAAGCGTCATATAAGCTGTCATTGCTCATCGCCAGATCTGGAAAACCGTATTCAATCGGCGAACAGTTGATCAAACCAGCTGTTGGGGAAGTGATAAAACCGTTATGGGCCAGGATCCGAATCCAGTTCTCTCGTCGATTGCGCTCAGCAATGATTCCGTGGCCAGGCGGATTGATGAAATGTCATCAGATGTAGAAGATAAGCTGTGTAGTGAGCTGAGAAGCACACACTTCGCCATCCAGCTGGATGAGTCCACTTTGCGTGACAGTGAAACTCTGTTACTCTGATCTACTCTACGTTCGCTTCATCCGTGATCAGGAAATGGTGGAAGAAATGTTGTTTTCCCGCTCTCTCCAGACCAATACGAAGGGTTCTTCCATCTTTCAAACGTTGGAGAAGTACTTTACTGATAAGAACATACCGATGGAGAACATTCTCGCTTGCGCGACGGACGGGGCACCAGCGATGGTTGGCCGCCAGCGTGGTATTATTGCGCTTCTGAAGAACCAGGTACCGTCTGTGTTCGCCATTCACTGTGTCGTGCACCGCCAGCATCTTGTAGCAAAAGCTCTCAGCACCAGACTTCATACATCACTCCAAACAGTAATCAAAGCAGTGAATAAAATCAAGGTGTCGTCTCTGCATGATTGGCTGTTTCGTCAGCTTTGCCAGGAGAACGATGAGGCATTCGAGCGGCTCCTGTTGCACACCGAAGTTTGAGGGTTGTCCAAAGGCGATTGTTTGACCCGTTTCCATGCCCTCTTCTCAACAGTGGTCGAGTTTCTGTCGGAAATTGATACGGAGCTATCGGAGAAAGTGAATGCGATTGAGCATGATGTGGCTTACCTCACGGACATATTCAGTACACTGAATGATGTCAACAAACAACTCCAGGGTGACCATATGACGCTGATTAAAGCAAAGAAAGTGATCGGTGCGTTCGTAACCAAGGCAACTCTGCACAGGGAAACCCCTGTACCACTTTGTACCACTTTCCCCGGTTTTGCAAAGGAAACTGCTGTTTCTGATGAAGAGCTGCTCGTTTATTGCAATCACCTTGAGAAGATTCGTGGAGATATGGAGCAGCGTTTCAGAGACATGCGAGAACTGTCGGTGCCAGCATGGGTGATCAACTCATTCAAATGTGACATTCAAGATGTGAAGCGCGAATTACAGGACGAAATTATCAACCTCCACAATGATGATGAGGCAAAGGCAAGATTCTCGCAGCATGAATATGGCAAATTCTGGATTCTGGAGCAGGGCGAATACCCCACAATGTGGACAGAGGCAGAACTGCTGCTGATGGCATTCCCCACATCATACCTCGTTGAAAGAGGGTTCAGCGCCGTGATGGTGCTGCTGACCAAGTATCGAAACCGCCTTGACATTACCAAGAGGGGCGATCTGCGTCTCTACCTCACTGAGATGGAGCCAGACATTCGTAATCTCGCAGCGAGTCACCAGGCCCACCCTTCACACTAACGGTATTTGGGCCTGTGATAACAGATTCCCAGTTTGCCTCACCTGGACCTGTTCTGCCGAAACATTGTAGGTCGTGCAAAATAAAATAAAAAGTAAAGTAAAATAAAGTAAAATATTATTCAGAAAATATTTGTCTTCTGTTATTTTTGCTTCCTCTCTACATAAATTCTGGGTGTCCGACCACGAACGATAGGACAAGGGGGGCATTGGGCCGGTGCAAGAGGGCAGAAGGGGGCAGTAGTCCAAAAAAGTTTGAGAACCACTGATCTAGACTCTCGAAGAAGGATCGAGGTCAGAATACCATCGAAGCATTAAACTGCTTCTTTTAGTTGTGATTTATACAGCTTTTGAGGCTGTTTGAAGATGATTTAAGGAAAGTTGTTCGAATATTTCCTTTTGGAGAATTGCTCAAAGAAGTCCGGAATGAGGGAAACTCGTGTGAGCTCAAAGTGACAATAAACTGAGGAAAGGCGACGGTACAGAGAGGGAAAGAAAGCACAAACGTTGGGATGGATCAAACGGGCACGTCCTCCATGAGGTCCGCCTTTACGGAATATAAAGCGCGCAGTTCAGCCACCTGATCCGAGCAGTGAACGGTCACGGAGAGGGGGAAAGGATCGCACACAGGGTGTCTTTGTTACTTGGCAAAAAAAAAAAATTTGGACAAGTATATTGATCACTCCGGTTTATGTGTGTGTTTGTGTCTGTCCACCCACTTATACTTGCGTACAGGTCACAATTTTAAACCGATCTTCACGAAACCTCACCAAATGGTCGAGTTTGTGGTCCGACAAAATCCTATATATTTTTGAGGTCAAAAGGTCAACATAGGCCAAAGGTCAATCACTTTTATTACATTTCTAAAATCCTCAATTTTCTGCCGATTGACTTGGAATTTGAATGGGATTTTCATATGAGTTAACTGAATTCAACCACCAACTATTTCTGAGATCAACATCGGTCACAAGGTCAACATTGGCCAAAGGTCAACCACTATTTTTTCAAATTTCTAAAATCCTCAATTTTCATCCGATTAACTTAAACTTTGAAGACGATTTGCATATCAGGTCACTGAACTCAACCGCTAAGTATTTTTGAGGTCAAAAGGATGCTCTACTGAGTGCCATACTACTCTGCCTGCTCGTTTCGCGCATGGAGGCTGGAGTGAGCAAACTGCGCGCCCAGGGCCTGTGTGTTTCCCGCGCCCGGATTGCGCGCCCAGGGCCTGTGTTTTTCCCATGCAGAGTCGCAGGTCCTGTGACGATTTCCGACGGGGTTCAAGAGCCGCTCAGAGCTAACTACCAAAAGACGTTTTTTTTTTACTTTCGTTCTTTTATATTTCCCCTTGTGTTGTGTACGAGTCTCTATGGGGGCCCTCCATTTTTGAATCTTGGTTTACTGTGCATTTCATGTTCCCTGGCATTTATTTTAATTAAACCTGTTTTTATTGTACATTTTAATTCTGTGTCGGGTTTGAGTTGATTATCCGGTTCGAGCTTCGCTACCGTTCGCTGCCCTCCCTTGCGCGTATAAAGAAGGTTCGCCATTGTTGACTGAACGCCGCGGAGTAAAGCTCGTTCGGCTATTTGATCGAAAGCATAAAGCAAATGAACACTACTAGGAATTTCAGGAAAGGAGTTGGGGTTTTAAAGAGGCGGATTTTGATTTTGGGAGTATTAACGGGGGTAGAAAAGATCAAGGTTTTGGATGGGGGAAGATAAGAGATGGTGGTGAACAGCTGTTTTAAAGACCTGGAGGGAGGAGTGGGATTGAAGAGAGTTTGTTCCAGAGGTGGGCAAAAAGAGGAATGAAGGAGTGAAGGTGAATAGAGAGTCTTGATTTTGGCAGTTTAACCATAAGAGGGTTGCTGGCAGATCTTGTGCGACCTGTAGGAATATTTGGGCGACAGAGCACAGAGAGAGCTGGGGGAGCAAGGCCGGAGAGGAGTCGGTCTGTCCATGTCTCTTCTCTTCTCTTCTCTCTCTCTCTCTCTCTCTCTCTCTCGCTCTCTCTCGCTCGCTCGCTCTTGCTTTCTTTCTTTCTCTCCCCCTCTCTCTCTCTCTCTCTCTCTCTCTCTCTCTTTAACTCTGTCATGGCTGTGACCGTGTGAAGATGGAGGCACACCATTTTGGATGTGGGGGGGATCTCTACGTCCCTCCTGCGTGATTGATCGGCTGTCTCCTTGCACGGGCTTGTTTGAGAGAACTGTCCGGGGCTATACAACAACAACAATTCAGTGTTACAAACGATCCTTTTTTCACGCGTTTCACTTCATTTTATATCCTCATTGTAATTCACAGATAGACACGCAATACGTTTGTGAAGTACAACTTGCTGTCCTTTGATTATACCTGTCCGCGAAGTGATGGGAGTCTTATATTTTGGGAGTCTACTATCAACTAAAAGTCTTGCATTTTGCTCTGATGAAGGGCTAACCTTCGAAACGTCGGTGGCACATCGTCTTCCACAGGGGTAAACCTACTCTTATAAAAGTTTCGGTTTGTAAACTCCATTGTTTAAACGTTCTGTGTAATCTTATACTCAAAGAACAGTGGCAACCATTTGCCCACAACTTAGTACCATCTAAAGCACATTTTCCGACGTTTATCTTTCCTGCCTGTTCTCGCATCGTCAATATACCGTTCACTCACAACCATTGATTCAGAGACTGAAGCGTGGGCTTGAAGACATTTGTCCATTGATCAAGACTTTGCCAAGCTGAACCGCCCTCGGAGTGCTCCGTGAAACAGCTTAGGCACGTGTCAGGGGCATCAGTTGATGGAATTACTTACAAACACAATCTCAGAGCAATTTCACAGTGTGATCAAGTGATTCTGAATGCTGGAGGAACAACAAGGAAAAATTGATCATCACAAGGACACATGGAGTCTGCTTCAACGAGCTCATCAAGTTCATTGGGGGTGATGTTGGACTATCACTGCTGGAAAAAGAGATGATAGGGATGAGTGAAATATTATAGGCAGTGGAGCGAGGAGAGATTATAGGGACAGATGAGGTGAAGATACAGTTTACTATACGTGAGTGCCTAGGCTCATTAAGAGGTGAAAGCAATACAACAACAAACTAGAACGACAATCAGTAGAGAGCATACCTCCACCTGTATGACCATATCATATCATATATCAGTCAATGGTTAAGAATCACGAAAAAATTATACGGGCCGGATCCGGATCTTCACCAAAATCGAATCGATTCTTCCTCGTCACACACACAACCTGTCCACCAAATTTCTTCCGAATCTATCCACAACTTGTTGAGATATCCTGTGCACAGACAAACAGACAGGGGTAAAAACATAACCTCCATCCACTTTCGGTGGTGCAGTTAATAAAGTGAAACGATTTTTTAATGTGGAGAATGTCGAGGCTCATGGAAGAACTAGAATATAGAAGGGAAAAAGACGTAACAGAACAAAAGAAACAGGAGAAAGAGAGGGGAGAAGCACACCAACAGCAGGGTTGAGTAACAAAATAGGGGATGTGAGGAAGAATGAGGGCTGGTGGAGGTCACAGGGGTGAATGAGATGGATACAGGTCACAGGAGTCAAATGTCAGGAAGGAAAAACTTGAAACTTGGAAAGGGTTCATGGGAATGAAAAAGATCACGGTTGTGGATGGAGAATGATCTGAGATGGTGGTGAACACACGTCCTGAAGCCCTGGAAGGAAGAATGTGATTGGAGAAGATACTAATGTAATGAAGTATTTTTTGGTCTGCGCACGGTATGGTCTTGGCTGTCAGACAAAGTCCATCTCAGGACTAAGGGTACTATATCACTCACAGTATATCAAGGGAATTGCTGCATTCTAAATCTGTACTAATCCGAAAAAGGGGGAGAGACGGAGGCTCGTCCAAGTCATTAGGGAATGGTCGACGCTTTTATCGATCCACACACGGCGACGCTCGGCGATAAAACTTTCTTGACGTCAAAGGGCGCCGTATATATTAAAAGGAATGCAGTCGTTCGTCATGCGGAGTCGACCGACTGCCAAGAGCAAAGGGTCTCGGAAGAAATCCCCGGAAAATAAATATACACCGCAAAAAAAAAATATATATATTTATATATCCCGCATATTAATATATATATATATGTACCGCATAAAAAAAAAAATACATATATATACCGCACAAAAAAAATAATATATATACATAGTATATACACCGCATATAAAATATATATATACATGTATATTTTCAAAACATGTATGTATGTATATATATATATATATATATATATATATATATATATATATATTGTTACGGACACGGTTTTTGGATGTTATTTTACCGAGCGGTGGTGTATTTAACCGCGTCCGAACAGTTACTCCCCGATTAGAACCCGATTCCACCCGAACGTTGACTAATCGCGCTACAGATATTCAATTGGGAAACCTCTAAAGCGACCGAAAGAGAAGAAGAGAGAAGAAAGACAGAGTTTGGAGGAAGAACAGATTTATTATACACACACAAGCAATATTTTAGAGCGACCAATATTATTTACAGCAATAGATGGAAAAGAGCAGTCACACAGTGCATTGTTAACTTATTCTATTTCATTTACTTAATCCCCAAGACAAACGAGTAGGACAGGACGTTCACACTCACACGGTGGATATTGCAGGCAGGTAATGGCTCGAGGTTGATTGCTTGAGAGGAAGGCAAGGTCGGAGGCAGCAGCTTTCAACCCCTCGCGGTTTTGGCGGGAAAACCTCCGTCGCGTATCCGCGGCCGTCACGCGCTGGCTCGGCACACCTGCTCCTCTTCCTGGGGTGGAGCCGTCTCCCTCCGTTCAGCGCGTCTCTCCAACGACAGGGGATATTGCAGGCAGGTAGGTAGGGCTTGCGGTGGATTGCGCTCCTCTTCCAGGTCATCCCCCAGCGTATCTCTCAAGGCCTCTCCGTAAAGCAGTTCCTTACATTCGCTTTTATCACCTCCGGCGGAATTAAGCCGCCGGCTCCGAGGGCACGCCTACCGGGTCACTCACCGCGGTGCTGGTTGGCTGTTAGGGCCTGTTTACTTCTTCCCTCTCATGACGAGGTGGAGACACGCCTTTCTTCTCCGACCCTGTTTCATGGCCAATGGCGAATTGAAGGCAACCGACCAAAATGCAGAAGGCAATTGGAAAGGAGGTTCTGGGGAAATTGAATAGGGCCTACGCTTATTTTGTTTGATACAATGCAAAGTCAATCTAGTGGAAAACACATACTTAGCCTACATGGAATAAGGAAATACACTATTTAAAAGATATATCGTGACCTGCGTGTATGTTCTATGAAATTAATTAGGAGGACGGCTGCGACCATTATTTACATTACCAGGATGTTACCATACCAAAACCATACTCTTCACATCCGTTACCCTTCCTCCAAAATTGTTACACTCCTCAAAACCTGTTACACTTCTCAAAACCCGTTACACTTCTCAAAATCGTTACACTGCACCCTCCTTTCTTCAGGCACGTCCTCGGGCCTACTAGACTTAACTGAGTGTGACATGTAGGTGTAATTCCCTCTACAATTAACCTGACCCTGAGTGTGACAATTTTAAAACACAAATAAGTATGTCCCCCTATTGCATTGCATCCTGTCTAACAGACTCAAGCCCACAGCTAACCGAATTACGGAATTATTCTGAAACTATACATTTACGGTGGGGAGCATTATTTACAATGACGTGATTTCTTATTTACAACGCAACCCAGGACCTGTGTGTTTTTTTCTTTTCTTTTTAGGGAACAAGAGAAAGAAATTCCTGTTGGGAGGGAGGAGACAGCACGCATTGCATCGATGCACCAGTACCAGTACCACCAAAGCACCCAAAAGCACCCAAACACCACAAAGCACCCAAAAGCACCATCCGGTGCGGTCACCATGGCTCATAATAAACACAACAAAACAACTGGTGGTGGTCTTCTCCTTGTCTGCTGGGCCGATGTTCTTCCTGACGTCTTCTGGCTTCATGCGGCCTATTTGGACATAATAAAAAGCACAACTTGTGTTCGTTTTTTATTATTATTTAGGGCCTCAGGGGCCAACTAAGGGTGGTCCACCTGTTTGGCATAGGTGCCACCTTACCGAGGTCCGCAAGCAAGATTCCCTGGCCACTATGGCCGGTCTCCAACAGAGGTGCTCTGCCCCAGAACCTGGGGTCCATCAAGTGGTACTTGGCCGCCGAACAGCGGTCCATAAAGTGGTACATCAACGCAATGCGTGCTGGTTCTGGGAATCTCGGGCGCACAATGGCCACCTCACGCACGCTCCCCTCGGCACCCAATGGCGCACAGGTCATGTGGGAGACAAAAGAAAGACAATTGAGCGAGGGGTAAGGTCACAAGGGTACACGTCAAACAAGGCAATGCAAGGTGAAATGCGTACGGAGGGCGAAGTGAGAAAGCTCGTCCCTACCGTACGTCACCCCCCTGTCACCTACACTACCCTTGCTCTTACCCCATATTTACAAAATCTACCCATTTACAAATTCGTCACTACTGTCACGTCTTCCCCATATTTCCCTTATACCAAATTCGTCACCACAATCCCTCTACTTCAAAATTTGCCATCATCAATTCATCATCAATCCTCAAAAGGAGGGAGAGATGGAATTACGCACAATGTCACACCCACGTCATGATGCGTCTCACAATCCAAACATTTGCATCAATAAAAAAAACATCAAAACATGGCATGGTGTGGAGGTACGTCATCTCAGGTGAGTGCATGTAGATGGTGCGAGGAGACTTCCTAATCCTAACTATCCTCTAAATGACTTTAACACACTTTACACTACCTGGGGTCTTTCCCTGCCAATCCATTGGCCACTTACACTATGGGTTCTAAAAACCAATTCCCATTGACCAAACTGTGGTGCTTCTCAATTTGGGGTCTCACTCCCCCGATTCATCTCCCGGTGCCCTTGCACAATTTCTGGGCTGTGACGTGTAGCTCTCCCAGCAGGTCTACCCACCTGCACACCTCCACCACTGCAGTTGCCACCCGAGCTTACCTAGCTCCTCACCCTAACCTATCTAATTGGGGAAGGCCCCTCCTGGCTCTGTCACCCCTTGGTGCCCTCTGGCACTGGGCTACCCGGGTCCGTCCTCCGGATCCTCGGGCCCCATCCACAACAACTCTACCGGCTCCCAGAGCCCACCTGCGGCCTCACCTGGCCGACATCCTCACAGTGGTGGAGTGCCCAAACCAACTACACACACTAACAGGCTACACGCCCAGCCATTTCCACAACACCAATGCACCCATCCACATACCATTCTGTCACCCGCACCACAGATGCCAATATCCAACCACAATTTACCTGTACCCTCTACCTAACACTTACACTACCCGCCCCGGGTATCCGTGATGGGGGTCCACTCTTCCCCCATTCACACCTTCGCACCATCCACTCCACTCCACAATTTCCACCATTCTCACTCCACGACCATCCATTCCAATACTCCAGATATCCCACACTACCATTTATTCCACACTGCCACATACACCTGTTCTTCATTCACCTGTCGTTGCACACCTGTGCAATCATACCTGGTGCCACCTGCACCCTCCTTTCTTCCTGGACCATTTGGTCAACACAACACGCAATCACCACTACTCCCTCATACACTGCTCCACACACCTGTTCAGTTGCACACCTGTGCAATCACACCTGTTCCATTCTCACCCGTTCAATCCTCACACACACGGCATCATCTCAGCTAACTACTCCCCTCTGAAACTTGCGCTTCCCAGTCGTCCCTTTAAACTATTGCGCTCCCTCGTCATTATCATCCACACTAATCTACCTGCGTCCCCACTACAGGTATCAGTCACTATCTAAACTTAACGTCACCTACTGTCATCTTCGCTAGATCCCTACACACATATAACCTAACCCACCCGGGCTAGTTTTCACTGCCATACACCCCATAATCTAGTGCTCCTTTGCCCCCCATGGGAAGGATGGTGGATTTGCCATCCCACCACATCGGGGGTCTCTCACTACCAATTTCGCTCGTCCAAATCCAACAATTCAAAAATTTTCCAGTTACTGCCAATTCTATTCACTTTTCTAAATTTCGTTTTAAATCACTATCACTATCACCATCACCCGTCTACTTATTACATCCTCTCGGTGCGCCAATTCACATCTACAGCCCGGCTTCGTACAGCCGAGCACTGAACGCGGATTCTTTTGTGCTGGCGGCTGGATGCGTCCCGCATTCGGGGCAGGGGCGGGGGCTTACCCGGGCCGAGATCCCACGCATCACCTCGGCGTGGAGCCATCCAATGTCCCGATCTCGACCTGCCGGCACGTCTCAACAAAACGTGGTCGCCATAGCGACCCTTCCTATCCAGCCGCTCGCTCCGCCTAGTGGAGCCCGGCCGCGGCCGTTCCAAGCGAGGCATAGCGTGGATCGCGTACGGCGGTTCTTTCGAAACCGCCGTGGTTCGGATCCCCGCTGATCCTCGCGGCACGCGAAGCTGCCCGACGCGCACCGAGGGCCTGATTCGGCTATAAGTCGTTCTAAACTCTACCCCGTCTAACGTCGATGCTTCACCTGGACGCTTACACCCCGCAGCCCGTTCCTTGCTCACACATCCAGCTGTGCCCATGCTCCTCGTACCTTTCCTTACACACCCAGGTACACCCATTCCACTCACAGCCTTGGTCACACACCTGACCACCGAACACTTTGGCACACATTCGTTGCTCGCACACCTCACCAATACACCGCTTCGCGCCCCCTCCTCGGTCACCTCCTCTGTGACAATCACAGGTGTGCTCTCATTCGCACACCCAACCACGTGCCTCACTACCAACTCAAATGTGCCTTCCCACACACGCTCTACCATTCCAGGTGTGCATCCTTCCATCCCAGGTGTACATCCTCGCTCACCTGTCACAACCAACTCACTCTCCTTGTCACTCTCAATACTCTCACCTCCATTCTTGACAGCGCACTCACCCTTACTTTCGACGGCACACTCTTTCCTCATGCACCCGTCCGTTACACACCTTTCTCGCGCACACCCTCCCGTTACATCCTCTGTAACACTCACCACAGGCGTACACTTCCTCGTTACATCCTCTGTAACACTCACCACAGGTGTACACTCTCTCATTACTTCCTCCGTAACACTCACTACAGGTGTACACTCTCTTGTTACTTCCTCCGTAACACTCACCACAGGTGTACACTCTCTCGTTACTTCCTCCGTAACACTCACCACAGACGTACACTTTCTCGTTACATCCTCTGTAACACTCACCACACCGCGCTTCCATGTACCCCCTCGCACACGCGCTCCGACCGGCTCACTCCTGACGGCACACTCACTCCTCGGCGTGCACTTTTTCCTCACACACCCCATGGTCGGACATTCTCGCACACCTCTTTTTTCGCACACCAGACCTGTCGCACACCTCACCAACGGCCTCTCACGAACACCCGGATCCAATCCAATCCCCAAGCCGACTGAAGCTTTCCTCACATCATATACATTGCCACTCACCTTGGCACCTCGTCCCCGCACCTTCTTTGCCACCTGCAAACTTTTTATTTGGTCAGTGAGCATCACATCATGATTTGAACACAGACCTTGTACACATTCCATCACCTCCTCCTGGATTTCTCTTTTAGTTTCTGTTCGTCCCTTCTTAATTTCACTCACCTCTTCTCCCACTTCCTCTAATTTTTGTTTAACCTCTTTTATTTCTCGGTGCGTCCCCTCAAGTTCGTCCTCTAAGGCTACCGTGACCGTCTCTATGTGCATCCTCACCTGCCGGTCCTTTGTCTCCATTATCTCTGTCACCTCCTCCACCCTCATTGTCAGTTCCTCCCGTACCATCTGACATTGCCTCTGCGTCGCTATTAATTCGTTTTTAATTTCTTTTTGTGTCGCCTTTAACCCTCCTAGTACCGCAGTGTTCTTTTGAACCTGCTCCACTAACTTAGTTTGTCCCTCTGTCAGCTGCTCCACCTCCTCCGTCAGATCTTCTATTCCCCCTTGTAACTTAGCCGTATTATTCCTCACTTCTTTCTCTATACGCTTTTCGCCTCGCTTTACCTCCTCGCGTAGCCCCGAGACCTCCTCACTCACCCCTCGTCGTATTTCCTCCATCTGGTTCCCCATCTGTTCGATTTCCCGGGCGGATTGTTCCCCTATTTCCCGCAATTTGTCCTCCATCCTATTTTCTAACCCCATTAACCCATTTTTCACCTCTTTTATCCCGTTGTCTAACCCCCCAAATTTCTTGTCTAACTCCTCAAAATTATTGTCTAACTTCCCAAATTTAGCTTCTAGCCGTTCCCCCATTTCCCCCATTTTTCCCCTCATTTCCCCCATTTGGCCCCCCATTTGGCCCTCTAATCGCTCACTCTGAGCATCCATTTTTGCTTCTAGCCCCATATTTGCCATTAGTATGGTTGCATTAATCTGCGCCATGAGGTCCCGCACATCAATTCCCGCTATTTGCGCAGCGGGCGCGGCTACCCCGCGCTCGTGCGAGCCGCCCCTTTGTGCGTCTGATACCACGTGCGCGAGAGCGCCATTTTGCGCGTCTGACACCCCCTCAACCGCCTCCTCATTGCTCTCCTCCTCCCTTTCTTCCACATACATTTCCCCTGGTTCCTGGGTTACCCCTAACCCGTCTATCTCCCCCACCGACATCCGATCGCCTTGATTGTCCATGGCGCGATCTCAAAATTCGGGTTTTATAAAACAACACAATTTCGGCAGCTCGTAATTTTGACCAAAAATTTTTTTTTTTAAATTTGGGCCTAACAAATTTAGTCCCGGGTCCGAATCCGACTCCTCGACACCAATTGTTACGGTACTAACACAATTGGTGTCCAAAATTTGGGCTAAATAAATTTAGTCCCAGGTTCGAATCCCACCTCCTGACTACCAATTGTTACGGACACGGTTTTTGGATGTTATTTTACCGAGCGGTGGTGTATTTAACCGCGTCCGAACAGTTACTCCCCGATTAGAACCCGATTCCACCCGAACGTTGACTAATCGTGCTACAGATATTCAATTGGGAAACCTCTAAAGCGACCGAAAGAGAAGAAGAGAGAAGAAAGACAGAGTTTGGAGGAAGAACAGATTTATTATACACACACAAGCAATATTTTAGAGCGACCAATATTATTTACAGCAATAGATGGAAAAGAGCAGTCACACAGTGCATTGTTAACTTATTCTATTTCATTTACTTAATCCCCAAGACAAACGAGTAGGACAGGACGTTCACACTCACACGGTGGATATTGCAGGCAGGTAATGGCTCGAGGTTGATTGCTTGAGAGGAAGGCAAGGTCGGAGGCAGCAGCTTTCAACCCCTCGCGGTTTTGGCGGGAAAACCTCCGTCGCGTATCCGCGGCCGTCACGCGCTGGCTCGGCACACCTGCTCCTCTTCCTGGGGTGGAGCCGTCTCCCTCCGTTCAGCGCGTCTCTCCAACGACAGGGGATATTGCAGGCAGGTAGGTAGGGCTTGCGGTGGATTGCGCTCCTCTTCCAGGTCATCCCCCAGCGTATCTCTCAAGGCCTCTCCGTAAAGCAGTTCCTTACATTCGCTTTTATCACCTCCGGCGGAATTAAGCCGCCGGCTCCGAGGGCACGCCTACCGGGTCACTCACCGCGGTGCTGGTTGGCTGTTAGGGCCTGTTTACTTCTTCCCTCTCATGACGAGGTGGAGACACGCCTTTCTTCTCCGACCCTGTTTCATGGCCAATGGCGAATTGAAGGCAACCGACCAAAATGCAGAAGGCAATTGGAAAGGAGGTTCTGGGGAAATTGAATAGGGCCTACGCTTATTTTGTTTGATACAATGCAAAGTCAATCTAGTGGAAAACACATACTTAGCCTACATGGAATAAGGAAATACACTATTTAAAAGATATATCGTGACCTGCGTGTATGTTCTATGAAATTAATTAGGAGGACGGCTGCGACCATTATTTACATTACCAGGATGTTACCATACCAAAACCATACTCTTCACATCCGTTACCCTTCCTCCAAAATTGTTACACTCCTCAAAACCCGTTACACTTCTCAAAACCCGTTACACTTCTCAAAATCGTTACAATATACATACATATATATATATATATATATATATATATACATATATATATATATACATATATATATACATACATATATATATACATATATATATACATACATATAGTAGATATATATATATATATATACCACATGACCAAAAGTTTGTGGACACCCTTTGCAATGAGTGGATTCGACTATTTCAGCCACACCCACTGCTGACAGGTACCTGACAGGCTGACAGGCATAACCAGGTACACAGCCATGCAATCTCCACAGACAAACATTGGCAGTAGAATGGGCCGTACTGAAGAGCTTAGTGGCTTTGAACGTGGCACCGTCATAGGATGCGACCTTTCCAACAAGTCAGTTCGTCAAATTTCTGCCCTGCGAGAGCTGCCCCGGTAAACTGCAAATGTTGCTATTGTGAAGTGGAAACGTCTAGGAGCAACAACAGCTCAGTCGTGAAGTGGTAGGCCACACCAGCTCACAGAACGGGATCGCCGAGTGGTGAAGCGCGTAGCATGTAAAAATCGTCTGTCCTCGGTTGGATGGTGTAATATATATTTATATATATGTATATATATTTTTTTTTCCAAAAAAATATGTAAAAATATATATTTAAAAAGCAATTTAAAAAAAAAAAAATTTTCTATATATATATATATACACAAAGAATTAAGTTAAGCACCCCCCCGTTTTTTTACAACCTCGCACATTACAAGTTTGTTGTCGTCAAAACAGTGTAATATACCCATGATATTGCTATATTTTCTGGAGAAGTGATATTATGGTCACATAAAAACATAACAATCATGCCGTTTTCAATATTTTATTCTGAATAATTTAAGGTGAAATTTTTTGGGAATTTTAGGCATATTTTCACCTCAATTTAAGTATGGAGCTATAGGTCCATCACGGACAGTGTGGATGACGTTTATGTTTTCTAACGTACAGTCATTGTTCTGAGAAGACCTCTAGCGATCTTTGCGTCAATAACGTGTGTAGGACCCACGTGATCGGATCACTGACTCAACCCTACGTCTCATAGACCCTGTAAGCCGTCGTATGCGTTGCTGTGGCAGGTTGTTCCATTCCCGATGTAATGCACGTTCCAATTCATCCAGATTGGCTATTGGAGGGACCATCTTCGCAATTTGTCGTCCCAACATGTCCCAAACGTGCTCGAGGGGGTTCAGGTCAGGACTGTACGCAGGCCAGGGGATGGTTGTCACAGCACCTTGCTCCATCCGATCACGTGGGTCCTACACACGTTATTGACGCAAAGATCGCTAGAGGTCTTCTCAGAACAATGACTGTATGTTAGAAAACATAAACGTCATCCACACTGTCCGTGATGGACCTATAGCTCCATACTTAAATTGAGGTGAAAATATGCCTAAAATTCCCAAAAAATTTCACCTTAAATTATTCAGAATAAAATATTGAAAACGGCATGATTGTTATGTTTTTATGTGACCATAATATCACTTCTCCAGAAAATATAGCAATATCATGGGTATATTACACTGTTTTGACGACAACAAACTTGTAATGTGCGAGGTTGTAAAAAAACGGGGGGGTGCTTAACTTAATTCTTTGTGTATATATATATTTTAAAATAATATATATGGTGTCTCCAAAATTTGGAATCAAAGGAAATATTTTTAATGTTTTTTTTTTTTCGATGTTACCTTTGAGGCGGATGGATGATATGGACTGATAGAATGGCCCCCACATGTTCCAGATTTAACGGCACTTGAGTTTTCTTTTCTTTGGGACCTCCTGAAAATCAGTGTCTTATTATAAGACGACACCACGTACTATTGAATATCTAAGGAACGAAATCACAAACGAATATGCTAAAATCAATGTGCCAATATTAAGAAACTTTCAAAGAAACCTGAATGCAAGAATTGATCACAATTTGTCATTGTCTCGCAATTTAAGGAATTATTATAATACAATTCTAGAATAAATATCCCGATGATTCCAGACTCTTGCAACACCCCTTACATATCGATTTCATTGACATTTTAATGGAATAAAAAAAGTGAGAAAAAGTGTGAATGTTTCATTTATATTTCTGTTGTTGTTATGTAAACATCACCGTCATCATCTCCTCGTTTTGAATCCATTGGGAATCAAATGCAATCGTTTCCATTGCTTCAAATTGCTGGAAAATCTCGAGTAACTAATTGTCTTCACTGATTACACGAGGTTTGTATAAAATACTCTGTTTTGCGCTCAAATAATGAATTAAAATATCCTGGAGAAGAGAGACATCTCGCCTCCAATGTCAGGTGTCATGTCCACAAATGTTGAGGGTTAGAGGACAGGTGCACAACTGCTAAAGGCAGGTTGTTGTTGAAAAAAAACATGCTGTTGTTGCATTTGTAAATGCAGGCGACATCGCCACCACTCGCCGTTTTGACGCAACTGTGAGTAGCCCCTCGGTCAGCATGAGCAGGTATAAAGAGGGAGAGGAGGGTCCAAAGCGAGTGCTCCAGGCGCGTCGTCGTCGTCGTCTCTTCTGATCCATCACAATGATCGTGCGCTGCAGGTCCGAGTCCGGGTGAGACACATCCGTCCGTCACAGACACTGTGTTGTCCGAGCGTGTCTGCGTACATACCAGGTGGAGTAGATATCACACGTTAAATCCCTTTGTAATGCGTACCCGGTATCTATGACGACAGGATCGATCAGTACAGCAAGCAAAAGACCTTAGAGTTCGATCGATCAATGGATCGTGATTTGTTTATTACCTGAAATCACTTCACTCGAGTTATACTTTTATTTTGAAAAAGACACTTTGTGGCGATCAATATCTCCGTGGCCTTCGGTACTGCGTTATTTTTAAATATAATTTTGATTTAATCTCAGATTGGGGTTTTTTTTAAACGATATTAAATGAACAATCATTCTTACTTCATCTTCTATATTCTACAGGCTCGTATTTGGACCTTCGAAACGGGGGTAGCAGGGTTCAAATGGAAAAGTGTAAACTTTTCACTCTCCTTGACCCATGCGCAAAAAGCGCACCATTTCAGCGCAAAGGTCCGGGGGCACAGCCACCCCAGACCCCCACCCTCCCAACTTTGGAGGCTTGAATTTGTTAATGGTGCCACATAAGCCAGCGATAGCTCGCCTACTCTTCACAAAGGACACCGTGGGAGCGTACACCAAATATTATATACATATATATATATATATCGCATATATTAAAATATATATATATATACATATCGCATATGAAAAAATATATATACATGTACCGCATATAAATATATCCCGGTCGATCGCTGAATTAACGCCAGGGGAGTTGACTCAGCCTGTAATCCTTCCGAGGTCGGCAAATTGAG
This sequence comes from Myxine glutinosa, assembly GCF_964187855.1. NCBI lineage: Eukaryota > Metazoa > Chordata > Myxini > Myxiniformes > Myxinidae > Myxine > Myxine glutinosa. Next base: position 61,046,123 of record NC_136267.1, read on the forward strand.
TACCAGCTTGCTGGGATGAATGATCCCGGTGTGTACGCCGGTTCAGAATAGGTACACCGTATCCCTGCGCATCGCAAGAGGCGACTAATAGTGCAGGGCCGTATGTCTCCAAAATGGCTCCGGTGGGCCGTTCATGTTTATTTCCTAATTTCTACTGGAATCTAATCTACGATGACCACTGAATCAAGAAAACATTGGCGCCAATTTTTTCGAACACGTTTTCCCGCCTTTTTGTGCATATGAACTATGACGCCATAGAATACACATAAAAAATGCAAAAATTAGCATTTTGGCTGTCATCTACAATGCTATTTTAAATTTTCCTGCTCTCATACATACATTATGGTGTCAATACCTCTAGTTTAATATTTATCACATATAAACTAGGAAAAAAGCATGTCTCAATCATCGTTTTGCTTTCTCTTCAAGTATGATATGTCATACCTTTTAAAAGCCTATGGAAAATGTTCATGCTTCCGTTTACATAAAGGTATTTCCTTTGCTTTTGTTACTAAAGTCTTGTGCTGGGGTTTTCAATATATCTTCATTATATTCAAGGGGACCTATCAAACCATCATATGCAAATTAGTTATGATGTCATAGTAATATAGTGTTCACCATGCATTTGATGTATGCAATAGTGCCATTATACATGAAATGGTTTTAAAACAAGGAAACCAAAAATAAGTACATGGACATATCTGGAGCTGACCGCATGAGCTACGTTTCAAGAACATCATCATCATCGTCACTGTCGTCACCTGCAGTATGTATGTTAACAATTCTGTTCTCACAAGCTACTTCGCAGGTACACATATCTGTGATGCATTTGAGATTGTACTTCCGACATGAGCAAATCATCGTAGAGCAACTTCCTTTACATCCACATTTGACGAGTTGAAGCACAGCCTGAGGTGCTGGCAAAACTGTTGTTGGTACGGGAAGAAGCCGGTCACCTTCCAGACGCCATCCATGAGAAGTTGGTGGAGGTAGAGTTGAAGATGCAGTGCCGCATTGTTTCCATATCATGGTGACATAATTTGCTCTGTTGATCTTCTGTACTAGGGTGGCCTTTATAGGGGGCAATTTCTCATCTGTGTACTGGTGCTTACTGAAGAGGAACCAACGCATCTCGTTCACAGAAGAGATTGTTGTGCCAGGAACGTAGAGTTGACATACGTAGCGCTCCAATTCACTGACGTCATCTTCCTGTATGCTTGGAGTGTTTCCAAGGTTGCCAAATGCTCTAACAATATCACCATCGGCTTTCTGCAGTGTATTCCAGCAGGAAATTTTTGATTTCCCACAGAATGTGCCAGTCTGGTCACAACCACTTAAGACATGGAAGCCAGGGAGTGCAGAAGCTTTCTGACTGCCCAGGGCATCATATAAAACCCTAGCCGCACCCTAGCCGCTAGCCCAACACCAGGGATCCAGGGCATCATATATAGGACCTAAATCAATAGTTCGCCGTAGACCACCTGTTCCAACAAGCATCGATGTTGCAGGACACAAGTCCTTGTAGCACCACAAGGCGAGAACTAACACATCTGTATCCGGACTCTGAATGCAGATCGACGTGGCCCCCCTCTGCGAAGCGTCAAGGCCATGAAGTAGCATTCTTGTATCTGCCTCCTCTTGTGTACTGATCAGATGATCTAATATGAGCTTGTTTGATTTGCATTCCTCACTGAGTGTTGTCACATATATCTTCTCAGATTCCTTGCGATGCTTCAAGATGTGTGATGCTAGATAGAGAGTGAGTCTTTGCTTGTTGTCTTGGTTGTTCAGCAGTTGCTTTAGCGTCACCTTTTCAATGATTGCCTCATCGGAGATATTGTAAGCAAGGCGTCTATGATCTCCTAGGCGCAAATTGCGTGTTCTTTCCTTCAGGGAGTTAGGAATGTCATATCGGTCAAAAACGACATGAACTTCATGAAATCCTTGAGATTTGCAATCGAGGACATGCAAAAAGTGACTGGCGAGATCGTAGCAAGTTTTCACCCATGTAGGTTTCCCCATTGACTGGACCACGGCCATTCCATCAATGATTGTGACTCTGCCATGCTGTGTTTGCTCTCCTTGTGCAACAACAAGCTGCTGTTGGTCAGGCAAACGTTCCAAGATAGTCATCAGCTTACTTTTGGCAACACAAGACCACAAGATACCATCAAAAGTGAAGAGTGAATGAGGATATTCTGCAAACTCAAACTCACTGATGCTCTCCTTCAGGTCAATATCTGGCCGTGACAGTATCACAACAAGGAGGCGGGCGAACAGTGCTCTTTCATTCTTAATTGCTGTAACAGCGACAGCTTTCTTGCTCTTCTTAACCATTCTTGCTGTCTTCCAAGTCTTGAGATTTGCCTTCTTCATAGGACTCCAGATATTCAGCTCTAGGTTTACAAGACGCTCTTGAACAAATTTCTCAAACATCTCTTCTCCAACACTATCTCGCTGTATTACTGCCTGTTTTACTACCTCTGGCATGATCGCTTGTGTGACGATGTTGATGAGCTCATCATCTTCAATAATGAATGGATCATTCACTTTCAGCACCTCTCTCAATTTGCCTACATTATCCTCATACCGTTCCAACTTAGCATCTGACAAATCATGATGCCTTACTGATCTCTGGGAGACTTTACCCCCCAAATGTTCAGCTTCATTGACCAAGCGACGTAGCTCAGGTGCAATCAGAAACCATCTGGCCATAGCTGCCGGTTGCTGTGTTAGCCCTTTCAAACCTCCAAGGATCTTCATGACTTTGTTCTCCTGTTCAATGCCATGATATGGGCCTATTGCGCAGAAAGGGACTTCATTTTTGTAGACGCAGAAGTTGCCAGCCATGTATAGATAACACATTCTGTATAGATATCGGGATCATTTGTTTCCAATTTCTCCATCTGTGCCAAATACAGTGGAACCATGCAGGCATAGTTTTGTCTATCATGTGTGAAGAAGTACTTACACAATGCTCTAAGCGATTCTAGATGCAATTTCCAATTGCCTTCCCGTGTTGCACTAATGAACATCCATATCCAAGCCACAAATTTCATGTAATCTCTGGCAAATTTGAAAGTAGGATGACTTGTTTCCATCTTTGCATCAAATTCATTCAGCTTGTCCATTAAAGAGACATCTACCACAGCTAGTAATTGCTTGTGTCGGTTGTCTAATTCGTCATACTTGCGCTCTTGACATGCTGAATTGACCATTGATGCAGCCACTTGAAGGTTATCATGAACCAAGGTTATCGTATCGGCCGTTAATCGGATGCTTTTGGGCCCCAACGTCGGCTAATTCAGATTTTTCGAGTATGTCTGTACGTGATAAACAGAGCGCGGTTCGTAGATCGTAAATCCATTAGTGCCGTGGGCATCGGGTGACTGGGTGCGGCGTAAAAGGGATAACAAAGTCGAGTCCTTACGCTATTATTATATAGATAAGATACTGAATACAGACAATGCCCGCTAAAATCTATGCATAGGGTCCACAAAATTAAATTTGTATCATATTTTGCAAAGAAAATTTACATCGTTTAATTTTTATTTACGAATTATGACGTCATACCTAATTTGCATAAAAAATATGCAAACATACTCGAAAAAATTGGCGCCAATTTTTTTTCCCTTACTCATCATAATTAATGATTTCCCGCAAAGAATACAAAATAAACATCAAAATCCCACGGAATTACATACGCTCCCGAACTATAAGGGTTGGCATCAGGAAGGGCATCCGGCCATAAAAACATTGCCTCAAACAGGGAACCATGATTCTCATGGGGCCCGCAAGGCTAACCCCCGCTCTAGCGGAGAAAATGGCCTTAAAACGATCATTCATTCATACCGTATATAAAAAAAAAAAAAAAAAAAAAAAAAAAAAAAATTATATATATATATATATATATATATATATATATATATACCGCATATAAAAAACTATATATACATATATATACCGCATATAAAAAACTATATATATTTCTTTTTATTAGTTATATATAGTTATATATAACTATATAAACTAAAAACCTTTTTCAAATAATGCATCATTTCCTCCAGAAAATTGTTGAAATGAAGAAAATATTTTGGTGTCCACACGTATTTCTTTGTTTTGCAGTAGAACAAAATTAAAAAGCTGAAAAAAACTACTAAATCTTAGCTTATTCCACGAAGAAATCCTAAAATGGCCCGGACAATATTATTAGCAGCTTTTTTTTTTTCTCTTTTTTTTTATATACATAAAATCGAGGCTCGTGAAAGAGCTAACATTTATCACACAAACAAATCAAACAGACAAACAAACAAAGTATATAAAAAGGGGAGCGGTAGACAAGATGGGGAGAGAAAGGGCAGCACATAAACACAACATTTGAGAGCAGGGACATCGGGAATGTGTGGGAGGGAGAGAGCTTGGGGGGAGGTGGTGTGGGAAGGGGGGGGGGGGGGGGGGTTGGAGAAGTATAAACACAAGGACACCAAAGACTTCCATGAAAGAAGTTGGTATTTCAACAAAGTGGATTTGGGGTAAAATTAGCGGGGGTAGAAAAGATCAAGGTTTTGGATGGGGGAAGATAAGAGATGGTGGTGAACAGCTGTTTTAAAGACCCTTTTTTTTTTTTGTATACTGAATCGAGGCTCGTGAAGGAGCTAACATTTATTTCACAAACAAATCAACCAGACAAACAAAATATACAAAAAGAGGGAGCGGAAGACAAGATGGGGAGAGAAGGGGAAGCACACAACCACAACATTTGAGAGCAGGGAGAAGTGTGGGAGGGAGAGGGCTTGGGGGCAGGAGGCGTGGGAAGGGGAGGGGGGGGGGGGGAGAGGTATAAAACACAAGGGGACCGAAATTAGCGGGGGTAGAAAAGATCAAGGTTTTGGATGGGGAGGATAAGAGATGGTGGTGAACAGCTGTTTTAAAGACCTGGAGGGTGGAGTGGGATTTAAGAGAGTGAGGGAGTTTGTTCCAGAGGCGGGAGAAAAGAGGAATGAAGGAGTGAAGGTGAGCAGAAAGTCTTGATTTTGGCAGTTTAACCATAAGAGGGTTGCAGGCAGATCTTGTGCGACCTGTAGGAATATTTGGGGGACAGAGCCCAGAGAGGGCTGGGGGGGCAAGGCCAGAGAGGAGTCGGTAGAAGACGGAAAGACCACCAACCTGCCTGGGTGAGTGAGTGAAAGGCCCTTGGAGTTAGCTTCATCGCGGGAGATTCCAATGATTCTGAACGCTTTGGTTTCAACAGCATGAAGACGGGCTAGGTGTGAGGCAGGAGCACCAGACCAGAGGCGAGAGCAGTATTCCATAGAGCTGCGGATGAAAGCCTTGTATGTGGTGAAGAGCTCAGGTGTGCCAAGGAAGGACTTCGCACGACGGAGGATGCCTAGACTTCGCACGACGACTGGCTTTGGAGGCCAGATTTGAAATGTGGTTTTCCCAGGAAAGATCATGGCAAATAGTGAGACCCAAAAGCTTGAGTGACAGAACTTCTTGGAGAGGATTATTCAGAAAGTGGATGGGAGGGTTTTCCAGTCGGTCTTTTCGGAGAGACATCGTAAGAGTGTGAGATTTATCAGGATTGAAAGACATGTTCCATTTGTTTGCCCAGTCTGTGATTTTGTCCAGGTCTGCAGAGAGTGAGGAGGCTGCAGACTGCCGATCTGAGGGATGAGGAATGGAGCGACAGAGAGTAGAGTCGTCAGCAAAGAGATAGAGAGGATTTTCAAGAGAGTCAGAGAGATCATTGATGAAGACCAGAAAAAGCACAGGGCCCAGAACACTACCTTGGGGAACTCCAGCCTGAACAGGAAGAGGAGATGAGAGAAACCCATTCAGGGCCACACGTTGACTACGACCAGAGAGGAAGTCCACCAGCCATGCGTGGAGATTTCCCTTGATACCAAAGGAGGAGAGTTTGGTGAGCAGAGCAGGGTGCCAAACCGTATCGAAGGCACGTGAAATGTCAAGGGAGACAGCTCTAATTTCCTGTTTGGCGTTGAGGACCTCCATCCATTGTTGAGAAAGCAGAAGCAGCATGTCCAGAGTAGAGTGTCCAGGCCTGAAACCAAATTGATGATCAGAGATCAAGCCATTGGAGAAGAGGAAAGATTTCATATCTGAAGCAATGATGGATTCCATGACTTTGCTGATAATTGGGAGAAGGCTGATTGGTCTGTAGTTGCTGGGATCTGTTTTTGCACCTTTTTTGTGCAAAGCGGTGATGTTGGCTGATTTCCAAGCAGATGGCAGATGACCTTGAGCAAAAGAGAGGGTGAAGAGAACAGAAAGAGGGAGTGAAAGAGCGGAAGAACAGGATTTTAGGACCCGTGGGCTGATGCCGTCAGGACCAGTTGCAGAATCAGAGTCGAGGGTTGACAGAAACTTTTCCACCTTGTCAGTAGGAAAGGACACAGAGTCCAGGAGCAGCTGGGTACGACTGGGTATGGTGGGTACAGAGAGGGATGGGTTTGGGACACAAGATTTAGAGGCAAACACAGAGTTGAGGCATTCAGCTTTTTCACGTGCGGAGTCAGCAGTTAAGCCATTTGAGGTGAGGGAGGGGATGGAGGGGGAACAAACACCAGAAACAGATTTGACCAGACGCCACCAGGATTTGGAAGAGGGAGACAGATAAGAGAGTTCGGTCTTGAGAACGGTGAGATATTGTTTCCTGGCTCTCCTGAGGGTGGACACACACTTGTTTCGGGCTTTGTGAAAGGAAATGAGATTTCCTTCCGTTGGATTTGCTTTCCAAGAGACGAAAGCAAGTTGTTTCAGGGCAACAGCCTCACCACAAGATTCCGTGTACCATGGACGGGAGGAAGGGTATGACAACTGAAGACGAGATGGGATAAATCTGTGCATGAGAGAGAGCAATTTACTTTGAAAGAATTCCCAGGATGAGTTGATGTCAGAGGCGGTAGAGATGGGAGACCAGTCCAGATGATTGATGGCTGCTTGAAGACCGTGCCAATTGGCCATTTTTTAGAGGCCATTGGTGTTTTATGTGACAAAAACCGAAAATGAATCACTTGGTGTTTTATGTGACGAAAACCGAAAATGAATCGCTTGGTGTTATATGTGACGAAAACCGAAAATGAATCACTTGGTGTTATCTGTGACGAAAACCGAAAATGAATCGCTTGGTTATATGTGACGAAAACCGAAAATGAATCGCTTGATGTTTTATGTGACGAAAACAGAAAATGAATAGCTTGGTGTTATCTGTGACGAAAACCGAAAATGAATCGCTTGGTGTTTTATTTGACGAAAACCGAAAATGAATCACTTGTTGTTTTATGTGATGAAAACCGAAAATGAATCGCTTGGTGTTTTATGTGACGAAAACCGAAGATGAATCACTTAGTGTTTTATGTGATGAAAACCCAAAATTAATCACTTGGTGTTTTATGTGATGAAAACCGAAAATTAATCGCTTGGTGTTTTATGTGACAAAAACCCAAAATTCATCACTTGGTGTTTTATGTGACGAAAACCGAAAACGAATCGCTTGGTGTTTTATGTGATGAAAACCGAAAACGAATCACTTGGTGTTTTATGTGACGAAAACCGAAAATGAATCACTTGGTGTTTTATGTGACGAAAACCGAAGATGAATCGCTTGGTGTTTTATGTGACGAAAACCGAAAATGAATCACTTGGTGTTTTATGTGACGAAAACCGAAAATGAATCGCTTGGTGTTTTATGTGACGAAAACCGAAAATGAATCACTTGGTGTTTTATGTGACGAAAACCGAAGATGAATCGCTTGGTGTTTTATGTGACGAAAACCGAAAATAAATCGCTTGGTGTTTTATGTGACGAAAACCGAAAATGAATCACTTGGTGTTTTATGTGACGAAAACCGAAAATGAATCGCTTGGTGTTTTATGTGACGAAAACCGAAAATGAATCACTTGGTGTTTTATGTGACGAAAACCGAAAATGAATCACTTGGTGTTTTATGTGACGAAAACCGAAAATGAATCGCTTGGTGTTTTATGTGACGAAAACCGAAAATGAATCGCTTGGTGTTTTATGTGACGAAAACCGAAAATTAATCACTTGGTGTTTTATGTGATGAAAACCGAAAATGAATCGCTTGGTGTTTTATGTGACGAAAACCGAAAATTAATCACTTGGTGTTTTATGTGACGAAAACCGAAAATGAATCACTTGGTGTTTTATGTGACGAAAACCGAAGACGAATCACTTGGTGTTTTATGTGACGAAAACCGAAAATGAATCACTTGGTGTTTTATGTGACGAAAACCGAAAATGAATCACTTGGTGTTTTATGTGACGAAAACCGAAAATGAATCACTTGGTGTTTTATGTGACGAAAACCGAAAATGAATCGCTTGGTGTTTTATGTGACGAAAACCGAAAATGAATCGCTTGGTGTTTTATGTGACGAAAACCGAAAATTAATCGCTTGGTGTTTTATGTGACGAAAACCGAAAATGAATCACTTGGTGTTTTATGTGATGAAAACCGAAAATTAATCACTTGGTGTTTTATGTGACGAAAACCGAAAATGAATCACTTGGTGTTTTATGTGACGAAAACCGAAAATGAATCACTTGGTGTTTTATGTGACGAAAACCGAAAATGAATCACTTGGTGTTTTATGTGACGAAAACCGAAAATGAATCACTTGGTGTTTTATGTGACGAAAACCGAAAATGAATCGCTTGGTGTTTTATGTGACGAAAACCGAAAATGAATCGCTTGGTGTTTTATGTGACGAAAACCGAAAATTAATCACTTGGTGTTTTCTGTGATGAAAACCGAAAATTAATCACTTGGTGTTTTATGTGACGAAAACCGAAAATGAATCGCTTGGTGTTTTATGTGACGAAAACCGAAAATTAATCACTTGGTGTTTTATGTGATGAAAACCGAAAATTAATCACTTGGTGTTTTATGTGACGAAAACCGAAAATGAATCACTTGGTGTTTTATGTGACGATAACCGAAAATGAATCACTTGGTGTTTTATGTGACGAAAACCGAAAATGAACCACTTGGTGTTTTATGTGACGAAAACCGAAAATGAATCACTTGGTGTTTTATGTGACGAAAACCGAAAATGAATCGCTTGGTGTTTTATGTGACGAAAACCGAAAATTAATCACTTGGTGTTTTATGTGATGAAAACCGAAAATTAATCACTTGGTGTTTTATGTGACGAAAACCGAAAATGAATCACTTGGTGTTTTATGTGACGAAAACCGAAAATGAATCACTTGGTGTTTTATGTGACGAAAACCGAAAATGAATCACTTGGTGTTTTATGTGACGAAAACCGAAAATGAATCGCTTGGTGTTTTATGTGACGAAAACCGAAAATGAATCGCTTGGTGTTTTATGTGACGAAAACCGAAAATGAATCACTTGGTGTTTTATGTGACGAAAACCGAAAATTAATCACTTGGTGTTTTATGTGACGAAAACCTAAAATGAATCACTTGGTGTTTTATGTGACGAAAACCGAAAATGAATCACTTGGTGTTTTATGTGACGAAAACCGAAGATGAATCACTTGGTGTTTTATGTGACGAAAACCGAAGATGAATCGCTTGGTGTTTTATGTGACGAAAACCGAAAATGAATCGCTTGGTGTTTTATGTGACGAAAACCGAAAATGAATCGCTTGGTGTTTTATGTGACGAAAACCGAAAATGAATCGCTTGGTGTTTTATGTGACGAAAACCGAAAATGAATCGCTTGGTGTTTTATGTGACGAAAACCGAAAATGAATCGCTTGGTGTTTTATGTGACGAAAACCGAAAATGAATCACTTGGTGTTTTATGTGACGAAAACCGAAAATGAATCGCTTGGTGTTCTATGTGACGAAAACCGAAAATGAATCGCTTGGTGTTTTATGTGACGAAAACCGAAAATGAATCGCTTGGTGTTTTATGTGATGAAAACCGAAGATGAATCACTTGGTGTTTTATGTGACGAAAACCGAAAATGAATCGCTTGGTGTTTTATGTGACGAAAACCGAAAATGAATCACTTGGTGTTTTATGTGATGAAAACCGAAGATGAATCACTTGGTGTTTTATGTGACGAAAACCGAAAATGAATCGCTTGGTGTTTTATGTGACGAAAACCGAAAATGAATCGCTTGGTGTTTTATGTGATGAAAACAGAAAATGAATCGCTTGGTGTTTTATGTGACGAAAACCGAAAATGAATCGCTTGGTGTTTTATGTGACGAAAACAGAAAATGAATCGCTTGGTGTTTTATGTGACGAAAACCGAAAATGAATCGCTTGGTGTTTTATGTGACGAAAACCAAAGATGAATCACTTGGTGTTTTATGTCATGAAAACCGAAAATGAATCGCTTGGTGTTTTATGTCATGAAAACCGAAAATGAATCGCTTGGTGTTTTATGTGACGAAAACCGAAAATGAATCACTTGGTGTTTTATGTGACGAAAACCGAAAATTAATCACTTGGTGTTTTATGTGACGAAAACCGAAAACGAATCGCTTGGTGTTTTATGTGACGAAAACCGAAAACGAATCGCTTGGTGTTTTATGTGACGAAAACCGAAAATGAATCGCTTGGTGTTTTATGTCATGAAAACCGAAAATGAATCGCTTGGTGTTTTATGTGACGAAAACCGAAAATGAATCACTTGGTGTTTTATGTGACGAAAACCGAAAATTAATCACTTGGTGTTTTATGTGACAAAAACCCAAAATTCATCACTTGGTGTTTTATGTGACGAAAACCGAAAACGAATCGCTTGGTGTTTTATGTGACGAAAACCGAAAACGAATCGCTTGGTGTTTTATGTGACGAAAACCGAAAACGAATCACTTGGTGTTTTATGTGACGAAAACCGAAAATGAATCACTTGGTGTTTTATGTGACGAAAACCGAAGATGAATCACTTGGTGTTTTATGTGACGAAAACCGAAAATGAATCCCTTGGTGTTTTATGTGACGAAAACCGAAAATAAATCGCTTGGTGTTTTATGTGACGTAAACCGAAAATAAATCACTTGGTGTTTTATGTGACGAAAACCGAAAATGAATCACTTGGTGTTTTATGTGACGAAAACCGAAAATGAATCGCTTGGTGTTTTATGTGACGAAAACCGAAAATGAATCACTTGGTGTTTTATGTGACGAAAACCGAAGACGAATCACTTGGTGTTTTATGTGACGAAAACCGAAAATGAATCACTTGGTGTTTTATGTGACGAAAACCGAAAATGAATCACTTGGTGTTTTATGTGACGAAAACCGAAAATGAATCACTTGGTGTTTTATGTGACGAAAACCGAAAATGAATCGCTTGGTGTTTTATGTGACGAAAACCGAAAATTAATCACTTGGTGTTTTATGTGACGAAAACCGAAAATGAATCGCTTGGTGTTTTATGTGACGAAAACCGAAAATTAATCACTTGGTGTTTTATGTGATGAAAACCGAAAATTAATCACTTGGTGTTTTATGTGACGAAAACCGAAAATGAATCACTTGGTGTTTTATGTGACGAAAACCGAAAATGAATCACTTGGTGTTTTATGTGACGAAAACCGAAAATGAATCACTTGGTGTTTTATGTGACGAAAACCGAAAATGAATCGCTTGGTGTTTTATGTGACGAAAACCGAAAATGAATCGCTTGGTGTTTTATGTGACGAAAACCGAAAATTAATCACTTGGTGTTTTATGTGACGAAAACCGAAAATGAATCACTTGGTGTTTTATGTGACGAAAACCGAAGACGAATCACTTGGTGTTTTATGTGACGAAAACCGAAAATGAATCACTTGGTGTTTTATGTGACGAAAACCGAAAATGAATCACTTGGTGTTTTATGTGACGAAAACCGAAAATGAATCACTTGGTGTTTTATGTGACGAAAACCGAAAATGAATCACTTGGTGTTTTATGTGACGAAAACCGAAAATGAATCACTTGGTGTTTTATGTGACGAAAACCGAAAATGAATCGCTTGGTGTTTTATGTGACGAAAACCGAAAATTAATCACTTGGTGTTTTATGTGACGAAAACCGAAAATGAATCGCTTGGTGTTTTATGTGACGAAAACCGAAAATTAATCACTTGGTGTTTTATGTGACGAAAACCGAAAATGAATCACTTGGTGTTTTATGTGACGAAAACCGAAGACGAATCACTTGGTGTTTTATGTGACGAAAACCGAAAATGAATCACTTGGTGTTTTATGTGACGAAAACCGAAAATGAATCACTTGGTGTTTTATGTGACGAAAACCGAAAATGAATCACTTGGTGTTTTATGTGACGAAAACCGAAAATGAATCACTTGGTGTTTTATGTGACGAAAACCGAAAATGAATCGCTTGGTGTTTTATGTGACGAAAACCGAAAATTAATCACTTGGTGTTTTATGTGACGAAAACCGAAAATGAATCGCTTGGTGTTTTATGTGACGAAAACCGAAAATTAATCACTTGGTGTTTTATGTGATGAAAACCGAAAATTAATCACTTGGTGTTTTATGTGACGAAAACCGAAAATGAATCACTTGGTGTTTTATGTGACGAAAACCGAAAATGAATCACTTGGTGTTTTATGTGACGAAAACCGAAAATGAATCACTTGGTGTTTTATGTGACGAAAACCGAAAATGAATCACTTGGTGTTTTATGTGACGAAAACCGAAAATGAATCACTTGGTGTTTTATGTGACGAAAACCGAAAATGAATCGCTTGGTGTTTTATGTGACGAAAACCGAAAATTAATCACTTGGTGTTTTATGTGATGAAAACCGAAAATTAATCACTTGGTGTTTTATGTGACGAAAACCGAAAATGAATCGCTTGGTGTTTTATGTGACGAAAACCGAAAATTAATCACTTGGTGTTTTATGTGATGAAAACCGAAAATTAATCACTTGGTGTTTTATGTGACGAAAACCGAAAATGAATCACTTGGTGTTTTATGTGACGAAAACCGAAAATGAATCACTTGGTGTTTTATGTGACGAAAACCGAAAATGAATCACTTGGTGTTTTATGTGACGAAAACCGAAAATGAATCACTTGGTGTTTTATGTGACGAAAACCGAAAATGAATCACTTGGTGTTTTATGTGACGAAAACCGAAAATTAATCACTTGGTGTTTTATGTGACGAAAACCGAAAATGAATCGCTTGGTGTTTTATGTGACGAAAACCGAAAATTAATCACTTGGTGTTTTATGTGATGAAAACCGAAAATTAATCACTTGGTGTTTTATGTGACGAAAACCGAAAATGAATCACTTGGTGTTTTATGTGACGAAAACCGAAAATGAATCACTTGGTGTTTTATGTGACGAAAACCGAAAATGAATCACTTGGTGTTTTATGTGACGAAAACCGAAAATGAATCGCTTGGTGTTTTATGTGACGAAAACCGAAAATGAATCACTTGGTGTTTTATGTGACGAAAACCGAAAATGAATCGCTTGGTGTTTTATGTGACGAAAACCGAAAATGAATCACTTGGTGTTTTATGTGACGAAAACCGAAAATGAATCGCTTGGTGTTTTATGTGACGAAAACCGAAAATGAATCACTTGGTGTTTTATGTGACGAAAACCGAAAATTAATCACTTGGTGTTTTATGTGACGAAAACCGAAGATGAATCACTTGGTGTTTTATGTGACGAAAACCGAAAATGAATCACTTGGTGTTTTATGTGACGAAAACCGAAGATGAATCGCTTGGTGTTTTATGTGACGAAAACCGAAAATGAATCGCTTGGTGTTTTATGTGACGAAAACCGAAAATGAATCGCTTGGTGTTTTATGTGACGAAAACCGAAAATGAATCGCTTGGTGTTTTATGTGACGAAAACCGAAAATGAATCGCTTGGTGTTTTATGTGACGAAAACCGAAAATGAATCACTCGGTGTTTTATGTGACGAAAACCGAAAATGAATCACTTGGTGTTTTATGTGACGAAAACCGAAAATGAATCGCTTGGTGTTCTATGTGACGAAAACCGAAAATGAATCGCTTGGTGTTTTATGTGACGAAAACCGAAAATGAATCGCTTGGTGTTTTATGTGATGAAAACCGAAGATGAATCACTTGGTGTTTTATGTGACGAAAACCGAAAATGAATCGCTTGGTGTTTTATGTGACGAAAACCGAAAATGAATCACTTGGTGTTTTATGTGATGAAAACCGAAGATGAATCGCTTGGTGTTTTATGTGACGAAAACCGAAAATGAATCGCTTGGTGTTTTATGTGACGAAAACCGAAAATGAATCGCTTGGTGTTTTATGTGATGAAAACAGAAAATGAATCGCTTGGTGTTTTATGTGACGAAAACCGAAAATGAATCGCTTGGTGTTTTATGTGACGAAAACAGAAAATGAATCGCTTGGTGTTTTATGTGACGAAAACCGAAAATGAATCGCTTGGTGTTTTATGTGACGAAAACCAAAGATGAATCACTTGGTGTTTTATGTCATGAAAACCGAAAATGAATCGCTTGGTGTTTTATGTGACGAAAACCGAAAATGAATCACTTGGTGTTTTATGTGACGAAAACCGAAAATTAATCACTTGGTGTTTTATGTGACGAAAACCGAAAATGAATCACTTGGTGTTTTATGTGACGAAAACCGAAAATGAATCACTTGGTGTTTTATGTGATGAAATCCCAAAATTCATCACTTGGTGTTTTATGTGATGAAAACCCAAAATTCATCACTTGGTGTTTTATGTGATGAAAACCCAAAATTCATCACTTGGTGTTTTATGTGATGAAAACCCAAAATTCATCACTTGGTGTTTTATGTGATGAAAACCCAAAATTCATCACGTGGTGTTTTATGTGATGAAAACCCAAAATTCATCACTTGGTGTTTTATGTGATGAAAACCCAAAATTCATCACTTGGTGTTTTATGTGATGAAAACCCAAAATTCATCACTTGGTGTTTTATGTGATGAAATCCCAAAATTCCTCACTTGGTGTTTGATGTGATGAAAACCCCAAATTCATCACTTGGTGTTTTATGTGATGAAAACCCAAAATTCATCACTTGGTGTTTTATGTGATGAAAACCCAAAATTCATCACTTGGTGTTTTATGTGATGAAAACCCAAAATTCATCACTTGGTGTTTTATGTGATGAAAACCCAAAATTCATCACTTGGTGTTTTATGTGATGAAAACCCAAAATTCATCACTTGGTGTTTTATGTGATGAAATCCCAAAATTCATCACTTGGTGTTTTATGTGATGAAAACCCCAAATTCATCACTTGGTGTTTTATGTCATGAAAACCCAAAATTCATCACTTGGTGTTTTATGTGATGAAACCACAAAATTCGTCACTTGGTGTTTTATGTAACGAAAACCCAAAATTCATCACTTGGTGTTTAATGCGATGAAAACCCAAAATTCATCACTTGGTGTTTTATGTGACAAAAACTTTACAGTGTGGTTCAGCAAGAATAATGATGTAACGCAAGAACATAACTGTTTTCAACTGTTGGATGTGATTCCATGAAATCCTCTACTACCATATTTTTTTGCCTCCATTGCAGCAGCATTCGTGCTCGGATACCTGCGTGGGGACTCCTTGGCCTGGCCTTCTGCTCTGCTCAGCTTTGGTTGACAATGGCGCAGCCTCGGGACTGGCAGCTTAGACAGAACAGCGATGTGATGTTTCCTCCACGCAATAGACCAAGGAATGAATTGTTTGAGGCGTCCGCAAGACAGAGAAGCCAGATCAACAAGCAACAACGTGAGTATGTTATGGATACATAGCATAGCATATGTATGTATACATAGCAGAGCGATGTATATACATACAGTGCCTTCAGAAAGTATTCACACCCCTTGAGTATTTTCACATTTTGTTATGTTACAGCCTGAATTTAAAATGGATGGAATTTAAATTTTTGTCTCCGATCTACACAAAATACCTCATAAAGACAAAGTCAAAATGTGTTTTTCAAAGTTTTTACAAATTTATTGAAAATAAAATAGAAATATTGAACTTGCATCAGTATTCAGTTTGAAAGATTTCCCTGTATTTGGCTCCATTCATGGTTCCCTCTATCTTTCCAAATCTCCCATTCTCTAACAAAACCATTCCCATAGCATGATACTGCCAGCACCATGCTTCATGGTAGCGATGGTGTTGGATGGGTGATAAGCAGTGCTCGGTTTCTGCCAGATGTAGCGCTTTGCATTCAGGGCAAAGAGGTCGATTTTCATCTCATCAGACCACAGAATCTTTTGCCACATGCTCTGAGTCTTTCACGTGTCTTTTTGTAAAAAGCTTCAGTTTAGAAAAAAACGTTACTGTGTGAAAAGCTTCAGACTGTTGTCCTTCCGGCAGGTTCTCCCATCTCAGCCATGGAACTTTGTAGTTCTGTCAGTGGTCATTGGGTTATTGGTCACCTCCCTGATACATACATACATACATACATAAGGTATCCCTGTGCATGCTGTGTATATATATATGTGTGTGTATATATATATATATATATATATATATATATATATGTATATATATATATATATATATATATATATATATATATATATATATATATATATATATATATATACATATATATATATATATATATATATACATATATATATACATATATATATACATATATATATATACATATATATATACATATATATATATACATATATATATACATATATATATACATATATATATACATATATATATATATATATATATATATATATATATATATATACAGACTTGGCATTTAATATGGAATATTTTTTTTTTCTTGATGGGTTTACTTTCTTAACTCAGGATATCAATCTGGTGAGTTTCTTTTACACTTTGGTGATTTATTTGTTAAAAGAACCATGTCACTGATTGTCTGTCGCAGCAAGAAGTCAACAACAGGATTATATCACACGTGGCGTGGCAAAATGTACGGACAGGTGCATTTGACGATTGGCTTCACAGTCGGGTCTACAAGGGTTGTTGCGTTCTGTATTAGTGGAAAACAACTGCTGCACATCTACAAAAGTTATTGCAGCTTCCTCTGGAGATGGTCCGTCAACTCGACAATGCTGTTTGTCAAGGAGTGGTGGCTCTACGAAATTACGGCATGAAAGAGCGTGCTATTGCTCGGCAGTATGGCATCACTCGAGGTCAGGTGTCAAAGATCCTGAAACGAAATGCTCAGAGGGGTGTCCCTACTCCAATACCGAGGCCAGGACGTCCCCGCAGAACCACAAGGAGGGATGATCGCCAGCTGCACCGGTGAGTCCGCAATGGCCGTACCAAGTCAGCTAATCGGCTTAGGGCTGAATGGCAGCAACTGACAAATGTGCCTGTATCCAGAAGGCTAGTCAACCAACGACTGGTTCAAGCAGGCTAGGCGTCCCCTGAGAAAGCCACGCCTGACCAGACAACACCGCCAGCACTGATTGCAGTGGGCTAGAGAGCACTGTCAATGGCAGCCAGGACACTGGAATCACGTGATCTTCAGTGACGAGTCTAGATTTCTGGTCTATCGTCAAGATGGCCGTGTCCGAGTGTGCAGACAAGTGCATGAAGCCTACAACAAAGATTGTATAGTGCCAAGAGTCCAAGCTGGAGGTGGTGGGGTGACCGTTTGGGCTGCTTTTCATGCAGGGGGCAAAACTGACCTGGTTGTTCTGAATGGAAACCTGAACCAGTTCAAGTACAGGGCCATTCTGGAAGAAACATTGCTTCCATTTGCTCGTGCAGCCTTTTGAGGAAACTTTGTCTTCCAAGATGACAATGCATGGCCTCATCGTGCTCGCATGATCCAACACTTTCTTGCTGACGGTGGTGTGGAGCATATTGAGTGGCCTGCCATGTCCCCGGATATGAATCCGATAGAGAACTTGTGGGCAGAATTAACGCGTCAAATCGACCACTTGGACCAGCAGCCGACCTCTGTGCGTGAATTGCAGCAGGCTATTGTCACTGCATGGCAAGCGATTCCTGTCCAAACCTTGGCAAATCTCGTGAACAGCATGCCTCAACGTGTACGTGCTCTCCTGAATGCTCGTGGGGGTTACACGAAGTACTGAACTGTAATTTTGCTGTCCGTAATCCCAGTCATAATTTAACATTTGTTTTTGTTAAAAAAATTTTTGGCTAATGTGCAAAATAAAGAGATACTTCTGGAAAACGTACAGAAGTTTAACACAGTACTGTCCATGAATTGAGTTCGATATCAGTTTACATCACTTTCAAGGATGAATTTATTTGTTTCGAAATGTCAAATGTGGTTTTTGTTTCTTTTAAAGGTCACTTTAACAAAATCTAGAATAATTTCAACATAATTCCAATGAACTTTTGGTTCTAAGACATCTTGAAAAGTAAGTTCACCCCCACAAAAAAAAAATTCCATTTTAAATGCCAAGTCTGTGTGTGTGTATGTATGTGTATATATATATATATATATATATATATATATATATATATTGTTACGGTTTCCGCACGACCCTCCTTCCCTTACCAAGGGGAGATTAAGCCCCTTGTTCTTTTTGGGTCGTCGCAACCGCGAGATTTGAATCACCACTCCCGGGCAGACGCAGGACAGGGTTTCGGGACTATTCTCGCACGTACCTAAGTACCTACGCCGCCGCGGAAGCAGGGATCAAGTCTCGCACGAACCACGCATAATTTGAGTACGTCCGAGCAGATGGCGTACCACGTGGTCCGTGCAGTTACCCTGGTATTGGAACCCGATTAAAGCGATATAATTCGTACCACGCTTAGTCAATAGATGGAAATGACGGGAACGATCAAATGGAAGGAAGAACACAGGTTTATTTACAGCTATAAAAGGCGAAGAGACACAGAGCAGGCACTTAAGCAGTCGTAGATTATTACCCAGACAACGGGCCCATTCACACTCACAGTGGGAATGAAAGAAGGATGGTTCATGCGCTGAACGTGCCGGCTCCATTGTTCAGGAACAGCTCGCCCGGCGTGGCCCTCTGCGGTCACAGCACGTCCCTCGGTGAAGGCAGGCAGGCAGGCAGGCAGGCAGGCGGGAGGGATCCTTGTGGCACGTATCTCGAACAATGGTAGGCTGGCGAATATGCGCGTCTCTCGCCCGGCTCGGCGGTACCTCAGCTTGATTAATCAACGGCGCGCTTTCACCCTCGTAACTCAATGGAGGATCTGCCTCAAGCTCAACTGAGCGTTTAACTTGTAACTCAATTCAACACTGCGCACTCTCAGAACTGTTCAACAGAGGACCCCGGCTCATAACTTGTTCAAGCGCCTCTCCCCTCAAAACTGAGGTGGGGGCTTTGCGCAAAGGGTTATATTGCCACGCCCTTAGCCCGCATCGAATGTTCCAAACCACGCTTTTTGATGCAGGGCTAAGCCACTCCCTTCGAGCCCTGATTGGCGGCTCGTGCTTACCGGCCACTCCCACTTCTCCTGTCCCACCTTCCTTCGGCCTGCTTCGACTTGTCAGGCCGGTCTCGTGGTAGTTTGCGCCAAAAACCAAAGCATCGAGGCGGCATAAAGCATTGGAAGGACCTAACTCTCATTATTCTACTCAACGCAAAACTACACATAGGAAAGGTCTACGCTTACACTTACTAAGACATAACTGATCTTAAACAAGGCTACATGTTGTAGTGTGACTAACTATGAGGGGGAAATTAACCTTTAATTGCAAAAACACAAAACCGCAACACTACCCCTCTCCCTTGTCAGACTCGTCCCCGAGTCGAAACCAACAAATGAAACGAGCAGTTTTGAGAATGACATGCAAAATTAACCTTACTTTTACATGTGACATATAGGTGTGGGTCCCCCTAACATTTACTCTAACCCGTGTATGCGACAGTTTTAAAACACTAAATATGTCCCCCCTATTGCGTTGAGTAGCTATCTCACAGAATCACGCCCACAACTAACCAAAATCTGGAATTTGTCAAACTAAACATATAGCCGGTGGGCAGCATTTTTTTATTTACAAGCACAGAAAACGTCATTTATTTACAATTCTATGACCCAGGACCTGTCCTTTTTGGTAGAGAAGATTGGAGGGGAGAGAAAGCACAGCAAAAACACAAAACACACTCAACATCATAACATTTGCTGCTTGCATCTTGCTTCTTCTGTGTGCCTAGTGTGCCGGCTAGCCCCCGGACCAGCATACAGGCCATTTTTTGATCTTCAGGGCTATCTAACTTACAAATCTTCTCATCCCTAGCACACCATGATAAAAATGCACAACAAATGCTTTTATTTCATTGCTTTGCCAAGCAGGGTCAACCTCATGTGGTCCGACTGCGTGACATTGATGCCACTCAAAACAAGTGGTCCGAAGTGCAAGATGGTTTTGCAGCAAGGTGCTGCACAGCAGAGGTGCAAGGCCACAAAACTTGTGGTCCATGAGTGTGTAAGGTGCAGCAAAGTGCTGCACATGTGCAGCAAAGTTACTTCAAAGGGATATGGCATCAAATGCTGCGCCATTCGGCTGCAAAGATGTAGCAGGGATGCTGCACAGGTCGCTGGTGCTGCACAGTTCCACCTCCAAAATGGTCCTGGAGTGGGGGGAGAGACAAAGCACGACCAGCAAAGCAGAAGGGCGCAACGGCACACAGCAAAACAAGGTAATGTAATGCGAGGGGCGTGGAAAAGTGAGCAGAGCAGGCTCGACCCTAGCCGTCCGTACCCCCCCACCGTCGGCTTACACTACCCTAGCCCTCCTTGTATTTACAATTCGTCTCTACGTCTTGTCTCCCATATCCCCCTCTAATCCAAATTTGTCTCCCAATCCCTCCCAGGAAGGAAGGAATGGAACAAACACAATGTTCCATGACGTCATGATGCGTCTTACCACTCAAACGGCTTACAGAGCGCTGGTGTGGAGCTTTGTCCTCCTTGGTGATTGGCTGTGGTTGGTGCGAAGGGATTTCTCATCTCCTAACTACACTACTGACATTTACTTTTAACCTACCCGGGGTCGTACCCTGCCAATCGGCCTCTTTAAACTATGTGGTTCTAAAAACCCGAATTCCCATTGTCCACCCTGTGGTGCTCTTCAAAATTTGGGTCTCACTCCCAACGAATTTTCTCTCTGTGCCCTTGGACAATTTTGGGGCTGGGTCGTGTGGCTCCACTAGCAGGTCTACCTACCTGCGCACCTCCGCCACTGAAGTCGCCACCCGAGCTTATCTGCTCCTGCGACTACCTAACTGGGGAAGGCCCCTCCTGGCACTTTACCCCCTGATGCCCACCTTGGCATTGGGCAACCCGGGTCCTTCCCTTGGATCCTCGGGCCCCACTCAACACGACAACTAACCGGCTCCCAGAGCCTACCTGCGGCCTCACCTGGCCGACAAACTACCAGTGGCGGAGTGCCCCAATAACCATACGCACCAATTAAACCACACGCCCAGCCATTCCACATACTCATGCACCCAACAAAAACACTACTTTTCCATGACCTGCACCACAGGTGTCAATATCCATACAAATTTTGCCTCTGCCCTCCACCTGGCTTTACACTACCCACCCCAGGAGTCCGTGAATGGGTTCCATCTCCCCCCATTTCACTCCTTCGCACCATGCATTTTACACCTTTTATTCCCACACCATTTATCTCACACACCAAATTCACACACCTTTTATCTCGCACACCTTTTGTGCTCACTCCCCTCAAACGCTATTCCTTTTATTTCCACACACAACTCCTCATACACACAGCATCATCTATCTAACTACTTCCCCTAATACTCGTGCTTCCCCGTCGTCCTGTTACACTATGCACTCCCTTCGTCATTATCAACCACCTAAACTGTCTACGTCCGCACTACAGGTCAGATGTCACTACTTAAATCTCTGTCTTCGACTGTCTGCTAAATCCCTAACATTATCCTAGCCCTCCTTCAGCTAGCTTCGGTGCCCCATGGAGGTAACCATTGCTGGCACCCCCATGTGCCTAACACTGCCATCCCCATAAACTATTGCTCATGGGCCCTGGGTGAGGAATGGTAACACTACCATTCCTCCATGTAGGGTACACTACTACACTATCCTCATCAGTCCGCTACACTCTACGAGCCTCTCCATGTGGATGTACATTGTCATGGCTCGGCCTCGACGGGCCGAGCGATCCAATGCGGGTGGTTGGTCGCCTGTATGTTGGGTCCGTCCGGCATTTTCGATCCAAAGGGGGAGGGATGGACGGGCCGAGATGCAGGGCTCCATCCCTGCGCAGGGCCTCGCGGTCCCACGCATGATGACCCAACCGCCCACGGTCGGAGCACCGCACCCGCCAAGGTTCGCTGCTCCGAAATCTCCTACCTCCCCTTGAACCTCGCCGTTTGCTTTTGCCGCCAAGGCACGGCACCAACCATACAGTGCGGGGGCCGGCACGAATCGTGCACGTCGGTCCTTGTGAAACGGCCGCGGCACCGATCCCTGCTGCACACAACTCACCGGGGGCTCACGTCTGCTATCCGTCCTGCTAAACGCTACCACGGTCGGTGTCGATGCCTGAGCCGCGTTCTCACCACTCGCGACCCACTCCGCACTCGCACACCCAGGCGTCCCCATGCCTCTCACACATTCCGTTACACACTCTCCTTCCACATTCCCTGGTGTGCATTCTCCCTCGTACTCCACACTCGTACTCTCTGGTGCACATCACCCAGGCGCACTCGCACCTTTCACGCACCCATCATCGCACACCCTGGCACACACTCTTTCGTTACACACTCCGTAACACCCTCGGGTGTGCACTCCTGCACACACTCTCCCGTAACACACTCTTCTCCGGCACACACTTTTCTCGCACACAGTTCGGTGTGCCTTCTGGTGCACACTTTTCCTCCACGCACTCCTTTACCACACAACCAGGCACACACTTTCGTTACACACTCCGTAACACCCTCGGGTGTGCACTCTCCTGTTACACACCCAATCATCGCACACCCTGGCACACACTTTTCTCTCACACGCTTCGGCGCACACTCTCTCTCGTACCGCGCACCAGTCGCCCTCGTACACCGCACAATGGACCTTCCGCGACCGCCCGGGTCTCGTCTCTCTCCCAAGCGCGCCAAAAATCCGTTCGCGCAAAACACATTCGCGCCATATTTTCCAATCACCTCGGGGACCTCCTTTTCCAGCAGCACCTGCAAACTTTTAATTTCGTTAGCAAGCACGGCATCACGGTGTAAATGCAAACTTTGTTCAGGGTCCATAACCTTCTCCCGTGATTTGTTCTCCGATTCTACCGTCTCTTTGGCCCCAAATAGTTCTTCAATTCTCATTATTTCTTCGACGACCGCCGGCGCCCATAAAATTTCTTCGTCCAATTCGGCGACCGTCGGCTTTTCTACAACCTGCTCTCGCGTCGCGACCCTCAGAGCCCCGGTCAACTTGGCTGTCCTCTGCCCTACTTCGCTCTCAACGCGTTCCCCGCACTGCTTCACCTCGTAGCGTACCAATGCGATCTCCTCGCCCAACCCGCGCCTAATGTCCTCCCCCATCTCTTTTATTTCCTTTTTCGATGCCATCCTCATTTTTACCCAAT
Organism: Myxine glutinosa; assembly: GCF_964187855.1. Classification (NCBI taxonomy): domain Eukaryota; kingdom Metazoa; phylum Chordata; class Myxini; order Myxiniformes; family Myxinidae; genus Myxine; species Myxine glutinosa. The sequence continues at coordinate 61,069,699 of NC_136267.1, forward strand.
TCCCGGGTGGATTTGTCACATTGGGCGTCCATTTTTGCAGTCAATTCGCCTTTGTTACACCTTGCTTCGTCCCTCATTTCTTTCATGTCCCGGGTGGATTTGTCCCCCATTTCTTTCAATTGACCACCCATTTTGTTTTCCAACCCTTCAATTTTTGCAGACATTTGGATTAGGAATAATTCAATGTTGAACCCGGATCGCCCAGCGGGCCCGGCTGCCACCGCCACGTGCGAGGCGCCGCCATTTTCTTCGCCAGCTAACGCCCCCTCATCAATTTCCTCCTCTACCAACCCTTCCTGTTGGTCCTGGGTCATTAATTCTTCTTCTACCCCCACCGGCATTTTACCGCCTTGGCCAGCCATGGTACGAATACAAATTTGGATTTTACTACTAAATTTCGTCCGCTCGTAATTTTGAGTGCGTGAAGCGCACTCCAGGTCCAATCCCACTCCCGGACACCAAATGTTACGGTTTCCGCGCGACCCTCCTTCCCTTACCAAGGGGAGATTAAGCCCCTTGTTCTTTTTGGGTCGTCGCAACCGAGAGATTTGAATCGCCACTCCTGGGCAGACGCAGGACAGGGTTTCGGGACAATTCTCGCACGTACCTAAGTACCTACGCGGAAGCGGGGAACAAGTCTCGCACGAACCACGCGTAATTTGAGTACGTCCGAGCGGATGGCGTACCACGTTGTCCGTGCAGTTACCTTGGTATTGGAACCCGATTAGAGCGATATAATTCGTACCACGCTTAGTCAATAGATGGAAATGACGGGAACGATGGAAGGAAGAACACAGGTTAATTTACAGCTATACAAGGCGAAGAGACACAGAGCAGGCACTTAAGCAGTCTTAGCTTATTACCCAGACAACGGGCCCATTCACACTCACAGGGGGAATGAAAGAAGGATGGTTCATGCGCTGAACGCGCCGGCTCCGTTGTTCAGGAACAGCTCGCCCGGCGTGGCCCTCCGCGGTCACAGCACGTCCCTCGATGAAGGCAGGCAGGCGGGAGGGATCCTTGCGGCACGTATCTCGATCAAAGGCAGGCTGGCGAATATGCGCGTCTCTCGCCCGGCTCGGCGGTTCCTCACAGCGCGATTAATCAACGGCGCGCTTTCACCCTCGTAACACAATAGAGGATCTGCCTCAAGCTCAACCGAGCATTTAACTTGGAACTCAATACAACACCGCGCACTCTCAGAACTGTTCAACAGAGGACCCCGGCTCATAACTTGTTCAAGCACCTCACCCCTCAAAACTGAGGTGGGGGCTTTGCGCAAAGGGTTATATTGCCACGCCCTTAGCCCTCATCGAATGTTCCAAACCACGCCTTTTGACGCAGTGCTAAGCCACTCCCTTCGAGCCCTGATTGGCGGCTCGTGCTTACCGGCCACTCCCACTTCTCCTGTCCCGCCTTCCTTCGGCCTGCTTCGACTTGTCAGGCCGGCCTCGTGCTAGTTTGCGCCAAAAACCAAAGCATCGAGGCGGCATAAAGCATTGGAAGGACCTAACTCATTATTCTACTCAACGCAAAACTACACATAGGAAAGGTCTACGCTTACACTTACTAAGACATAACTGATCTTAAACGAGGCTACATGTTGTAGTGTGACTAACTATGAGGGGGAAATTAACCTTTTATCGCAAAAACACAAAACTGCAACAATATATATCTCGGAGTACGGCGCTCCCCTTACCGAGGGGGGGAGGGGGGGGGGGTTAATGCCCTCATCTATTAAGCTGGCCGTCCGAGTCCTGGAGCTATGACGTCACTTCCGGTCAGCGCTGAATAGGGTGGGAGGCCAATTGCTCCTATTACCTAATTACCAGCACCTTCCGGTAAGCGAGGAAATGAGCCCGCCCGAGCCGCGGCTGTAATGGACACGCCGAGCGAAGCGAGCCACGACTCAGGCCGTTAGCAAAGACTAGACCCGATTATAAGTGGTTCCTATATCGTGCCACCGGTATTCAATTGGGAAAAGACTAAAGCGATCGGATGAGAAGAAATCAGATAAAGGAGGAACACAGAATTTATTGTACAAGAATGAAGAGGGAACGAAAGCAGTAATGTGCAGTTGAAGAGGAAGAAGCAGTAACACAGGGCAGCCTTATACAGTCTTATATTATCACTCCCAGGACAGAACAAACACACTTACACGAAAAGGTGGTGGTGGTGGTGGGAAGGGAGAGAAGGGTCCAGGCAGGTGGTAGGTAGGCGTCGATGGTAGGCGGTGAGGTCCGGCTCCTACCTCGCGCTCCGGTCCATGCTCCGGGTGTTCACTCGTACCGCGGCAACGAGCGGCCAGCAGCTTCGCGTGGCGTTTAACGTGAGCGGACAAATATATCGCGGGGGGGGGGGGGGGGGGGGGGGGGAAGACTGGGATGCGGCGTACGTAATAAATTGACCCTTAGCCTTCGGCCAGTTGTGCACGCCTCCAACAGTTCGTACACGGCAAGCAAGGACTCCTTTCTCATCTGTTCAAGTCGTTCTCCCGGGCACCTCCCTCGCGCATCTCTTGAAGTAGTCCCACGCAGCCGCTTATATTGCCCACTCGCGTATAAAGCCGCTTGCCTTTAGGATACGCCTACCGGTGAGCTGGCCTCAGCCCTGAGTGGTCGCGAGTGCTCAGCGGTCCACCCCTTGATGGTGCGTTGAGGGGCCACGCCTTCGTTCCTGGCCGCTCCTCCCCCTTTTTCTCCAACTCGGCCGCGTGGCTTATGGCGGCGGGCAGGAACAACCAAAAGGCAGCGAACACTAACTGGCAAGCAAGGGAACACAATTTGGAGGGAGGCTACGCCGCAAAATGAATAGGATTGGAAAAAGGGGCCTAGGTTATTTGATTAATGCAACGCAGAGTCAAACTATTGGGAACAGATCCTTACCTGAAACACATACTAATGAAATAACTAAAGAAGAGCCTATGGTGTCCTACGTGTTGCAATATGACCTAACTAGGGTGCGACCTTTGATCTTTACACAAACGTGGGAATATTTACAGGGGATTATTCCAAATATTTACAAAGTGGAGGGTTCTAAAAACCACAACAATATATACAAGGTGTTTCAAAAAGATGGACCCAATTTCAAAGCAGTATATTTCACGATGGCAACATGTTACAATTACACAAAAAGTTACAAACGGTTTAATGAGTTATCAAGTTTTACTACCCATTTTATAAATGCTCTATCTGCCCTCCACCTGCTGCAAGGACAACATCGAGACGATAGTTGAATTCGTCCCAAACGTCTCTCAGAGTGTCTTCTTTCACTGAAGTCACCGCTGCCGTGCTTCTGTTTTTGAGTTCATCCAGATTAGTCGCTAATGGTGGCACAAAAACACGGTCTTTGACGTATCCCCACAAGAAAAAGTCGCAGGGTGTAATGTCTGGGGATCTTGGGGGCCAAGAGTATAGCGCAAAGTCTTGGGGTCCTGTGCGACCTGTCCAACGTTGAGGCAGTGTGTCATTTAGAAAACATCGAACCTGCAGGTGCCAATGTGGCGGTGCTCCGTCTTGCTGAAAAATGAAGTCATCGGAATCTTCATTAAGTTGTGGAAAGAGCCAGTTCTGCAGCATTTCGAGATAGGTTTGCCCCGTAACTGTTTTTCCCTCAAAAAAGAAAGGGCCATAAACCTTTATTTGAGAAACGGCACAAAACACGTTCACTTTCAGGGAATCACGCTCATGCTCTACAGTTTCATATGGATTCTCTAGTCCCCATATGCGCACATTGTGACGGTTAACTTTACCGCGTAGATGAAACGTTGCTTCATCACTAAAAATCAAACACGGTAAGAAGCTGTCGTCTTCTATGTTCTGTAACATCGCATCACTAAATTCTACACGCTTTCCTTTGTCACCTGTACGAAGAGCCTGTACCAGTTGCAACCGGTATGGCCTCAGGATTAAACGTCGCCTTAACACACACAAGACAGTCGTATGAGGGATCGCAAGTTCTCGGCTGGCACGACGAGTGGACTTGCGCGGGCTACGCAGAAAACTCTCTTGAATTCTTCTCACGTTTTCCTCTGAGGTGTGTGGTCGCCCTGGGCTCTTCCCCTTACATAAACAGCCTGTTTCCTCAAACGACGACATACCAACGACGAATGCTCTTTGGCATTGGCGGATCAATGCCAAAACGCCGTTGAAACGCACGCTGCACCGCAATTGCGGATTCAGTCTTGCTGAAATGCAGAACGCAAAACGCCTTGTGTAGCGGGGTCGCCATCTTGCGAACGACTGAGGGTAGAGGCTGTTGGTGTGCTGGGAGAGCCATCTCGCGATGGTCATTTGAAACTCTATGCCCCGCCTTTTCAAGTGGTAAGCGGTTCATTTATGGGCGGTTCGTGGTTGTAGAGATATTGCGATTTCAAATCGGGTCCATCTTTTGGAAACACCCTGTATGTATATGTATGTATGTATATATATATATATATATATATATATATATATACATATATATATATATATATATATATATATATATATATATATATATATATATATATATATACATATATATATATACATATATATATATATATATATATATATATATATATACATATATATATATATATATATATATATATATATATATATACATATATATATACATATATATATATATATATATATATATATATATATATATATATATATATATATACATATATATATATATATATATATATATATATATATATATATATATATATACATATATATATATATATATATATATATATATATATATACATATATATATATATATATATATATATATATATATATATATATATATATATATATATATATATATATATATATATATATATTGTTACATATTTATGGGAATGTATGTGAATTACTATGCAGGTCTTTGCTTATCAATGTGTAGTCGATTAGGGGTTGTTGTGGTTGGAGGGTCAGGAGCCCTTCTGGAAAAAGAGACCGGAAACGGAAGAGGAAAGACACGAGGTCGAGAGAAGCGACGAGCATTCTTCTTCCTCGCCCCGCTCCGACGAGAGGTGGGATTGATATTGAGCCGTGTGGAAAAGCGGCGTTCCCGAGCACGTCTGGCGAGAGGAGTTACTGGGACGGATACCTGCCCGGTGGACACGTCAAGCTACCGTGTGGCCGTGCACCGACCCAGCGTCTGGCACCGTTCGCGGCACCGTCTACAAAGACGCATACGGGTCGCACGTTGGGGCCTAACACGCGTTGCAGGCGGCGTGTGGCTTTTGCTTGCTTTACAGTACCCGCTTCGCGTGGCCAGGAGGGGGCTGCAGCCATGGTGCCCGGTACGATTCCTGCCCGGTGGAAAAACGTCCACCCGGGGTTCGTTCAACCGCCCGAGTGCGGCGAAGCCGACCAGCATCTTGGTCAGGAGGGGCCCAGAGACATTGTGAGGGACAGAGACCAAAGGGGGTCGTGAGTACAAAAGGGGACACACGTATGTAAGATGGCCATCTTAATCATCTAGGGGATTGATTGTTGAGTGTGAATTGTGGATGGGGGATTGCTCGGGGAATATATCCGTGATTGTATCATTGAAGTTGTATGGTATCCTTACCCTTGAAATATATCATTGAAAATCAGTTTTCTCTTGGGTGGAATTCATAGGGATTGCGTTGCGAAAGCGCATATATAATACAACTTTCTGGCGAAGTTCCTCTCACGGTCCGGGGGTCACCGAGACCAGGTAGTCACCGAGGGGACCACGTAACAGAATTGGGGGCTTGTCCGGGATCTAAAATTGTATAAAATAATAAAATAATATTTTTATTAATTAAAATTTATTAATCAAGTATTAATTGGTAAATTTTTGGGGAAATTGGGGGTAAAGTATTGGGTGAAGGTTAACAGGGGTTAACGATAGGCACCATGGCGTTTGTGGCACAGAACTTTGCGGTAACCCCGAGTGAGGCACAGTTCCGAGCGTTACTAAAGTCGGACCTCTTCAAATTGGCCAAACATTTTAACTTGGACGTCCGAACTAATTTGAGGAAGGCAGAGTTGCAGGCCACGGTGATTCAATCTATGGTGGGAGTAGGAACATGGGACGAGTTAGCCTGGGAGTGGCTACCCGAAGAACCAGAAGACGTTGAGCTCCGGAAACTGGAGTTGCAATTACGGAGCCAGGAACGGATCAAAGAAGAAGAAAGGAAAGCGGAAAAGGAAAGAGCAGAAGAAGAAAGGAAAGCAGAAAAGGAAAGAGCAGAAGAAGAAAGGAATGCAGAAGAGAGGAGAGAAGAGAAACAAGCACAGGAAAGGAGAGTGGAACGAGAACTCCAGGAAAGGTTAAAAGAAGAAGAAAGGAAAGCAGAAAAGGAAAGAGCAGAAGAAGAAAGGAAAGCAGAGGAGAGGAGAGAAGAGAAACAAGCAGAGGAGAGGAGAGCTGCAAGGGAACTCGAAGCAGAGGAGAGAAAAGCAGAAAGGGAATTAAAGGAACGTGACATGGAGCTTCGGCAGGAAATTAAATTCAAGGAGCTGGAGTTAATGAGAGAACGGGGAGAGGCACCACCCTTGCTGACGGGGTCGACACCTAACCAGAAAACCTGGGATGTGGGCAGACATGTGAGGCTGGTTCCACCGTTCAGTGAAAAGGAAGTCGCGAAATTTTTTCCACACTTTGAGAAAGTGGCTCGACAATTAAACTGGCCGGAGGAGGCCTGGACCATACTAGTGCAAAGTGTGCTGGTGGGAAAAGCTCAAGAGATTTATTCGGCGCTACCAATGGACCAATGTGCAGATTATGAGGTACTGAAGAAGCACATCCTCAAAGCCTATGAGTTGGTTCCGGAAGCTTACAGGCAAAAATTCAGGAATGCCAGGAAGAGGGAGAGTGAGACCCATGTGGAGTTTGCCAGAGTGAAAGAAAACATGTTTGATCGGTGGTGTGAGTCAAAAGGAGTCGGGAAAGACTTCGAAACCTTGCGTGACTTGATCCTGGTGGAGGAATTTCAGCAGTGTGTCCACGAGGACATCAAAGTGTACCTGCAGGAAAAGAAAGTACCAAAGTTGTGGGACGCAGCCACCATGGCAGATGATTATGCCTTAACCCACCGAATAGGGGTCCACGAACCTAACTCCTCGCCTAGATCTCCGCAGGGGAGGTGGGGAACAGCAGGTGCGGAGAACGACAATACATGGCGGCGGCCTCGAGAGGATTATGGGGACAACGCGGATACCCCACCTGTTCGAAATCAGAGGGATGCGGGCCCAAGACAAACTTATATTTCGGGGGGCCCGAGGCAGACCACGAGTTTTTCCTCCGGGCCTACTTGCGCTTTTTGCAAGAAACCTGGACACTTGATGTCCAGTTGTTACCGCATGAAAAGGGAAGACCCAGAGCGGAGTCCGACTATTACGACTCCAAATGCAATGGCCATTGTGAGAAATCGCCATCAAAAGGGTTACCAACCATTTATTTCAGAGGGGTTTGTGTCACTGGATGGAGCCTCGACTAACCGGAGACCGGTTAGGATATTGAGGGACACAGGAGCACATCAATCTTTAATGCTTGAAGGCATTTTGCCATGGTCCGAGGAGACGGCAACGGGGGATAGTGTTCGTTTACAGGGGATCGGGGGCGGTGTTAGTGCTCCACTTCATGTCATCCAGTTGGAGTCCGATTTGGTGTCAGGACCGGTCACCGTCGGTTTACAAGCCACACTTCCTGTAGAGGGTGTATCTGTGGTTATCGGGAATGATTTGGCCGGGGGTCAAGTTTATGGTAACCGGAGCGTTGGTAAAGAGCCCAGCAGGGAAAATAACACCACACCAGCTCGGGATGGCGACAAAAGTACCAAGTTATTTGTAGGGGGACTGAACTTCAAAACAGAGGAAGAAGTTCTGACCTCTGTCTTCAACAGATATGGGCCGCTGGTGGAAGTGCGGTTGGTAAGAGACAGGGAAACGCAACAGTCAAGAGGGTTCGGCTTTGTCACGTTTGCAAGCACAAAAGACGCCAGAGAGGCAGAGAAGAATTGGAATGGCAAGGATTTGGAGGGTCGGACCATAACAGTAGGGAAGGCATTTCGTAGGCGTCGAGAGGTCTACAGGAGAGGACAACTGGGCGGTAGTTTTGGTGGTGGCCGCAATCAATATTATTATGGAGGCTCCCTGAGTTACGGCAGCTCCCGAAGGAAGGATTGTCAAAGTAGTGGCCGAGAAGGAGACCGCTATTCATGGGACAACAGGGACAAGCGGTCCCCCCATAATTATTAGGGAAGTTCTGAAAAGCTGAAGCACTGAAGGCGGCGGAGCCGCCGAGCCAAGATTCCTACACGGATTAACCGTGAACGCCCCGTTCCTAAAGGCGTCCATGTAGTGAACTTTCATGCACGGACTAACCGTGAACTCCACGTTCCTCAAGGCGTCCATGTAGAGAACTTTCCTGCACGGACTAACCGTGAACTCCACGTTCCTAAAGGCATCCATGTAGTGAATACTCGGCTTGGCCTCCCGGAAAAAGTGCTATCGAGTTGCTTAACTTTGGATCTTTGATCAACCCCTTAACCTTCATTCACAAGAAACTGACAGTCAAAGTCAGAGGGTCATGAGATGGAGTTTGGCTTGGCAGGAGTCCAACGGGAAATTGAACATGTAAAGGGCAGGGACAATGTCGTTGCTGGTGCTTTGTCCAGAGTGAATTACCTTTGAAAATCTCTGGGGGTTTTGTGAAATTTTGTTGCTTTATTTTTAAGTGATAACTGTGCCCGGGGGGAACTGATAATGTGGGGGGGGGGTTGAGTTATCTGGTTTGTTTATCCAAGTTGGCCGGCAAAGAAAGTTTTCGCTGGGTTCAAACTTTCTTTCTTGAAGGGGGGGGGGGAGTGTTACATATTTATGGGAATGTATGTGAATTACTATGCAGGTCTTTGCTTATCAATGTGTAGTCTATTAGGGGTTGTTGTGGTTGGAGGGTCAGGAGCCCTTCTGGAAAAAGAGACCGGAAACGGAAGAGGAAAGACACGAGGTCGAGAGAAGCGACGAGCATTCTTCTTCCTCGCCCCGCTCCGACGAGAGGTGGGATTGATATTGAGCCGTGTGGAAAAGCGGCGTTCCCGAGCCCGTCTGGCGAGAGGAGTTACCGGGACGGATACCTGCCCGGTGGACACGTCAAGCTACCGTGTGGCCGTGCACCGACCCAGCGTCTGGCACCGTTCGCGGCACCGTCTACAAAGACGCGTACGGGTCGCACGTTGGGGCCTAACACGCGTTGCAGGCGGCGTGTGGCTTTTGCTTGCTTTACAGTACCCGCTTCGCGTGGCCAGGAGGGGGCTGCAGCCGTGGTGCCCGGTACGATTCCTGCCCGGTGGAAAAACGTCCACCCGGGGTTCGTTCAACCGCCCGAGTGCGGCGAAGCCGACCAGCATCTTGGTCAGGAGGGGCCCAGAGACATTGTGAGGGACAGAGACCAAAGGGGGTCGTGAGTACAAAAGGGGACACACGTATGTAAGATGGCCATCTTAATCATCTAGGGGATTGATTGTTGAGTGTGAATTGTGGATGGGGGATTGCCCGGGGAATATATCCGTGATTGTATCATTGAAGTTGTATGGTATCCTTACCCTTGAAATATATCATTGAAAATCAGTTTTCTCTTGGGTGGAATTCATAGGGATTGCGTTGCGAAAGCGCATATATAATACAACTTTCTGGCGAAGTTCCTCTCACGGTCCGGGGGTCACCGAGACCAGGTAGTCACCGAGGGGACCACGTAACAGAATATATATATATATATATATATATATATATATACATACACACATACATATATATATACATACATATATATATATACATACATACATATATATACAATACATACATATATATATATACATACATACATATATATACAATACATACATATACATATACATATACATACATATATCATACATACATACATACATACATATATATATATATATATATACATACATATATATATATATATATACATACATACATATATATATACATACATACATATACAGTATATTGTTACGGATCTCGGTTTCGGCACTCCCCGTACCGAGGGGGGTTTAATCCCCTCGTCTTTTAAGCTGGCCGTCCGAGTCCTGGAACTATCTCGCCACTTCCAGTCAGCGCTGAATAGGGTAGTAGGCCAATTATTCCTATGACCTAATTACCAGCGCCTTCCGGTAAGCGAGGAAATGAGCCCCGCCCGAGCCGCGGCTGTAAAGGACATGCCGAGCGAAGCGAGCCACGACTCAGGCCGTTAACAAAAGACTAAACCCGATTATAGCGTTTGGCCAAAATCACACCACAGGTATTCAATCAGGGAAAAGACCAAAGTGACCGGATGAGAGGAAAACCCAAAGAATTAGAAGGAACAGGTGTAATTTATTAATTATATACAAAACCAAAACCAAAGAAGAAACGAAAGGTAGGACTGTACAGGAAGAGGAAGAAGCAGATACACAGGGCAACCTTAAAAGTCTTATATTACAACCCCGGACAAACAAACAGACTCACACGAAGAGGGAATGGCAGGAAGGAATGGCTGGAAGGAATGGCTGGAAGGAAGAGAAGGGTCCAGGCAGATGGTAGGCGTCTAGGTCCGGGTGTTGACTCAAACCGCGGCAGCGGCGAGCGCGTACTGTTGGCACCCCGTCGGACCTTATACGTGGCGGGGGGGGGGGGGGGGTAGTCCTTTGCACGGCCGTATGTATGTGCAGTTCAATACAATCGATGATGCAATCTCGCCCAACCTCCGCGCAGTCCGTGCCCTCTCTCTCCTCTCTCCTCTTGGGCTTCTTTCAACAACAGCACTTCTCCCTTCTCTTGTAAAGGCGCCGCGCTTGCGCTTATATAGCCCGTGTGGAAATGAAGCCGCGCTTCATCGAGCCACGCCTATCAATGAGCTCACCTCAGCCCTGGTTGGCTCGCCGAAAGGGCCACGCCTCGGTCTCGCTCCGGGCTGGAGGCGAAACCCGGCGGCAGCTGCACGTATATTTTCACGCGGGCTGACTGTCATATATCGTGTAATGTCAGCGGACCCACTCTTCTGCCTCACGATCCTTCGCACTCATCTCCCTCTCACTTAGCTCTGATCTCCTTCTCACCTCATCTGCTGAAGCAGTCCCTCATAGCCACTTTTATTGTCCGTTGTTGTATCAAGCCGCCGGCTCCGATGACACGCCTACCGGTCGGCTCACCTCGGCGCTGGTTGGCCAGCAAGGGCTCGCTGGCTCCACCTCTGATGGCGAGTCGACGTGCCACACCTTGTTCTTGTGGTTCCGCCCCCTTTTTCCTCGGCTTGAGACTGCGTGCGTAATGGCGGCTTGGTGCCAGCAAACAGCCCAAGGCAAACGGCAGCGAACGCTGCCCTACCATTACTGCACTTTGAAGAGCGGAGATGATTGGGGAAATTGAAGGGGCCTATCTTATTTGATTAATGCAACGCAGATTCAACTATTGGGAACAGATCCTTAACTGAAACACATAATAATGAAATAACTACAGAGAGGTCCTATGGTTCTCTACGTGTTGTACATGGACTAACGTGGGTGTGATCTTGAATAAAGCCAATTAATGGGGATATTTACAGGGTATCATTTATAAGGGAAACATTTACTAAAATTTACTAGTGAAGGTTCTAAAAACCGTAACAATATATATACATATATATTGCTACGGTTTTGAGATTTGCACATATTGATCATTAAAGGTTAAAGGGTTGCCCCCCATAGTTAGTTGCACGAGCAACACGTAGGCCCACTTGTAGTATTAGTTATGTCATAATATGTGTAAGTATAGGCCATTTCCCCTAGTAATATCTGCGTTGTGTAAAGACATGAGTTTAGGTCCCGCTCATTTTTGCATTCACCCTCCAATTCCACCTCTATGGGCGTAATTGATCCCGCGCCCCATTTGGCTGCCCGCTTAGTTGTTACGCTTTGGCTGACCGCTTAGTTGTTACGCTTTGGCTGCCCGCAGCATTTTTTGCCCTTTGCTCACTCACTAGTCGAGTAACACGAGGTAGGCCTGAGAAGGAGGAGCGCGGGGTCGGGGTGGGGGCGGCGTCGAGGCGGAGCGTCAGAGGCGATGACGGTAAGAGCCACCAGCCAACCAGGGCTCTGGCGGCATGGCATGAGAGGGCGTGGAGAGGCGCGTCTGGTGAGTTCTAGAAGGTTCGCGGGGCGTGCCTATATAACGCGGTGCATAAAGTCCTTGAACAGGACTCGCAGAGGAGAGAGAAAGGACTTGTTGGGAGAGGACTGACTCGCAAGTGGAGAGAGATAAAGGACTTACGAGAAGGACTCGCATGCACACGGCAGTGGCGATAGGACTCGTTGGGAGAGGGCTTGGTGAGAGGACTGATTGAGGAGACCTTGACTCGCATCACTCGTTTTGAGGCATTGAACTGTACCTCGCGGTATAACGTACGCGCCAGAGGAGAGGAAGAAGAGGCGTTGAGTACACGGCTGCAGCCAGACGCGCCGGTGGTGAATAGCGCCTACTTCAGCCACACGAGTAAACGCGGTAATAGCCTGCCAGTGATTAACCGCCAGAGCCCACACCCTACCGTTCGCCCCCGTAATAACCTTGTGCGTACAAACGACACGCGGAGAGCTCCTGCCTTCTCTTCTTTCCATCTGCACGGGACGAGCCGGAGACCGGGGGGAGCTGCACGGGAGCCATTCCTGGACGTGGTGAACATCATCCTGCAGCTGCAAGCCCCGTGCGAGTGTGTGTGTGAAACGGGCCCATTTGTCCTGGGTAGTAAGTAAGTGTTTAAGGCTACACTGTGTCCCCTTTTTCTGGAATCATTGTATAGTGTAAATAAACCTGTTATTCCTTTTTCCAATTCGATCGCCTCTGTGATTTCGCCATTGACTAAGCGTGGCATGAATAAGATCGCTAGAACCGGGTTCACCATAAAAACGGCACGGATCGTGTGTACGCACCGCTCGGCGTCTCAACACGCGTGGTTCGTGCGGGTCTTATTTCCTCGTTTCAGGGAAGCGCGAGTAATTAGGTAATAGCGAACTTTAGTCCTAATACCCTATTTCGCGCTGTCCGGGAGGGACGTCATAGGTCCCGGGTCCCGCCAGGCCAGTCACAGACAAGGGGACCAATCCCCCCTTGGTAAGGGGAGAAGGCCGGCGTCGAGATCCGCAACAATATATATATACACTACATGACCATAAGTATGCGGACACCCCTTCTAATTAGTCGATTCGGCTATTTCAGCCACACCCACTGCTGACAGGTATATATAACCAGGTACACAGCCATGCAATCTCCATAGACAAACATTGGCAGTAGAATGGGCCATACTGAAGAGCTCAGCGACTTTCAAGGTGGCACTTTTAGCTCTTACACGAGCCTCGATCTTGCACAACAAAAAAGAAAACAATCATAGGATGCCACCTTTCCAACAAGTCAATTCGTCAAATTTCTGCCCTGCTAGAGCAGCCCCGGTCAACTGTACGTACTGTTATTGTGAAGTGGAAACATCTAGGAGCAACAACAGCTCAGCCGTAAAGTGGTAGTCCACACAAGCTCACAGAATGGGACCGCCGAGCGCTGAAGCGAGTAAAGATCGTCTGTCCTCGGTTGAAACACTCACTATCGAGTTCCAAACTTCCTCTGGAAGGAATATCAGCACAACAACGGTTCGTCGGGAGCTTCATGAAATGGGTTTCCATGGCCAAGCAGCCGCACACAAGCCTAAGATCATCATGCACAATGCCAAGCATCGGCTGGAGTGGTGTAAAGCTCACTGCCATTGGACTCTGGAGCAGTGGAAACGCGTTCTCTGGAGTGATGAATCACGCTTCACCATCTGGCAGTCTGACGGACGAATCTGGGTTTGTCGGATGCCAAGAGAACGCTACCTGCCCGAATGCATCATGCCAACTGTAAAGTTTTGTGGAGGAGGAATCATGGTCTGGGGCTGTTTTTCATGGTTCGGGCTCGGCCCCTTAGTTCCAGTGAAGGGAAATATTAACGCCACAGCATACAATGACATTCTAGACCATTGTGTTTCCAACTTTGTGGCAACAATTTGAGGAAAGGCCCTTTCCTGTTTCAGCATGACAATGTCCCTGTGCACAAAGCGAGGTCCATACAGAAATGGTTTGTTGAAATCATCGGTGTGGAAGAACTTGATTGGCCTGCACAGAGCCCTGACCCTCAACCCCATCGAACACCTTTGGGATGAATTGGAACGCCGACTGCGAGCCAGGCCTAATCGCCCAACATCAGTGCCCGACCTCACTAATGTTCTTGTGGCTGAATGGAAGCAAATCCCCACAGCTATGTTCCAACATCCACTGGAAAGCCTTCCCAGAAGAGTGGAGGCTGTTGTAGCAGCAAGGGGGGGGGGGGGGGGGGACCAACTCCATATTAATGCCCATGATTTTGGAATGAGATGTATGATTGTTCAGGTGTCCACATACTTTTGATCATGTAGTGTATATATATATTTCAAGCCGAGACATTAAAATTTGCTGAAAGATGGTTCTTGATAAATCCCTGAAAACAGAAGTTGAATCAAAGGGACTTAGGGGCCTCTCCATGTCCACCATGAATGGCATCATGTATTACAGGGAGAACTTTGCCTTCTCTACACCCCTTATTAATAAGGTGTGGAAGGAAATGTAGAAGATATTACTTTGTTGTTTGGAAAAGGTTGGCTCTTGCGTAAGTGTCCTTTGTAAACTGGTCATCATTAGTTTGTGTGTCGTAAAATGCACAAGGTTTTCAATGGAGAAGTTGTGAAGACGTATATTACTGTGATTTAAATGGAATATCACAGCAACATAAGGCATCCCATTGTCTTCAGTGTTGCAATCATATTAACGTTTAATACGCCTTCCGAACTTTGCATGGCTGTCACTATTTGGCATGAAATCATAATTCTCAACAAATACATGAAACCAATCAACAAAGGCAAGACAGCTGATGCGTTGGGCAAAGCTCAGGGACATTTTCAGGCCCGGGATAGGTGAACAGACTTATGACTATCACAGGGCCATCCAGACAACATGGTTGAGCTTAATTCCTGTGGGTCTGATGTTTTGCCTCTCCTCTTCCCACCACATGAAAATTGGTTCAGGGAGGTGTTCAAGCTAAATAAAGAAATATTAAATGAACATTTAAAATTCCATTATGAAAAAGTCAATCTCAAGGTGTAGGCCTATTCTCTTCTAAGAGCATCGGATGCTCATGACAAGTCGTGAGCGTTACTGGCTCGTAACCAAGCCCAGACAGGTCGCTACCTAATCGCAGGGTGCTTTGGTTGGGGGGGTAACTTGGTCAAGGTGCCAGATCACTTCACACTGGCATACCCTTAAGAGGGATGTTTGACATCCACCAGAAAATGCTTAAGTCCAAGGGCAGACATTAACATCACTCCGAAGGCGGGTGTACCCACTGATGCAAAAGCGTCATTCCCGAGAAGCATCAAGGTGATCATTCATAGTCTGGCCAATAAATATTCGTTGTTGGGGAAACAATATGATTGATGATTTGGTGTCAGGTCAGTGTTTTGGGACTGCCACGGGAAACATGTAACCCAGTGCTACCTGCCGCATGGTTGGGTAGTCGGCGACTAAACCAACACCACTCAATTGCTTTGCTGGAGGGGAGGGTGACTGTGACACCCTGCAGGACTAAAAACAACACTTGCCAAAGGGTGGATGATCTCCCTTTGGGAGCCAATGGACATCGAACACGGAGTGATAGT
Organism: Myxine glutinosa; assembly: GCF_964187855.1. Taxonomy (NCBI): domain Eukaryota; kingdom Metazoa; phylum Chordata; class Myxini; order Myxiniformes; family Myxinidae; genus Myxine; species Myxine glutinosa. The sequence goes on from NC_136267.1 coordinate 61,085,434, forward strand.
GTCTCCGAAAAAGCACCCGATCCAGATTGGACCGGTTTGTGGCAACTCGGGTAGCCGAAAGGGGTAGTGGAACCCTTGATGTGAGGTGGGTGGGCTAGTATGAGCCAACGGCAACCATAAAAAGGCAAATGAGCTGGTATTTAGCTTCCACAAAACTACATCCGTGCTGAAGAGGGTGGGTACACAGTGTCGCTGAAGCCTTAGCAGGTATGTTCATCGTCAGGTGGATATCACTGCAGTCCAATTCTTCCCCAACCACTTTTGTACCATTTTCATGGTGTAAGTGTGCACTTGCATTTGTTGCAGTGCTTATTTGTTAAAAAAGAAAGGAAGAAAAGAAACAGTCCCTCAAACTCCTGGCTCTCCCTATCAGCCATGATATGTTTCGGCCAAACCATCTATCTATAATTCCAGTAATCTCTGTCTGTCTGTCTGTACGTTTGTCTGTGACCGCTGTTTCTCGACAACCACGGGTCCGATATACTTTTAACTTGCCAGGTATATTGCTGGGGACCCGAGGATGTGCCTTTTCAAGGTTTCATATTAATCGGACAATTACTTACCGAGCTATGTCCAAAAAACGATTCAACCAATCAGAGAGCAGCTAACGATCGCGTGTGCCGAACGTGGCGGGCACACTCTGCCTCGGATGGCACATTTGAGAGCGTATTCATTTATTTCACGTTTGCAAACTATGTTGGCGTTAAACTATGTTTTACAACTAATAAAAACGAATTTGCGATTCATTCGCTTTCCTGCGCGTTTGTGCACGCGATGGCGATTTCTTTACCAAACTCCGGAAGCCGTTCGCTTTGGACCAAACCATTGCATGTAAATAGAGGGGGGGGATTGTCACCACTCGCAAGCCGTTCGCTTTGGACCAAACCATTTCATGTAAATAGAGGGGGGGGATATAATTTTAGATATATATATAGTACGGGCATGCCCTAGTATTTCAAATTTGGCCTCCAAAGCCAGCTGCTGACGGGGCATCCTCCATCATACAAAGTCCTTCTTTGACACACCTGAACTCCTATCCACTTACAGGGCCTTCATCCACAGCTTGATGGAATACTGCTCTCCCCTCCAGGCTGGTGCTCCGGCCTCACGATGTTGAAACCAAAGCTTTCAAGATTATTTGAATCTCTCGTGATGTGGCTGAGACTATGGGCCTATCACTTCACCATCACAGACAGGTCAAGTGGTCTCCCTATCTTCTACCGCCTCCTTTGTGGTCTTGCACACTCTGCTCTATCCCCGTTTTGTCTGCCTTCATATTCCTGCAGTCCACAATCAACCCCCTCCTGCTGAAACTACCTAAGCCCAGGATCACTGCTCAGGTCCACACATTCGTTCCTCTTTTTCCCCCACATGTGGAGCCAACATCTTCATCCTCTTAAATCTCAATCCTCTCTAGGTCTTCAAGACAGCTGTTCTCCACCATCTCAGATCGACCCCAATCCAAAAATCATGATCTTTTCTACCCTCGTTAAACCTCCCCATTACCCCAAGCCCTCTTCCCGATTTCCACTTTTTACTTCCTGAGAGTTCCATTCTGTATATTCCTTTTGTTATGTTGCGACCTGATTCATTCCCTGTTCTCTCTCTTCCTCGGGCCTCGACTCTGTATTCAAAATTCAAAAAAGTCCTTACAATGTTGGTAGCAAACAGCCATGATAACACAAGAACAGGTGATGAGAAGGAAGGTCACTTGATAGGACAGGAAAGCGAATAGGAACAACAATCGTACGTCAAACTATGCAACTCAAGCAACAATCCCATGACTGTTGGGGTTAAAGCCCCAACCACTGGAATGCCATGACGACATCCAGCATGGCAAACGCTCCAAGACGAGTCTACTTCTGACTGGGTTAAATGGAATTAAAGGAGATGGAAGCAAATTTAGATGCTGGAAGCACATTTTCAAGCTAGCATTCGTCGCTGGATGTTAAAGATCCTATGGCGTGTTTCCGTAGAGAAGGTGCGTAATCGTCGGCACCCTGAATGACATACAAATTCAACAACCATCAGTGACGCCTCGTCGCGGTGGTTGTACCCCCCAAAAGCAAGTCGAGGGCCAGATCTTCACCATTCTTCCCTGCTGCCCGGATTCGTCAGGGCAGCGCGGTCATGGTCAGGGTGCTGATTGGTCCCCATGGACCGAGCCGTTCCCTCTTGTCTCTCTCTCCAACACTGTCGTGGCCCAGACTTCGTGAAGACAGAGGTACATCATCTTGGATGAGGGGGATATCGATCGGCCGTGTCCGTGCCAAAGGCTTGTTCAACAGAACTGTCTGGGGCTATACCACAACAACAACAACAACAACTACTACTACTTAAGAATTCATACCCAAATCAACTCCGCCTGAAGGTTAGGCCTGGCGAGCCAAAAAAAAACCTTTCTTGCCTGACCCCACAGGTGTGATTAATTGTGGCCGGTAAAGTTGTTCTGGTAGTAAATGTCCCATCACTCCTGCAAAATGACCACCACGCCTTTACGGTCTCCCTCTTTCCACACACATTTGTTTCCTTGATCCATCACTATACACCACATTTGTTTCCTTGGTCCATCACTATACACTACATTTTTTCCTTGATCCATCACTATACACTACATTTGTTTCCTTGATCCATCACTACACACCACATTTGTTTCCTTGATCCATCACTATACACCACATTTGTTTCCTTGGTCCATCACTATACACTACATTTGTTTCCTTGATCCATCACTACACACCACATTTGTTTCCTTGATCCATCACTACACACCACATTTGTTTCCTTGATCCATCACTACACACCACATTTGTTTCCTTGATCCATCACTACACACCACATTTGTTTCCTTGATCCATCACGATACATCACATTTGTTTCCTTGATCCATCACTATACACCATTACTCTCAAATTGGTAACGAGGATGAAAAAGCTCCCACTAGTTGTTACATTACGCCCCACTGTATCCTCCATATCTGGCATGAAATACTTCCAAACTTGCTTATATTCCACGAGGCAAAGTGGGGTTATAGGATCTGATATTGTATAAGCGCAGTTTGTTCATTTCAAATAACGATTAGTAAATGAGAAATTATTTATACATACGAAAAGCGATTGTTATATAACGATTTATTTTAAAATAAAACGACTAAATTGATTACCTTTTACACCTTCCTACCCCTGAACCCCTCTTCAACAATTCCTTCCTCTGTGGACATTCCCTTTATCCCGGCAGATACGAGCGTCGACCCTGGTTGGTACATGCAGCGTGGAATCCGACCCATCAGCCGATTCGGTAAACGGCAAAACTCGGAGCGGGCTTCACCGTCCAGGTGTCTTCAGTCGTTACAGTCCCTCAATTCCCGTGCCAATCCTGGCTGGGTCCAAAGCCGGTTGGTCGAACGTATCAGTAACAGGCTGGCCCAGGTGATATATTCCTCATGAAGGTGTTAAACTGCTTGAGAATGATTTCAGGTCGTCAAACTCAAGCTAAACGACCATGTGAAAACTGCTTTTATGTGTTATACATAAAGCTCAAATATCCACCTGTGACCATTTTTCGATTGTGTATTATTCTCTACATTGTGTAAAGCTTTCAAGGGTCTTCCTATCCATTGGTGAGAAAATGAATCACAAAGTGCATGTCAATGTGATGCCCCTTTTTGACCACATGGGCAAACTCCGTTAGACATTCCTAAAAAGGCAAGGCGGAGTGCTCCGTAATGTCGTCAACTTGCTTGTCCATTGCCACCAATTCCTCAACATTATGCCTCCCACTCGATTGAATTGTGAATATAATTTCATTTGGATCAAAAGGGATTCCCAATTATTTGTGTTGGAATCATTTCGATGCTCGCACTCATGTCATCGATGTGCTTTTGACGTTTCCTTTTGTTCTGAGATTTCACTTACTCTACTCATGCTAATTTTATTTTAATAAAAACTCGAAAGCATCTCAAAATGCAAAGCTCATCCGCATCCACTTTGTACTCAAGCTAAACTTGACGAAAAGAACAATTAAAAAAATTAATGTACAATTTATTCACTTGTGTTCTCCATATTCTCAGAATAAAGGCTTGTTTAAAATTTGGGGACAAAAACTCCATTGGTTAAAAAAAGTTATGGCCTGGACACACACACAAGCTCAATGGTAAATAAATAAACAAACGATTAAAAATTATTTTTTTTAAAACAGCCGTCTTGTACTCAACTTGTTGCGGACGGGCTCGTAAGGCCTATTTATAATCACTATGGCTTTACCCTTTCATGAATTATTTTCTCCATATGCTCATCATAAAGGTTTGTTGAAAATTTGTTGACAAAAGCTCACTTGGTAAAAGCATTATGGCCTAGACAGATGGGCAGTCATAATTATGTACCATTATCATTATGTATCACCATCAGCATCATTTTCATCAGTATCTACCAATATAAACAATTGGCCTGATTGTTATGTACCATTATCATTATCAGTATCAGTACCATTTCAATAATCATCATTATTATAGGACTAATGTGTGTGTATGTATATATATATATATATATATATATATATATATATACAGACTTGGCATTTAATATGGAATATTTTTTTTTTCTTGACTTGGGTTTACTTTCTGAACTCGGTATATCAATCTGGTGAGTTTATTTTACGCTTCGGTGATTTCTTTGTTAAAAGAACCATGTCACTGATTGTCTGTCGCAGCAAGAAGTCAATAACAGGACGATATCACAGGTGGCGTGACAAAATGTTCGGACAGGCACATTTGACGATTGGCTTCACAATCGGTTATATAAGGGTTGTTGCGTTCTGCATTAGTGGAAAACAACTGCTGCACGTTTACAAAAGTTATTGCCGCTTCCCATGGAGATGGTCCGTCAACTCGACAATGCTGTTTGTCATTTAGTGGTGGCTTTACGAAATTCTGGCATGAAACAGCATGCTATTGCTTGGCAGTATGGCATCACTCAAGGTCAGGTGTCAAAGATCCTGAAGCGAAATGCTCAGAGGGGTGTCCCTACTCCAATACCGAGAAGCTAGGACGTCCCCACAGAACCACAAGGAGGGATGATCGCCAGCTGCACAGGTTAGTCCGCAATGGCCATACCAAGTCAGCTAATTGGCTTAGGGCTGAGTGGCAGCAACTGACAAATGTGCCTGTATCCAGAAGGCTGGTCAACCAACGACTGGTTCAAGCAGGCGATCGTGCCAGGCGTCCCCTGAGAAAGCCACGTCTGACCAGACAACACCGCCAGCGCCGATTGCAGTGGGCCAGAGAGCACCGTCAATGGCAGCCAGGACACTGGAATCACGTGATCTTCAGTGATGAGTCTAGATTTCTGGTCTATCGTCAAGATGGCCGCGTCCGAGTGCGCAGACAAGTGCATGAAGCCTCCAACGAAGATTGTATAGTGCCAAGAGTCCAAGCTGGAGGTGGTGGGGTGACCGTTTGGGCTGCTTTTCATGCAGGGGGCAAAACTGACCTGGTTGTTCTGAATGGAAACCTGAACCAGTTCAAGCACAGGGCCATTCTGGAAGAAACATTGCTTCCATTTGTTCGTACAGCCTTTGGAGGAAACTTTGTCTTCCAAGATGACAATGCACGGCCTCATCGTGCTCGCATAATCCAACACTTTCTTGCTGACCGTGGTGTAGAGCATATGGAGTGGCCTGCCATGTCCCCGGATATGAATCCGATAGAGAATTTGTGGGCAGAATTAACGCATCAAATCGACAACATGGACCAGCAGCGTGCCTCTGTGAGTGAATTGCAGAAGGCTATTGTAACTGCATGGCAAGCGATTCCTGTCCAAACCTTGGCAAATCTCGTGAACAGCATGCCTCAACATGTACGTGCTCTCCTGAATGCTCGCGTGGGGTTACACGAAGTACTGAACTGTAATTTTACTGTCCGTAATCCCAGTCGTAATTTAACTTTTGTTAAAAAAATTTTTGGCTAATGTGCAAAATGAAGAGATACTTCTGGAAAACGCACAGAAGTTTAACACAGTACTGTCTGTGAATTGAGTTCGATATGAGTTCACATCACTTTCACGGATCAATTTATTAGCTTCGAAATGTCAAATGTGGTTTTTGTTTCTTTTAAAGGTCACATTAACAAAATCTAGAATAATTTCAACATAATTCCAATGAACTTTTGGTTCTAAGTCATCTTGAAAAGTAAGTTCACCCCCACAAAAAAAATATTCCATATTAAATGCCAAGTCTGTATATACGAGCTTGGTGAGGTGAGCACAGCGAGCCTCACCAAGCGTCGATACTGAGGAACGGGCTTATTTTAACTGAGGCTAATGACTGTACCTGAGTTGCTGTGTTGTCATGATTTTCACCAATCATAATACAAACAATTACTTTGCACAAATGTATTTGTTGTGTTTGTGATATTAGATTTTTATAGGCAATTTAGGTTGAAGATTTAGGTTGAATGTTTTTTTTTCAAGAAAGAACCCCTCTGCACATACATAGGGGAGGGGTAGGTGCAGACTGGAAGTTTGGGAAGATTACACCTCACGACCACGTAATTCAAAACACCTCACCACCAAGTAATTCAAAACCCTTCACCACCACGTAATTCAAAACACCTCACCACCACGTAATTCAAAATACCTCACCACCAAGTAATTTAAAACACCTCACACCAATAAAACACGTAATAAAAACACCTCACCACCACGAAATGAAAAACACCTCACCACCACGAAATTGAAAACACCTCACAGCCATCAAACACGTAATAAAAACACCTCACAGCCATAAAACACGTAATAAAAACACCTCACCACCACGAAATTAAAAACACCTCACAGCCATAAAACACGTAATAAAAACACCTCACAGCCATAAAACACATAATAAAAACACCTCACAGCCATAAAACACGTAATAAAAACACCTCACCACCACAAAAATAAAAACACCTCACAGCCATAAAACACGTAATAAAAACACCTCACCACCACAAAATTAAAAACACCTCACAGCCTTAAAACACGTAATAAAAACACCACAACCATAAAACACGTAATAAAAACACCTCACAGCCATAAAACACGTAATAAAAACACCTCACAGCCATAAAACACGTAATAAAAACACCTCACAGCCATAAAACACGTAATAAAAACACCTCAGCCACGAAATTAAAAACACACCACCACGTCATTTAAAAACACCTCACCACCAAGTAATTCAAAACACCACCACCACATAATTCAAAACACCTCATCAACTAATTCTAAACACCTCACCACCACATAATTAAAAACACCTCACCACCACGTAATTATAAATACCTCACCACCAATTAATTCAAAACACCTCACCACCATGTGATTTAAAAACACCTCACCACCACGTAATTATAAATACCTCACCACCAATTAATTCAAAACACCTCACCACCATGTGATTTAAAAACACCTCACCACCACGTCATTTAAAAACACCTCACCACCACATAATTCAAAATACCTCACCACCACGTGATTCAAAACCACCACAACGTTATTAAAAACACTTCACAACCACGGAAACAAAAGTTTGAGGGAGTCGTTAAGTGAGAACACAGACACTGCCCAGATGTGTAGATATATAGATAAATGAGTGTACCCGAGTTGCCGTGGTTTAAACCAATCATAATTCAAACAATTATTATGCACAAATGTATTTGTAAAATACGTGATATCACATTTTATAAACAATTGAAGTTGGGAAAAAAAAAATTCCCCCCCAAAAAAAAAAGAAAGAAAGTTTTTCAAAAAAAATACCCTTAGGACATACCGACGGGAGAGATATGTGCATTCCAGAAGTTTGGTACGATTTCACAAAAGTTTGAGAAAGTAGTTCAGTGACAACACAACACAACACAGGACAGACGCTGCACAGATATATATATATATATATATATATATATATATATATATATATATATATATATATATATATATATATATATATATATATGTATGTATGTATGTGTGTATATATGTGTGTGTGTGCGTATATATATATATATATATATATATTTTTTTTTTTTTTTTTTTTTAATATATATATATATATATATATATATATATATATATATATATATATATATATATATATATATATAAACTTATATAAAGCAGTAAAGTATGTTTGTTTGTTTGTCCTCTTATAACTCAAGAACTACTCATCGCAGAACAAAACCAAAGGCATATTCGGAATCAGTACGTCTCAGAGCAACTACAGCACACCTTAAAATTTAAAAAACTTCGCGTTTTAAAATTATGACGTCGTCAGCACATTTCGGAACGTTAATTTTTCAACTTCATATTCGGAATCAGTTCATCCCAGAGAAACTTCGTAACGTTAATTTTTCAACTTCATCTGATTGACATCATGGGACCAACGGCATGTGACAGAGTGAAACATTTATTTGACGACAATGACGTCCGACTTCCGGGTTCGGAATGCGGGACCAATGCCATTTGACAGGGAATAAAAAATAAATGCGACATTCAATTGATGACAATGACTTCCGACTCGACTCCCCCCTCCCCCTCCACTCTACCCACTCTACCCACTCCCCCTCCACTCCCCCCCCCCCCTCCCCATCCCCCCTCTTCTCCCCTCTCATCCCTCCCCCCCTCCGTTACAACAACCGGTCCCTTACAAGCCAAGGAAAAGCCACCCAGAATAAGCCCCACAATCCACAGGGCCAAATAGGCGAAAGCCCCACAATCCACAGGGCCAAATAGGTGAAAGCCCCGCCCATGAGAGGCGGATAAATGAGGGGGTGTTCAAGAAAGGCCACGAGGCCACGCCCCTGAAGGACGTGATTGGACGAAGAACGTGGGTGGGCGAACTGGGAGGGAAACGGCCCAATTGGCTGACCTGGAGGAAGAAGAGAAGGTGGTCATCTTGCTGGTCAAACAAGAAGCTGGCAATTTTGTGTTCTCTGGTAGGACGTTTTGTGTGGCAAACACCAAGAGGCGGGTGATTGTTGGACTCACCAAGGAGCTGGAGGCTGCGGTGGGCTTCTTCAGACGGTAGAGGAACCTAAAGGAGGCCGTCTTGGATACTCGCCCCACGGCTCTGGACACCTTCGACGCGTGGGCCTTGTGTCGGCCGTCGCCATCTTGTGCGTTTTCTGTGCGGGCACCACCAAGCTTCACCATTGCCATTACAAAAGAACTCTGAGACCAGAGCTGAATGCCGACCGATGAGACAAAGCATTTTATTTCATTTACTTCTCCCTGTGTGTTCGTATTTGTGTCTGAGCGGAGGATCCTCAACGTAGGAGTTGCAATTAGTTTTACCTCAACATTCATTTTATCACCTTGCATTTATTTTCATTCAACCATCATTTGTTGCATTTCAGTGTCGTGTCGTTGTTTGTGAGGTTCGGATTAACCCCCGTGTGGCTTCGTTTAGGAAAGGACCTCGCCGCCTTCGGTCCCGCACGCACCGTAAAAGGAATTGCCATTAAATCGGTTGTGCACCTCGGGAGTAAAACTCTTCAGCTATCCGTCACCGGTGGTCTCAATCGCCGGCGACACGACAATATAATATGGATATGAAACTTGGAGAGCAGGAGGGAGATTTCAGAGGAGGAGCACCTCTCAAAATTAATGTTTCAGCCTTTAACCTCCTTGCACACTTAGGGGACAAGGCTACATTCAGGTAATCCGCCTCGTGCACCTTTGCTGGTAATCATCCTGGGACTTTTGTTCTGGTGCAATTTGAACCACAAACTATCATGACTCTAGTCTGTCAACACCTTTTTGAGATCACTTTCCCCATGCACATTACCACGAGGCCATACATCCTGCTGCTTTTCTGTGTTTCTGTTAATCCTTATATATTTGAGTGAGTTAATCTGCCTTTCTGACTTCTCTGCACTCATATTGATCAGGATTTTTCCCCTGCTTCTACAAGTTCCTAAATCACTCTTGAATGGCACTGGCTGGGGACAGCGAGTTGTTTGAGGAGACTCTACAACAACAACAAACAACAACAGGCATTTTAAGGCCATTTTCCCTGCCAGAGCGGGGGGTTAGCCTTGACAATTTAGTGTCATGTCATGACAGCTAGCCCCATGACAATCTTCTCCATTTTGCCCAATTTGCTACATCTCCCCCCTTGTTCTGTTGCTCGCATTTATTCTTCCATCACCTTTAGCCAAGTCTTTCTCTGTCTTCCACGTCCTCTACTTCCTTCTACATTCATTTCCATCACTCTTCTCAACCAGTCACTTTCATCTTTCCTCAACACAGGACCAAACCATCTCAACCTGTTTCTCTTCAAGGCATCCATCACAGGCTCTATTCCCATCATCTTTCGCAATTCATCATTTGTCTTCCTCTCTCTCAATGATACTCCGCACATCCACCAAACCATTCGCATTTCCACCCTTTCCAGCCTTCGTTGCTGCTCTACGTTCATTACCCATGTCTGGCTCCCATAAATCGTAACACTTCTCACACATGCAGCATACACCCTTCCCTTCAGCTTCAACGACACTCCCTCCTTATCGGAGGTTTGACCTTTATCAAACATTAGGTCTGGCCAACTAGTTCGTGAAAGACTTTGGCCAAGCTTCCCCTGACCAACCTCACAAGAACATGGGAATAATTGCCTATAAAGCAGAAGACATCCTGATTTTAAATAAAAAAAACTAAATGGAAAAGGCATGATTCCGTTTTCCAGAAAGAAAAAGAAAATAAAGGACAACACCTCCACTCTCTGAGAAACCAATGTTTTCATAGACACTCGTTGCACCTGGTGTAGCGGTTTCCTCCAAACTGTGGCACTTCCAAGTAAAACAAACAAACAAATATACTGTGAACATTATGAGGTAGGTTTGTGCCTCGGATTTATCAACAAATCCTCAGTTCTTTGATTTCTTTGCATCCATCCATGGTAGGTACACACAATAAAACCTTCACCTGATTCGTAAAATCAAACACGCATTTTGGTTTCATCAGGAAGAGCCAGCCAGTGGATGCCATTCCACATGTTAACAAAATCGAAGATCAATGGGTTTTGCAGTTTTGAGACAAATCTTATTGTAACAGTGATGATACTAACCATTGAACTTACAGTAACCCAGATGCTGGTGGTGGTATTGTTCCCACTTCCCCAAGACCAACAAAGAACTTCAGCAAGATCACTCACTTGTACATGGTCTTCCAAGAGATGTGCGCTCCCTCCTTTGGTTCGTCGCTGTGGACCCCGTGCTGGCCTGGGACGAAGATGTTTATCATGCACACAGTCACGACTCACTTTAAAACCATTGAACAGGAATGCACTCTTTCCTTTTTCGGATATTAAATTACACCATGCCGCAAGCTCAAAATTCGTGCTGCGAGCGGGCCTTCACTCAGTTTCCTCCTTTTGCACAAATTTCACCCTACGGCACAACCTCACGTTCGCTGCTTGTGGCACACATGCATATCTATAAGAAGGGTGTGCTTTCAGGTGCACAATATATATGTAAACCAGGTGCAGCAATTACTCGTGGAGCTGCTGCACATCGACAATGCCATAACAAAGCGGGTGAATAAACTGCAAACTGGTCTCTCTGTTCATGGGGGTTGAGGTGAAAAACAAAAGGATGATAGAGTCGGCAGAGAGTGGTTCTTATTGCATTCGTACAGCAAGGGCAATGTAGACTATACATTGCATGCAAATGATATTCCACCACCACCCACCCCGTCCCCACCAAAATGTCAAACAAGTCGACCGTACATAGACTTTCATCCACGGCTGCATGCTGTGCTAACAGCGTCCACTTCGACAGAACGAAGAGTGCGGATTACAATGCACAAAGCTTCTTAGAAAAGCAGCTCTCCCACTCGACCTGGTATCACACAGCTTACCCGCTGCCTAGCGACGACCAAAAAAAAGCAAGCCATCCTCCGCGATCAAAGACATCATTAAGACATCACCGTCGAGTGTGGGGTTGAGAGCGATATGTGCTGCGTGCTGGTTCTCATTAAATTACTCATTTGGCGGGTAAGAGCATCCATGCGCCACGATTGTTCATCCGTTTCCGGACAGGCCGCTTTCAGCAAAGGACGTGTACAGCAGATGCAGCATGACCTCTCGCACAATGAACAGCGCGACCTCAAATTTGCGACTTGTGGGGAAAACACGAGGCAGTGCCTTTCTGCAGCCTGTGAAGCCAGCACAAAACAGAAAGTACCCCGAAGGCTGCTTCAAAATTGCTGGCCAAAGCCTCTTTACAAGCTTAAAATGGGCAAGTATCTTTTTCGCGAGACGTGATTTACAGAGAGGGGACACACTTTTGACCACAACAAGCCCAACTTTAAGGCAACGTGCAATAAAGGAAAATGTTACTCCTGGAGGGATTGGGGGGGGGTGGGGGGGGGAGAGGAGGGGACAGGTGAGGTTGGGAGGCAGTTGAACGAACATGAAATAAAACCAAAACAAAGTGAAAAGGCCGGCAAAACTGAATTGAACAAGCTGGAGGCAAATCGGCCATGTCAACCAAACGTGTCTCACTGTATACAATGAACATCTAGACTCGATGTAGAACGCTGCACAAACATGTAAAAAAAAAAAAAAATACAGACATGACGTATGAAATATTGCAATGCTGATGACTTAAAATAACCAAATTAAAACGACACGCAAGGACAGCAGAAAAATAAAACAAAATAAAGCTCCCCCACCCACAAAAAGAAGTTCACTGCCTCGCGAGAACGCATGTGCACTTCTTCGGTAGCTAGATTTCTGCAAACGTGTTTACAGGCAGCGTTACCGCGTGTGAGCGAGCAGTCATCGACATGAGCAGCGTGCACAGCGTGCAGTCCTTGCTCACTTTCAGCTCACCAACAGGAAAGGGTTCTCAAAACAGTGCAGCGATGCCTCGGTAGGTTGGTGCTGTTGAGCGGGCGGTAGATCCTTCCCGTGAGACCATGAATATGATTCGTCGTCCGCTGAAGCCCCGCTTTTGGCCAAATTTCGACGAAACTCAACCGTGCCTCAAAAAAATAAAATAAAATAAAAAATACTGCCCTGCTATCCCTTTCCCTACCCCTCCCTATTCCTCTCAAATAACCCTTTCTGATCATACCTTTTCCCTTCCAGCCTCTTTGGCTAATCTCACAAAGGGTCAAGTTCAAAAGTCTTGTGGGAGTTTTGCTTGTTCCTCAGATCTCCAGGAACGAGACATAATCTGTTAGCCGTGCAAGTTGCTGCTCGCTGGGTATCAGAGGCATCGGCAAGGATTCTATGATTGTCAACAGGAAGGAGTGAGGGAGGGAAGATGGGAAAGCAATGAAAATGCAGTTATTCATTTTACTTATTGCAACTAACAAAAACTGTGTGTGTGTGTGTGTAGTGTAGTGTGTGTGTGTGTGTGTGTGTGTGTGTGTGTGTGTGTGTGTGTGTGTGTGTGTGTGTGTGTGTGTGTGTGTGTGTGTGTGTGTGTGTGTGTGTGTGTGTGTGTGTGTGCAACTAACAAAAAGTGTGTGTGTGTGTGTGTGTGTGCGCAACTAACAAAAACTGTGCAAACACAAAATAAACAACAAAAACACAAAATATCTACTTTTGTAGAAACACGTGATGAACTAATCAGTATGTGCCGATGAACAGGTTATTTAAAATACAGATAATTCAGTCATGAGTTTTGGCTTGGGCGGTTCTCGACATGTGAGAATAGACTCGGATTCTCACCTATTATCTCGATTCTGTTACCAATCGATTCCGGTTCCGTGTCTGTTGTATGTGTGTGTGTGTGTGTGTGTGTGTGTGTGTGTGTCTGTCGTGTGTGTGTGTGTGTCTGTTGTGTGTGTGTGTGTGTGTGTGTGTGTGTTGTGTGTGTGTGTCTGTCTGTCTGTCTGTCTGTCTGTCTGTCGTGTGTGTGTGTCTGTTGTGTCTGTCGTGTGTGTGTGTCTGTTGTGTGTCTGTTGTGTGTGTGTGTGTGTCTGTTGTGTGTGTGTGTGTGTGTCTGTTGTGTGTGTGTGTGTGTGTCTGTTGTGTGTGTGTGTGTCTGTTGTGTGTCTGTTGTGTGTCTGTGTGTCTGTGTGTCTGTGTGTCTGTGTGTCTGTGTGTGTGTGTGTGTGTGTGTGTGTGTGTGTGTGTGTGTGTGTGTGTGTGTGTGTGTGTGTGTGTCTAATTTAAGTCATCAATAGTGGAAGAATGGTGGGGAATTGATAGATTACAGAAAGGTGGGGCCATGAGAGAATTGGAACCACTACAGGCGGGCAATCAACTCGGGAGAATTTGGGATTGAAGATGTGATTTTGATCGTGGGAATTCAATTCAAACTGGTATTCGATTCTTCCGGCCAAGCCCACACGAGGCATTGGGAGTTTAGAGTTAGTGGGGTGGAGGAAAGAATACAGTCACAACTCTCTCCATTAATTGTACTGACCTACCCCCTCCTCCTACCTACCTACCTTCACTCCCCTCCACCTACGTACTTACATCCCACCAAATTAAAACGGTCCAAATCTCCCTCGCTCTCCGACCTACATCCCTCCCTCTCCGACCTACATCCCTCCCTCCACGACCTACATCCCTTTGCTACCATCCCATCCTCCCCTTCTCCCACACATATGGATAAAACTCCCAATCCAAATTAATCATCCAATATATTCTTTACATACATTGTGATCTCCAGTAAAACAAATTATTTGGACATGAAATGACAGTGTTATCCCCAGACAAGCCAATGGAGAATATATGTAAATTTCAAAGTCCATACACACTAAACTTTTACGGCACAGCCCATCGGGCAGAGCCGTCTAGAACAGCGTTTGTCCATCTGTATGTATGTATGTATGTATGTATGTATGTATGTATGTATGTATGTCCCCTCAAATGTATACCAATCAGAGCTGAGAATCTGGTCACATGACAAGGTGATGTGATTACGTCTGATGTCATTACGGCGGTGCTGCAGCTGAATCCACGCACCGCCATTTTCATTTATATGCCGTTCAGGCTGAACATATTGTTGCGGTTTTAGAACCCTCACTTTGTAAATAATAATTCTTGTAAATATCCCATCATTTTAAAGGTTAAAGGTTGCACCCTTAGTTAGTCCATATGCAACACATAGGCCACCATAGGAACTTTAGTTATTTCTTTATTATGTGTCAGATAAGGCCGTGTTCCCAATAGTTGAATCTGCGTTGTGTCAATTAAATAAGAATAGGCCCTTCCATTCATTTTGCAGCCGCTCTCTCCAAGCTACGCCATTATGCACCCCTACAGTCTGGGCTTGCCTCTCCCCAAATTGTCACGTGGTTTGATTAGCAGTGGTCGCTGCATTGAGCCTTCGTCGCCTTAGCGCTCGCTCCAAACGCCATTGACCATGCGGTCTCAGGCCGAGGAAAAAAGGGGGCGGGACACAAGAACAAGGTGTGGCCCTGTCAACTCGCCGTCAAGGGCGGAGCCGGTAAGCCCTTACCAGCCAACCAGGGGTGATGAAATACCATCACAGGCATAGCTCTATGAAGCGCGCATTGATCTTGAAGCGCGTAATATAAGCGCCAGCGCGAGCCTTTTTACAGAGTCGACGGGTTGGAGACGGCGATTGGTGGGGTCTGGCTGAGACGCGAAGCTGCGCAGAGCTCTTTGACAAACTGCTTCGGAAAGCCCTTGTTGAACTCGTGAGAAAGAGAGCGTTGCTTGATAAACGTATTACGTACGTAGCATCCCAGACCCTCGATATACAGACTTGGCATTTAATATGGAATTTTTTTTTTCTGGGGGTGAACTTACTTTTCAAGATGTCTTAGAACCAAAAGTTCATTGGAATTATGTTGAAATTATTCTAGATTTTGTTAATGTGACCTTTAAAAGAAACAAAAACCACACTTGACATTTCGAAACAAATAAATTGATGCTCGAAAGTGATGTAAACTGATATCGAACTCAATTCATGGACAGTACTGTGTTAAACTTCTGTACGTTTTCCAGAAGTATCTCTTTATTTTGCACATTAGCCAAAAATTTTTTTCACAAAAACAAAAGTTAAATTACGACTGGGATTACGGACAGTAAAATTACAGTTCAGTACTTCGTGTAACCCCCACGAGCATTCAGGAGAGCACGTACACATTGAGGCATGCTGTTCACAAGATTTGCCAAGGTTTGGACAGGAATTGCTTGCCATACAGTGACAATAACCTGCTGCAATTCACGCACAGAGGTCGGCTGCTGGTCCAAGTGGTCAATTTGACGCGTTAATTCTGCCCACAAGTTCTCTATCGGATTCATATCCGGGGACATGGCAGGCCACTCCATATGCTCTACACCACGGTCAGCAAGAAAGTGTTGGATCATGCGAGCACGATGAGGTCATGCATTGTCATCTTGGAAGACAAAGTTTCCTCGAAAGGCTGCACGAGCAAATGGAAGCAATGTTTCTTCCAGAATGGCCCTGTACTTGAACTGGTTCAGGTTTCCATTCAGAACAACCAGGTCAGTTTTTCCCCCTGCATGAAAAGCAGCCCAAACGGTCACCCTACCACCTCCAGCTTGGACTCTTGGCACTATACAATCTTTGTTGTAGGCTTCATGCACTTGTCTGCGCACTCGGACGCGGCCATCTTGACGATAGACCAGAAATCTAGACTCGTCACTGAAGATCACGCGATTCCAGTGTCCTGGCTGCCATTGACGGTGCTCTCTGGCCCACTGCATTCGGCGCTGGCGGTGTTGTCTGTTCAGGCATGGCTTTCTCAGGGGAAGCCTGGCACGATAGCCTGCTTGAACCAGTCATTGGTTGAATAGCCTTCTGGATACAGGCACATTTGCCAGTTGCTGCCACTCAGCCCCAAGCCGATTAGCTGACTTGGTACGGCCATTGCGGACTAACCGGTGCAGCTGGCGATCATCCCTCCTTGTGGTTCTGCGGGGACGTCCTGGCCTCGGTATTGGAGTAGGGACACCCCTCTGAGCATTTCGTTTCAGGATCTTTGACACCTGACCTTGAGCGATGCCATACTGCCGAGCAATAGCATGCCGTTTCATGCCGTAATTTCGTAAAGCCACCACTCCATGACAAATAGCATTGTCGAGTTGACGGACCATCTCCAGAGGAAGCGGCAATAACCTTTGGAGACGTGCAGCAGTTGTTTTACATTAATACAGAACGCAACAACCCTTGCATACCCGACTGTGAAGCCAATCATCAAATGCACCTGTCCGTACATTTTGCCATGCCACCTGTGACATAATCCTGTTGTTGACTTCTTGCTGCGACAGACAATCAGTGACATGGTTCTTTTAACAAATAAATCACCAAAGTGTAAAAGAAAAAGAAACTCACCAGATTGATATACTGAGTTAAGAAAGTAAACCCAAGTCAAGAAAAAAAAAATATTCCATATTAAATGCCAAATCTGTATGTAAGGTCTGCCCGCGGTCGGCGACACGCGAAGCTGCCTGCCATTCTTCGCCCGCGGAACCGAAGCCTGGACGGAGTCGACCTACCTGGAACCATCGACCTGGACCTCCCCCCCCCCTGCCAGCTACCATCCCGTGTGAGTGTGTCTGTTCGTCTGGGGTCGTTAAGTTAAGACTGTATAGGTAAGCCTGCCCTGTGTCCTGCTTTTTCTTCTTCTTTCTTGTACATTCCTTTCGTTTCCTCTTCTTTTTGCTTGTAAATAAATTCACCTTGTTATTTCTTGGTTTTTCCCTCATCCGATCGCCTCCGTCCTTTCTTTCCATTGAGTACCTGTGGCACGATTTCGGAACCGCTTAGAATCGGGTTTAGTCTCTTTGTTAATGGCTCGGATCGCGGATTGCTAACCGCTCGGCAATATTCCATCTTATCCGTGGTTCGAGCAGGGGTTATTTCCCTGCTCGCGGTCAGTGTTGGTAATTAGGTACTTGGGACCCAAATTGACCAATCACCCGACCGGGAGGAGCGTTGTAGCTTCCAGGACTCGGGACGGCCAGCTTAAAAGGACAAGGGGATTAACCCCCCTTGATAAGGGGAGAGCCGACCCCCGAATCCGTAACAATATTGTCGAACCTGTCATATATCACAATTGCAATGCTATACCTTTTTTTTTTATATTCAGCGTGAAACACGAACAAACCGATTGTTAAAATGACCATCAAATATCGAAAGTATCGGCGTTACGTCTCTTCCAACAATACGGTACATATAGGCTTTAGGCGTTATGACTCACCATCCACTTCGTACAAATTAAACCCACGTTTCTTAATACAGTGGCATCGTTTCAGAAGAATCGTTTTTGCAGTAATAATAATATTATAGTAAATATAAACATAACACTTTAATCCCAATGTCATGAATGGAAAGTTGATGGATTAAAGCGGTGTAACCGCAGAAGTAAGGAATTCACCTCGGTTTTTAAAAAATAATATAATTTCTGTAATAATAACGTAAGGTTATTATTATAGTAAATGTAATCGTAACACTAATCCCTTTGTAGTGACTGCAACGTTACTGGAGGTTAAATATATATCTTATATACATTAAAGTAGCTGAGGTTTTGTGTCCGACCGTCATGCTACGTCATTACGTATATGATGTCATTACGGCGTAAACACCCACTCACTTCGAGTTCGGCATGAAAGGTCATTCCTCTTTGGGGTATATAGATTACAGTCGATCTATGGTCGGGTCTCAAGAACATTGGGTGTGGGTTCATTTACCAAGTTTCTTGTGGAGAGATCGCCAAGTGATTAAAGCATTCGAGCAAGTACTACATTCAAAACCCTTAAGGAACGGCTGGCTTGGCAAGTGCTAGCTAGCTGCTTGGTAAATGAGCACACCTCCAACCCTTGTGGGGTACATAGATCCTCCAAATTTCTTTGTTTAATGTTATAAACAGCATTAGCGACTGTATAAAAAGCTAATCATGTGTGTTTGTGGTTTATCATATTTTATTAGCCCAGCTACGCCGCCGTTAGACTTTTGGTCTTGTTTTTATACTGAAATGTATTTCTAAAATGTGAAAATGGAATTACTGAAATTACCTTGAAACAACCATTTTATTGTTGTACCAGCAGCTCAAAATAAATAACACGAATTACCGCACTGTGGTCACAACCTGCGACAAAATCCACTAATGGGCCGATTGGGAAACGCGCATTTAATGCGCTATTAAAAGATTAACTCAACACATCTTATCCATGTCATCCTCCGCCACAGTTATATCAGAATGAGCTCATTCATCTCAGTCACGCATTGTTTTTAATCCCAATATGGGGCTGGTCAAAAATTACGCAACGCCATTTTTTATGGAGGTGGGTACTGTGCTTGCTGACGGGCTTGAATAAACCTTACTAATATTTTTTTCTGAAACTCATTTTATTTTTCGGGGCCCCTCACCATCAATAACACTCGACCCAAACAATGCCTGTGGAAATCTAACGCAACAAACTCAGGCAGTGTTTAATCAGCAGAGGCCTACAAGCCTGATGTCTTCGGCCCATGCTATTTGTTTTTAGGGAGGCGTACACCGTGTGTGCCGACAGGCTTAATTAGACCTTGCAAATAATTTTTATTTGACATTGATAAGATTTTTTTGGGGGTCCTTCATCATGAGTAACACTCAACCAAAACAAAGCCAACGGAAATCTGATGCAACAAACTCGGGCAGTGTATAATAGCAGAGACCTACAGACCTGATGTCTTACGCCCACCAGAAAACCAAGATGGCGGCCATAGAATATTTCTGGGTGCTATGGTGGGTGGAGTGGAGTGACAAATGTGGGTGGGGTGGGGTCTGGTAGCTGTCCACCCAATTGATGCACTTTTCAAAAATCGACCCCCAAAAAGAACGACAACAACAACAACCCTGAGAAGCTCTTGGAGACCTGCAACACGTTGCAGGTAAAAACAATACCTACAAGAATGTTCAACATTTGAAATCGACCAGTATTAAGGAAATAAGCGAAATATGGTGGAAGTCTGTTTTGTATGCGAATACACTGTCTATCCCCCATCAGCTGTTTCAATTGGATTGTGAAATTGATTTAAAAAGGTGGATGAGGGAGAAAGGCAGTACTCACCAGGCTTTTTGGGGATAACCATCCTGGTATTGGTATCAGCTTGCCAGCCATGCTCAGTGACCGCTGTTCGTAGAAAACAAAATAAAGTTTGGGATAAAAATGTTGTAAATCTGGATTCTGCCAAATGACCAAATCATGCCATACTTACTTTGTACCCATGAACACCAATTTCCTAGCAAGAAATTAGCTAGCAGTGGCCTAGCTTTAACATTAGCGTACATATTTTCCCCAACTAGATAAGTTAGGAAATAGTTCAATGCCAATATACCAGTTCACTGGTAATTCCCTGTTTGTCGTTAAAGGTGGCAAAAAGGGTTGGCGTCAGGAAGGGCATCCGGCCGTAAAACATTGCTTCAAAAAGGGGACCAAAAAAACAACAACAACCACGGTCCCCGAAAAAAGGCCAACCCCCGCTTTGCGGGGAAAAATGGCCTCTAAAGGTGGTTATTTTATTTTTCTATTTTATGGGACCAACATCATTTGAGGCTTGCTAGACTTGGAATTAAGGAAGAATACGACGTTGAATCAACACAAATCGCCCATTGCAAATATTTCTCATTCCACTGAAAAACTTGTACTTTATTATGTTACAATATGGTCAGATGTGTTGAGCACTCTCGCCTCAAAGCTGCCTAACCTGGGTTTCAATCTCGGCCCAGCTATAAACTGTCATCCTGGTGTCTCACCAGCACGAGGATTCACCAACATGTGGAATCCTTCGGATGAACGTGAAACTGGCGGCCCATCTGCTGGTTGATGGAGGTTAAAGATCCTCGGTGTCCTTAGCGAAGAGTAGGCAAACTATAACCGGCACCCTGAACAAATTACAAATTCCTGCCACAACCACTTAGATGAGTGTCAGGCTTGGCCAGCCGGTTCGGGAAAGACTTCGGCCAAAAACTTCCACTGGCCAACCCCACAATAATGTGGAATAATTGTGGCCTTTAAAAAAGAAGAAGATGGCCAGATATGTTGAGATTTTACTTTTAAAGAAAAAGGAAGGGAAATTGATTAATCAACAGAGAACTATTTCTTTCATCCCTTTGGTTTTGCATCATTTTTAATTCTGAAAACTAATCATTAGTATTGAAAGCTCGACTTACCATCGTCTCATCCTCCCTTGTACATTTATTGGAAACATTTGCTTTTAACACTGTATTCGGACACATGTCTTGCAAATGTTCCACATGGCCGGACGAGTGTAGCAGTAAGCACGTACCCTGCATTGCTTCTGTTCCAGGAAGGCCCAAAAAATCTGCCAAGTCTTCAATGCTGATGGACGTGTACGCTTGAGCAACCAATGATAACGCCCGTTTTTGCGTGGCTTCTACGATTACAGGAGGCATGAGGAAAATAAGCAGAGCATATTTCGAGAAGTTAACGTGCAAATCGGCATACTGGGAACACTCACACAAAGACTCAAAACACAAAAACCTGTTATCAGCAGAGCATATCTCAGCATAGCGAGATATCTTTGCTCGAAGCACAGCCATTGTGAACATCGGCTTGCCTCGGAGAGCGTGAAGGATGGGCTGAAGTGCATCAGACCATGTGTAGGACCCAACAGTGCTGTATACGCCAGGAAAATCGCGTTGACACATCCTCTGCCCAATGGACCACACAGCTCCCAATTCAGGGTTTCCCTGAAATTGGCACAACAAGAACATAAAGAAGCTAAAAACATTCTTTTATATGCAATTACTCAAAGTGTGTAATAAACAGATGGCCCTCGATTTTGTATTCCAAAATGTGTGTGCCATATGCAGCCATGAGGTGAACACGAATCTTGTGGACGAAGTACGCAGTTCGGAACAAACATTTGTTTACCCAAACAGTTGCCTCCGTGTATACAAGCATGTTAACTATTGGAGAGTTCAGTTCATTCATACACTAAATCTACATTTACATCTCACTGTCTGCTAACATGGACAAAGTTCTATCCACTCATCTCAAGGCAACTCTCTCTTTCTCATATGTGGCAATTTCAATTGTCATCATGCCAGCTGGCTGGGTGCGGGTACCTCTCACACCAGCCATGACACCTCCAAAAAGGAATTCTGTGACTCAATGGGACTGACACAATCTGTCAATTTCCCAACCTGGATCTCACCCTATGGTATTTATCACTTCTTGACTTGGTTATGACAAACGTCCCTGCAAATTTCTGCTGTTCTTCTTCTTCAATTGTTTCAGCTGATCATTTGCTTGTTAAAATAGACATCTCTCTGACTGTTCTCAGGGAGGCTCCTCAGCACTGACAAGTCTGGCATTTCACTCAAACCGACTGGCATGGTCTTCAATTCAAGCAGCCATCAAACATCCAGACTGGTCTCCCATCTCTACTGCCTCTGACATCACTCATCCTGGGAATTCTTCCAAAGTAAACTGCTCTCTCTCATGCACAGATTTATCCCATCTCGTCTTCAGTTGTCATACCCTTCCTCCCATCCACAGTACACTGAATCTTGTAGTGAGGCAGTTGCCCTGAAACAACGTGACTTCACCTCTTGGAAGACTAATCCAACTGAAGGCAATCTCAGTTCTTTCCACAAAGCTCGGTACAAGTGTGTGTCGGCCATCAGGAGAGCAAGGAAACAATATCTTTCTACTCTCGACTAAACTATTTGGTGGAAGTGTGGAGTATCGTTGAGAGAGAGGAAGCCAAATGATGAATTGCGAAAGATGATGGGAATAGAGCCTGTGATTGATGCTGTGAAGAGAAACAGGTTGAGATGGTTTGGTCATGTGTTGAGGAAGGATGAAAGTGACTGGTTGAGAAGAGTGATGGAAATGAATGCAGAAGGAAGTAGAGGACGGGGAAGACCGAGAGAGACTTGGCTAAAGATGGTGGAAGAAGAAATGCGGGCAAGGGGGTTAACAAGGGGAGATGCAGAAAATAGGGCAAAATGGAGAAGATTGTCATGGGGACCGCAAGGCTAACCCCCGCTCTAGCAGGGAAAATGGCATTAAAATGCATGTTGTTGTTGTTGTCTCAAGACTAAACTCTCAAACCTGCCTCCCTCCTCCAAATCCTGGTGGTGTCTGGTCAAATCTGTTTCTGGTGTTTCTTCCCCTTACATCCCCTCCCTCAAACGGCTGCACAGCTGACACTGCATGTGACAAAGCCAAATGCCTCAACTCTATGTTTGCTGCAAAATCTTGTGTCCCAAACCGATCGCTCTCTGTACCCACCTTACCCAGTCAAAACCACTGCTCCTCGACTCTGTGTCCTTCTCTCCCGACAAGGTGGAGAAGTTTCTGTCAAACCTTGACTCCGTTTCTGCAACTGGACCAGACGGCATCAGCCCACGGGTCCTAAAAACATGCTCTGCCGCTCTATCTCACCCTCTCTCTGTTCTCTTCACCCTCTTTTTACTCAAGGTCATCTACCATTTGCTTGGAAATCAGCCAGCATTAACGCTTTACACAAAAAAGGTGCAAAAACAGATCCTTGCAACTCCAGACCAATCAGCCTGCTCCCAATAATCAGCAAGGTAATGGAATCCATCATCGCTTCTGACAGTAAATCTTTCGTCTTCTCCAATGGCTTGATCTCTGATCATCAATTTGGATTCAGACCAGGCAAATCTACTCTGGACATGCTGCTTCTGCTGTCTCAACAATGGATGGAGGTCCTTAACACCAAACAGGAATTCAGAGCTATCTCCCTTGACATATTTCATGCCTTTAATACGGTCTGCCACCCCGCTCTGCTCAGCAAACTCTCCTCATATGGTATCCATGAAAATCTTCACACTTGGCTCACTTGACTTCCTCTCCTATCGTAGTCAACGTGTGGCTCCAAATGGAATTCTGTCATTTCCTCTTCCTGTCCAGGCTGGAGTTCCTCAAGGCAGTATTCTGGGCCCCATGCTTTTTCTGGTTATCATTAATGATCTCTCTGACTCTCTGGAAAATCGTCTCTATCTCTTTGATGATGACTCCACGATCTTCCGCTCCATATGTCAACCGTCAGATCAGCAGGCAGCAGCCTCTTCACTCTCTGCAGACCTGGATAACATCACAAACTGGTCAAACAAGTGGAACATGTCTTCCAATCCTGACAAATCTCACACTCACTATGTCTCTCCAAAAAGACTGTTTGGACAACCCTCACATCTACTTTCTGAACAATCCTCTTGAATAAGTTCTGTCACTGAAGCTTTTGGGTCTCACTATCTGCCATGATCTTTCCTGGGTAAACCAAATTTCCAAGTTGGCCTCCAAAGCCAGTCGCCGTCTGGGCATCCTCCGTCGTGTGAAGTCCTTTCTGGGCACTTCTGAGCTCCTCACCACATACAAAGCTTTCATCCGTAGCTTGATGAAGTACTGCACTCCCCTCCGGGCTGGTGCTCCTGCCTCAAACCAAGCTTCGCTTCACGCGGTTGAAACCAAAGCATTCAGAATCATTGGTATCTCCCGCGATGAAGCTGATTGAGAGCCTTTCACTCGCTCACCGCAGGCAGATTGGTAGTTTTTCTGTCTTCTGTCGACTCCTCTCCGGCCTTGCTGCCCCAGCTCTGTCTGTGCTCTGTTCCCACAATATTCCTGCAGGACGCACAAGATCTGCCAGCAACCCTCTTCGGGTGAAACTGCCAAAATCAAGACTCTCCGCTCACCTTCACTCTTTCATGCCTCTGTTTTCCTGCCTCTGGAACAAACTCTCACAATCACTTCAATCCCATTCCCTCCTGCAGGTCTTCAAAACAGCTGTTCACCACCATATCTTATCTTTCCCCATCCAAAATCTTAACCTTTTATACCCCCATTAATCCACCTCCTTCAAATTCCGATTTCTTTCCTGAAAGTCCCGAGTAGTGTCCATTTGTTTATCCTGTGCACACCGCCCCAGCCCTCTCCCTTCCACAGATCTCCTGACGTCCCTGTTCTCTTCTGGTGCTGTGTTTCCCTCCCTCTCCCTCTTGTCTCCTGCTTACTTTATTAAATGTTATATGTGTTAGCTCTTACACAAGCCTCGAATGAGTACACAAAAAACAAATAACCAAGCTTTTCCTTTTGTCATCGCAAATGATGTAAAATCACATGCAGTTAAATGGTAATAAAGAAAGCCTCAAAGAAACCCATCACTGGGAAAAATGAGAATCATCAGCATCTCAACCTCTCCTGGGAAAATGTGAGACACTAGCTGGAAGCTACAAATAAAATGAAGCTAGAACGGTACTCTGACATCGCGAAATGACCAATATGCCTCCGCCCATGACTATTACATCATTATACATACTTGTACCAAGTTTGATTTTAATCTCTTCAGCTGTTCTCAAGTATCACATTTTTACTTGACATGACCTCTGACCTTTGATGCCGAAATCGAATCAGTTCATCTTTTCATCATAATATATAGCGAAACAAAGTTTGGTAAAAATCCCATCACTGCTTCACAAGTTAGCGCAGTGACAGAATTTTTACCGAACGGGACCTCTGACCTTTGACCCCATAATTTAATCAGTTCATCTTTGCATCATTATAGATACTTGTACCAAGTTTGACTTGGTTCCCGAGAGCTGTTCTTAAGTTACTGTGGGAACAAAAAACAATTACAGAATCTGACCTTTGACCTCTTGATGCCAAAATCTAATCAGTTCATCTTTGCATCACAATATAAACGTATACCAAGTTTTGTCAAAATCACATCACTGGTTCGAAAGTTACCTTGTTAACAGAATTTTTATCTAATGGGACCTCTGACCTCATGACCCCAAAATCTAACAAGTTCATCTTTACATCATTCTACATACAGTTGTGGCCAAAAATGTTGGCACCCTTGCACTTTTTTCAAATAATGCACCATTTCTTCCAGAAAGTTGTTGAAATTTAAAAATATTTTGGTATCCACATATGTATTTCTTTGATTTGCAGTGGAACAAAACAAAAAAAGCTGAAAAAATTACTAAATCTTAGCTTATTCCACACCTAAATCCTAAAATGGCCCGGAGAATATTATTGGCAGCTTTCAAAAGTTGTTAGAAATCATTAGATTTAAAGCAGGTGATTCTCCCTTACTTTGGAATTGAACTCCCCTGTGCTGAGGTGCAGGTTCCTGCAATATAAACATCGCTCACTCAACCAGTTTGAATGGAGAAAAGGAGTCATTCTGCTTTTTTGTCACTGTGTGTACCGCAATGAGCATGGAGAAAAGAAAGAAAACCAGAGAATTGTCTGAGGAGGACACACAAGATTTTAGCCAAGCATGGACAATCTCAAGGCTGCAAGTCCATCTCCAGAGACCTTGATGTTCCTGTATCCACCAGATGCAATGTTATCAGGGGGTTTAAGGCCCATGGCACGGTTGCCAACCTCCCTGGACGTGGCTGCAAGAGAAAACTTGATCAAAGTTTGCAGCGAAGGATTGTTTGAATGGTGGAGAAAGCACCTCGATCAACTGCCAAACAGATTCAAGCTGACCTTCAGACACAAGGTACGACAGTTTTAACTCGCACCAACCGTCGACAACTCAATGACAGGGGGTTCTATGGAAGGAGCCTAAGAAACCGAAGACAGAGACCTAAGAAAGCCTGACTGGAGTTTGCCCAAACACACCTGAACAAGCCAAAATCCTTCTGGGAGAATGTCTTGTGGACAGATGAGACCAAATTAGAGCTTTTTTGTAAAGCACATCATCTCTATGTTTACAGAAAACAAAATGAAGCCTTCAAAGAAAAGAACACCTTCCCTTCAGTCAAACATGGAGGAGACTCAGTGATGTTTTGGGGTTGTTGTGCTGCCTCTGGCACTGGGTGCCTTGAATGTGTGCATGGCATCATGAAATCAGAAGATTACCAAGGCATTTTGGAGCGCAATGTTCAACCCAGTGTCACAAAGCTGGGCCTCCGTCAAAGGTAATGGGTCTTACAGCAGGACAGTTACCCCCAAACACACTTCAAAAAGCACTAGGAATGGTTCAAAACAAAACGCTGGACTGTTCTGAAGTGGCCAGCAATGAGTCCAGATCGAAATTTCATGGAACACCTGTGGGGAGATATGAAAACAGCAGTTGGGAGAAGGCACCCTTCAAATCTGGGAGAACTGGAGTAGTTTGCACAAGAAGAGTGGGCCAAACTGCCAGTATAGAGGTGTAGGAAGCTCATTCATTTCGATAGGAAGCGCTTGACTGCAGTTATTTTGTCCAAAGGCTGTGCTACCAAATATTAAGTCGAGGGTGTCAATAATTTTGTCAATGCCATTTCTTTTTATTTTCTGATTTAAAAGGATATATTAAGTTCTCAATCAAAAACAAAGGTTCTGTAATATTTACAGTGCAATAAAGAATTGTGGACACCAAATACTTTTGTCAATTTCAACTTATTTTTATAAATTTTTTTTAGTTATTTGAAAAAAGTGCAAGAGTACCATAATCTTTGGCCACGACTGTACGGACACCAAGTTTGACTTTGTTCCCTCCATCCCTTCTCAAGTTATCGTGATAATGAACACCTATCATGGATGCACGGAAGGACGGACAACCCAAAAACATAATGCCTCCAGTGACTTCGTCAGGAGAGGCATAATAAAATTAGTGCCAAATTTTTGTTTCCTTCAATATTGGGAAGGTGAGGAGGGGGTGAGTGGTCAAAGTGGACGGAGTCGGAGGAGATTTCAAGGCAAGACTTGTCCAATTATCTTACTTTAATTCACCAAATGTCCGTCCGTCCGTTCGAAGGTACCACAAAAACGGCTCAACCGATCGCAACGATATTTTGGGTGGGTATTCCTGGGACCCCTGGGAGTAAAATAGGCTAAATTGTTTTTCCAAGTTTTCCAAGTTTTCCAATTTTCCAGTTTTTCTAAACACGATGGAATAATATTTACCGATATGAACAGTGATGTGGCTATTGTTGAAATTCTACAAATACTGTTTATTCTACGTACCAGGAGAGAGTAGATAGACTCCTGACGAACTCTTCCTATATAAACGTTCGGCTCTGAAGTAACATAGCAGCGTGTGCAAAGCGACTGAGAAACAGGTGTAGCGGCCGCTTCCGTTTTGCAGATTTCAATCTCTTTTCAAAATGGGTGCCATGTACTGTTTAGATTTTGCTGATTTGCGTGTGATATGATTCAATGGATGTTTATATGAATCGTTTAAAATTAAAATCAAAAGCTTTCAATTTTTGATATTTTGCCTTTTCATTTGGGCCTCCCAATTGAAGGCCCACCCAAAAAAGGGCGGGTACCAGTGCCAGTATTATTTAATTTGACTGCTTACAGGTAATCATGTTATCGTTCATTTTAGCACTCAATATGTCCAATTTATCATTCATGTCACCATTCACAATATTGAGAATTCATTGCTTTTACTTCAGCAATTAAATGACCCAACAACTGAGTAATTCTTGGGATAAATAAATAAACTATAACAATGCGACTGTCGCCAATATGCCATCACTCTGCATATGTATGGGTGGGGTATCACGTTTGTGAAGTTTCGTGTCGATTGGATAAGGTTCGTTTTTCTATCCAAGATGGCTGCCAAACCACGTGACCCATGACATCATCATTTTCAAACTATATGCAACAGTGCTGTTGGATGATATTTGTAAAATTTCGCATCGATAGGGTGAGCGGTTTCAGAGATATACAACAGGCATTTTAAGGCCATTTTCCCTGCAAGAGCGGGGGCTAGCCTTGCGGTCCCCATGACAATCTTCTCCATTTTGCCCTATTTTCTGCATCTCCCCTTGTTAAACCCCTTGCCCGCATTTCTTCTTCGACCATCTTCAGCCAAGTCTTTCTCGGTCTTCCCCGTCCTCTACTTCCTTCTACATTCATTTCCATCACTCTTCTCAACCAGTCACTTTCATCCTTCCTCAACACATGACCAAACCATCTCAACCTGTTCCTCTTCACAGCATCAATCACAGGCTCTATTCCCATCATCTTTCGCAATTCATCATTTGTCTTCCTCTCTCTCAACGATACTCCACACATCCACCGAACCATTCGCATTTCCACCCTTTCCAGCCTTCGTTGCTGCTCTACGTTCATTACCCATGTCTCGCTCCCATAAATCATAACACTTCTCACACATGCAGCATACACCTTTCCCTTCAGCTTCAACGACACTCGCCTCCTCGTCAGCACGCCAGAGATATAATTATTTCATATTTTCCTTCAATCCAATATGGCTGCCAAACCATGTGACCTATGATGTTATAAATTTAATATTTCAATACAAATGGGTCATAGATCATGTGCATGCAATTTCAGATATTTAGGATAAGGAATTCGATTAAAACATTTTTGGCTGGTATACCACTTCACCTATGATATCATTATCATGCTTTTGTTCCCCATTGTGAGTACTTGACAATGTGCCAAGTTCAAAATTTTTCCATTCTGTGTCTGCCGAGAAATATTTTTTTCATTATTTGCTTTTAATCCAAGATGGCTGCCCTACTACGTGACCTATGACGTCATAATTATCATAAAAACATTCTGCATGGGTGTCACTCCAACCCTGAAAGTTTTGTCCCAATTGGACATACTAGGGCATGCCGTACGTGGGTGCCCGTTCCTTGCCAAAAAAAAAAAATAACGCTACCCGTACGCTCTACCCCGCCCGTACGCCCGTACGCCCGTAAACAAAAAAAACAACGCTCTTCGCTTCCGCCCTTCGCTCTGACTGAATTGGGAGAAATAATGCGCATAAGAAATCGAGAAATTATTATTTTCTCCGGAAGAAATCGAATTACGAACCGTAATGGCGCACGCGGTCGGCTCGGCTCGCTCTCACATCGGCCACGTCTACGCAATAACGCGTTCTGTGATTGGCTGCCGGAAGTGCAGTCTTCACTGTCCGGAAGGTCGCAAATCGCAGTTACGATGAATCGCAAATTAGTTTTAATTAGTTTTAAAACATAGTTTAACGGCAACATAGTTTTCCAACGTGAAATAAATGAATACGCTCTCAAATGTGCCGTCCGAGGCAGAGTCTGTTCGCCACGTTCGGCACACGTGATAGCTCGCTGCTCTCTGATTGGTTGAATCGTTTTTTGGACATAGCTCGGTAACTACTTCTCCGATTAATATGAAACCTTGAAAAGGCACATCCTCGGGTCCCCAGCAATATACCTGGCAAGTTTCAAGTATATCGGACCCGTGGTTGTCGAGAAACAGCGGTCACAGACAAACATACATACATACATACATACATACATACATACATACAAACATACAAACATACAAACATACACACAGAGATTACTGGAATTATAGATAGATGGTTGCTGAGAAAAACGAGGTTTAGCCCGTACGGACGGACGGAAAACCCGAAAACATAATGCCTCCGGCGACTTTGTCGGCAAACTCTCCCTCGTGTTTTCCAAGCTCTGTTGACACCTCGTTCAACTTATCATTCCTGCATTCTGCTGGTGCAACTACTGCCTCCATGGTGTTTAACAACAAAGAACCTTCAAAATTAAACAAATCAATTATAATTTCCAAAGTCAATATTATGACAGCTGAAGGTGCTATTCCACTACCTGAGACCAGTTGGCATGCATCTCCAGGGCAGCTGCTTGAAACACCCAGGCCACAGTCTGCACAACTTGTGGATACTGAATGGGTCAAACAGACATCTGTTCCCTTTACATCTCAAATGGTTAAAATTAGAACCCGATTGCACCACAGACTCCAACGGTTAACACACATTTATTGGAAAATAATATTGTATTATCGAAATAAAAGAACAAAAAGCAAAAAAGACAAGCTAATGGATAACCAATGACAATAACCAACACTATGGCCCGGTAGGTGGAGCCAAAGAGCAAGGGAAAGGAATAAAATCAAATAATAAATAATAATAATAAAGGAGTCTTATATAGCCCCATCAAGCAGAGTAAACGACCCTCATGGCGCTTTACATTATCATGTGAATGCACACACACCGCACACACATACACACACACAGACACACCTTCACTCTTGCCCTATTCCTCTCCCTCCCCATTCAAAACCCACAGATGTGTTCTCCCCCTCCTCCTCCCCTCCCTCCCCCACACATGTACACAGACATACTCTCGATCTCTGTCCCACCTCAAACCAAAGGGAAAACAGGACTTAGACTTTGAAAGACTTGTGAAACAGATAGGTTTTGAGGGAGGTTTTAAAGGCAGGAAGAGAGTCAACATGTCGAACAGAGGAAGGCAAGTCATTCCAGAGCAGAGGTGCAGCAAAGGAAAAGGATTTCTCGCCAAAATGGAGGGGAAGGACAAACAGACGGAAAAATGACGAGCAGGAATGGTCCTGATTTGGGAAATTAAAGGAGCAAATGGAAGCAGGGAGCTTTCCTTGGGAAGAGAAAGACGAGGAAGAATTGACCGTTAGGAGCCAAGGGAGCTTAAGCTCAAGGAAAATGATGACTTGTAGTATTGAGGGTGTTGGAAGGTTATTTCAAACAGCTGTTGAACCAGGAAGGAAGGAACAGCCAGCTGGAGCTACCGAGTTATGTGGAAGGAAAAGTGGAGTTGGTGAAGATCACGGAAGAAGAAGTGCAGATGGCATTGAAGAGGATGAAAAAGTGAAGGGCACCAGGCATTGATGAGTTATGTACATAAATGACTTGTGGATACAGGCGGAAAAACACTGAAGGCACCCACAACAAGCAAAGCTGTGCAGATACAATTTAGATCCATGGAGAGAGATGGAAGCAGTACTGAATCACAAGATACATACGCTCATGGCACTCATCGATGATCCAAAGCAAATGTCACACATCAGTCCTCCTCCGTACTCTGCAACTTCCAGACAAACCAACTCCAGAATGCAGGTGGGACCTGGTCCCAAAATTCCGAAATGCCAACGTTTCATCAGTCGAACCTCCCAGACACAGCACTGTAGAAATCCCATGCCAAATCACATGCTGCTTCTGCTGACACATCTACTGAAATTCCCTCTCTCAGTGCTTCAATCAATTTTAACCAGCCATAGTACACCATGCAAACACATATTCAGGAAATGGAAAGAATATGGATCTACCCAGACTCTTCCTAGAGCTGACTGCCCAACTAAACTGAGCAACCGGGCAAGAAGGACCTTGGTCAGTGAGGTGACCAACAACCCAATGACCACTCCGACAGAACTACAGAGTTCCTTGACTGAGATGGAAGAACCTGCTGGAAGGACACCTTCTTCACAAATTTAGCCTTTTAAGGGAGAGTGGCTAGATGTAAGCCACTCCTGAGAAAAAAGCATGCGATAGCATGCCTGGAGTTTGCAAAACGAACATGAAAATTTCAGAGCATGAGGCAAAAGATTCTGTGGCCTGATGATGAAAACTGAACTAATTTACCTGAATGTAAAGCTCTATGTATGGTGGAAACTGAGCACAGCTCATCACCCATCTAACACCATCCCCTACCATGCATAATGCTATGGGGATGCTTTTCAGTGGCAGGGACTGTGAGACTTGTAGCCATAGAAGGAACAAGGAATGGAGCCAAATACAGGCAAATCCTTGACGAGAACCTGTTTCAGAGTGCAAAAGACATTAGACTGTGGCAAAGATTTACATTCCAACAGAACAATGACCCTAAGCATACAGCCAAAGCAACACTGGAATGGCTTCAGAACAGGAATGTGAAAGTCCTTGAGTGGCTCAGCCAAAGCCCAGACTTGAATCCCATTGAGAATCTGTGGAAAGACTTGAATATTTCTGTTCACTGATTCTCTCCATCCAACTTGAGAGCTTGAGTAAATCTGCAATTTAGAATGGGAGAAACCCCCCAAATCCAGATGTGCAAAGCTGATAGACATATCGAAGAAGAGTCAATCGCTGCCAAAGGCGCTTTTACAAAGTGACTCAAGGGGCTGAATACTTAAGTAATCAAACACTTTCTTTGAGGTTACTCGGCACCCTGCCCTTCGAGGAAAGTCATGACAATATGTCAGAAATACTTTCAATGAGACAAGAAACCACATATTCAATGTGTGTTAGAGATTGTGTAGCATTTCCCTTAAGGAGAGGATTGTTTGCCATTTCTATCCAAACCCCACAGTAACGATGTAAAGAACCCGAGATTACATCCTGTACACTGTGTTGATTTGTCCATCGTCCTTGTAATTACAGACTCGGCATTTAATATGGAATTATTTTTTTTCTTGACTTGGGCTTACTTTCTTAACTCAGTATATCAATCTGGTGAGTTTCTTTTACACTTTGGTGATTTATTTGTTAAAAGAACCTTGTCACTGATGATTGTCTGTCGCAGCAAGAAGTCAACAACAGGATTGTATCACAGGTGGCTGTGGCAAAATGTACGGACAGGTGTATTTGATGATTGGCTTTACAGTCGGGTATACAAGGGTTGTTGCGTTCTGTATTAGTGGAAACAACTGCTGCACGTCTCCAAAAGTTATTGCCGCTTCCTCTGGAGATGGTCCGTCAACTCGACAATGCTGTTTGTCATGGAGTGGTGGCTTTACGAAATTACGGCATGAAACAGCGTGCTATTGCTCGGCAGTATGGCATCACTCAAGGTCAGGTGTCAAAGATCCTGAAACGACATGCTCAGAGGGGTGTCCCTACTCCAATACCGAGGCCAGGACGTCCACGCAGAACCACAAGGAGAGATGATCGCCAGCTGCACCGGTTAGTCTGCAATGGCCGTACCAAGTCAGCTAATCAGCTTAGGGCTGAGTGGCAGCAACTGACAAATGTGACTGTATCCAGAAGGCTAGTCAACCAACGACTGGTTCAAGCAGGCTATCGTGCTAGACGTCCCCTGAGAAAGCCACGCCTGACCAGACAACACAGCCAGCGCCGATTGCAGTGGGCCAGAGAGCACCGTCAATGGCAGCCAGGACACTGGAATCACGTGATCTTCAGTGACGAGTCTAGATTTCTGGTCTATCGTCAAGATGACCGCGTCTGAGTGCGCAGACAAGTGCATTAAGCCCACAACGAAGATTGTATAGTGCCAAGAGTCCAAGATGGAGGTGGTGGGGTGACCGTTTGGGCTGCTTTTCATGCAGGGGGCAAAACTGACCTGGTTGTTCTGAATGGAAACCTGAACCAGTTCAAGTACAGGGCCATTCTGGAAGAAACATTGCTTCCATTTGCTCGTGCAGCCTTTCGAGGAAACTTTGTCTTCCAAGATGACAATGCACGGCCTCATCGTGCTCGCATGATCCAACACTTTCTTGCTGACCGTGGTGTAGAGCATATGGAGTGGCCTGCCATGTCCCCGGATATGAATCCGATAGAGAACTTGTGGGCAGAAGTAACGCGTCAAATCGACCACTTGGACCAGCAGCCGACCTCTGTGCGTGAATTGCAGCAGGCTATTGTCACTGCATGGCAAGCGATTCCTGTCCAAACCTTGGCAAATCTGTGGAAAAGCATGCCTCAACGTGTACGTGCTCTCCTGAATGCTCGTGGGGGTTACACGAAGTACTGAACTGTAATTTTACTGTCCGTAATCCCAGTCGTAATTTAAATTTTGTTTAAAAAAAAAAAAAATTGGCTAATGTGCAAAATAAAGAGATACTTCTGGAAAGGGTACAGAAGTTTAACACAGTACTGTCCATGAATTGAGTTCGATATCAGTTTATATCACTTTCAAGGATCAATTTATTTGTTTTGAAATGTCAAATGTGGTTTTTGTTTATTTTGAAGGTCACATTAACAAAATCTAGAATAATTTCAACATAATTCCAATGAACTTTTGGTTCTAAGACATCTTGAAGAGTAAGTTCACCCAACAAAAAAAATATTCCATATTAAATGCAAAGTCTGTATAATAACAATTCAATGGGCTCCTCTTCAAGAGTAATATGTCAGACAGCATCTAATAAAGCTCAAATTGGAAAAATAGAAAACTTTCACCAAGTGGTAGAAGTTCACAAGCACAGGTTTGTCACAGTTTAACTATACAAGCATGATTGCTTACACAGTGAAACCAACTGATTATGATTGGTAGTGGTTTGGAAGAAACAACATCCCTGCACCAAACAGCAATCAAAGACTCCTACAACAGTGCATTCTGCACGTATCACATAGGACAGGTACATCATTAGGATACCATGGACAAATCCCAGCATCATGAGCTAGGAAGTCAGATAGGACTGCAAAAAAGCCAAAATAGTGTTGCATCAGTGGGCAAAAGAGCTGTGACAGTCACATGTAAACCATCCATGACAGTCAGCAAGGACACTTACTGTCTTGATAGACTGAGGAATTTTCTTCCATAAGTACCTCGCATTGTTTCTGCAAGAAACACGGGCACAAGTTCAACAAACACGTACCACAATGAAATTGCACCCACAGCAACCAACTGCAAATGTGTTGGCTCACAACGAAAAAGAAAATCAAACCCCTCTCCCTTACAATTGGCAATGGAATTTTGACATTTTACAAACAAAGTTGCAGCATTCGGTATAACAACACAATCATATGAGCACCGAGACTGCATCAAAAACACGGCGGTGGTAGGGAGGGGGAGAAAGTTTAATGTATTACTATTAGGTGTGTGTGTGTGTGTGTGTGTGTGTGTGTGTGTGTGTGTGTGTGTGTGTGTGTGTGTGTGTGTGTGTGTGTGTGTGTGTGTGTGTGTGTGTGTGTGTGTGTGTGTGTGTGTGCACGCGCGCGCCGTTGGTCATCTCAATATGCGGGTTTCAGAAGGTGGAACTGAGTCGTCCCTGGGCTGGAAGTATCCACCTACGGTTGTGCATGTGCGTGTGTCACAAATATGAGGAAGAAGAAAATGTTCAAAGAGGGGTTTACACAGATGCAGAAGTTAGATACATTATGAATAAATATTACAAAATTAAAACACGACACAGATACATAACATAAATTAATGGATGACTCAGGATGCAAACTCAGGATGAGTAGAAGGGCTGTATCGAGTTTCAGAGCAATTGGTTGAGTAAATAAGGGATAAGTATGGATTGGAAGTTTCAGAGGATAACTCCTTCTGGGATCCACCATGATATGAAATCGAAAAATCAAAGCCAGAGGGATCGTGCGGGCTCCCGTCTTGTCCAGAAATCAGCACACATTTTCGTAAACATTCAGTTTGAATGCGCCGTGAAGCTTTTACGTTTTCCCTTATTCGTACTGACTGCAGATATTGTACCGCGGAGACTTGCAATGGAATGAACGATTTCATGGATTGATATAAAAATTCAGCAGCATGAAGAGTATTTATACATTTCTAATGAATGAGCAGCATGGTTTCTGGTCGCATAGGTATTGTAATCCATGCTGGTTTTTAACACAACGGTACAGTAAACTTTAAATGTTGTGATAATTTACCGCAGATGCATTTGAAAAGAGCCGTTCATTGGCCCTTGACAAAGCAGCTGTGTCGGTTCCTGGAAATATGGAGAACATGCATCTCTCGGTCATGTGGCTAGGAAAGCTGGCTTGCGGGGTATACCCATCCATTACTGGACGTATGATGGTCTTGTACAGGCAGAACATTTGAATGGCATGTAACATGGGCCCAACTGTTTGTTGCAGTTTCCCTCTCCTGATATTTTTGGATCTTTCCATTGAAGTGCAGTGATACAATCCAACAGGTAACCATAGCAATTACAGAGAGATCTATTTCACTCATTTCCACCTCCTGGCTCTCTAAATGTGCACCTCTGGAAAATCATCTGAATGTTATATGTTTGTGTAACTTTTGGTATAGCCGTTTGTGTAAACTTAATGATGATATAACTTCGTTCATCAAGTTATACTAAAGCCTATAAAAAAAGCCTGGTGTTGGCTTAGCGGTTAGGGTGCCGGCTTGGGATCCTAGGACCCTGGGTTCGAATCCCGGTTGATCGCTGAATTAACGCGAGGGGGGTTGACTCAGCCTGTCATCCTTCCGAGGTCGGCAAATTGAGTACCAGCTTGCTGGAATGAATGATCACGGTGTGTACCCCGGTTTAGAATAGGTACACCGTATCCCTGCGCATCGTAAGAGGCGACTAAGGGTTGGCGTCAGGAAGGGCATCCGGCCATAAAAACATTGCCTCAAACAGGGAACCATGATTGTCATGGGGCCGCAAGGCTAACCCCCGCTCTAGCGGGGAAAATGGCCTTAAAACGATCGTTTATTCATTCATCAAGTTATACTAAAGAATGCTGAATTTAATTTTTAAAAATCGAAGATAAAATAATGAAATTAAAATCTCATCACAATGGGGGTGGGGGGAATAAACCCGCTGCATTCCATACTTACACATCGTTGTTCAACAGATAGAGGGCAAGCAGTTGGCCGTACACCTGCGGGGTGGCAATGCCCCCTGGTGCCTACATGGAAATGAGAAAACAAACAAGAGAGAAACGTGTCTCAGCAAAATTAGACGGAGCGTGGACTTGGCCACCACAGGTTAAATGGCCATGTGGAATGAATTAAAGGTACTATTACCTAAACAAGCATAAAATAGTCGGACATAATGATCCGTGACAGCCACAGTGAATTCAAAAACGAGTATTTATTACGTTATGGTAAGCTTAACACGAGGAAACACCAAAAGGTGTGTGATTTGCCAAGCACCGGTCGGCATAACGCCTCAGGCCTAGTCGAAGCGAGAATCAAGAAAAAGATGAAATTTGTTAGGACGCGACGTGACTATGCTATAAAACTGCAAAGCTTAAGCGAATCGACTCACTTCGAGCTCCTGACTCTCACACTGCTCTAGCAGCTTGGTGAAATTCGGTGAGTTAGCTTCAGCCATGACAGCTAAGAGCATGATGCGCCGGCCCGCCCGCCTCACAGCCACTTCCGCATCCGTTTCAACATCTCGCGATATCATGAAGAATGGCATTTCTATTTCCTGTACCTTAAGTATATTTTGCGAATTTAACATTACTTTGAACAACGCAGCAGATTAGATATGCATAGTAGAAGTGATATTTTTCTTCCTACTTATCCGGTTAATATATGTACTTTATGGACCGGAAGTATAGCGAGTCTGACAGAAGGATGGAATAAACTATATCAAAGTCACTGAGCTTATCAATGCTGTTATATTTGATATGAAATAACATTTTATGGAAATAACATTTTTTATTTTATGTAAAATAACCTAAAGTTCTTGCATTAGTATACCCCGACTCTATGTTGGCCACATAAAGGCATTGGTGTTTAATAAACCTACGCATTTTTAAATTACTGTCAAATTGAGTAATTCTTCAGATCGTCTATTGTCGATAAAGAACAATTTGTCGATGTACAAGAAGTAAATGTTTTAAAGTTGTTTTCTAAACGACATTCACACGAGGGATGCGGAAGGAGGAGCGCCGGCTAAATTAAATATCAATCCAAGAACGATGGACCTCCATGCAACATGACTGACAAGGAGAATGTCCTACCAATTTATTTTCGCATTTCATAATCTGACACATAAATTAAAAAGGCATCACAAAGCACGCTTCCTTGAGATAAGAGGAAGTTGTTATTTTTTGCCAATTTCCGCATTACCCAGTTGATGGTGGGTTGGTGGCCATGACGATGTTGATGGTGGTAGTAATGCTGCGTTCGCGGTGTTGTGCGGCGTCATGACTGTCAAGCTAAGGTTGAATGAGCATGTGTGACGATGGGACCGGACAGGTAGCGAATGGTAAAGTTGGTAGCTTTGGGCATCGTCGCTGGGGCTTAGTTCTGGCTGGAATCACAGGCGGAGCGGTTTTCGCACTTTACGCCGTGGCTGTGCCGTTCGTGCTGCCGGCTCTTCGTGCTGTGTGCTTGCCCTTCGTGCCTGCCACAGATAAGCAACTTGCCAACGTATTGTCCTTGCTGCGGGGTCGCCGTGGACGTCTCGCAGATATCGGAAGCGGCGATGGGCGCATCGTAAGTGCATTTTGGGGTTTTCGGACACACAATACCTGTCATTGTCAAGGAGAACACGCGCATTGTGCATTATAATATCGTAAGTGCATTATAATACTGGCTGGCATTGTAGACAAGAGACAGTCAGTCAGGGTTCCGATCGCAACGAGGGGGAGTTAGAGGAGGAGGAGGAGGAAGTGGGAGTTTTCTTTCATGCAGTACAGGTGGACCATTCACAAATCGACCCACTCAACAAACACCCTTTAAACTTACACCCTAAACACCCTAAGCATTTCCCTTTAAATAACTATATTTACACCCCGATATTCGAGTGGAGAACCGCATTATTTAATTAACTAGAGAGAGAGCAATCAAAGATTGCTTTGCACACCCTCACCTGGACTTGTTTTGTGTGATTTTTTTATTGTACGTACTTTATAGACATACTCGCATTATAGTTGTACATACTTTAAAGGCGTACTCACTTTCTAATTGTACGTACTTTATAGACGTACTCACATTATAATTGTACATACTTTATCAACGTACTCGCATTCTAATGGTACATACTTTATAGATGTACTCGCATTCTAATGGTACATACTTTATAGACGTACTCGCATTCTAATTGAACATACTTTATAGACGTACTCGCATTCTAATGGTACATACTTTATCAACATACTCGCATTCTAATGGTACATACTTTATAGACGTACTCGCATTCTAATTGAACATACTTTATAGACGTACTTGCATTCTAATGGTACATACTTTATCAACGTACTCGCATTCTAATGGTACATACTTTATCGATGTACTCGCATTCTAATGGTACATACTTTATCAACGTACTCGCATTCTAATGGTACATACTTTATAGGTGTACTCGCATTCTAATGGTACATACTTTATAGACGTACTCGCATTCTAATGGTACATACTTTATCAACGTACTCTCATTCTAATGGTATATACTTTATAGGTGTACTCGCATTCTAATGGTACATACTTTATAGACGTACTCGCATTCTAATTGAACATACTTTATAGACGTACTCGCATTCTAATTGAACATACTTTATAGACGTACTTGCATTCTAATGGTACATACTTTATAGACGTACTCGCATTCTAATGGTACATACTTTATAGATGTACTCGCATTATAATTGTACATACTTTATAGACATACTCGCATTATAATTGTACATACTTTATAGACGTACTTACATTATAATTGTACATACTTTATAGACGTACTCGCATTATAATTGTACATACTTTATAGACTCACTCACATTCTAATTGTACATACTTTATCGATGTACTCAAATTATAATTGTACATACTCGTAAAGTCCTTACGAGATTGATGACATCGCAAATCGAGGGATTCAGAGACACAAAGCAAGCGTACAAACAGTGGTTTATTCCCGGAAGTGATGATGCAGGAAAATGGTGGCGGAGCCCAGAAAAGGATATGACATCACAGTATGTTACAATACTTTATAGATATAACTCACATTCTAATTGTTGTACATATGTAATTTGTACATATTACTCACTTGTACATAAGTATTTTGGTTGAAATTATAACCCACTTTCAAACTGTGTAGTTGTCTGCTTACATTGGTTGGACATAGTATGTTGCAATAGGGAGTTCTCCCAAGCTGTTCCGTTCTGAGTAGTTGGTAGCTAATGCTTACACCGATGGTAACGCTCAGTGACATCTTGGAATTGGTGGTGTGTTGGGAAGCACAGTTCCCCATCTGGGGTGTTTCATTTGTCAGTAAGATAAAGTGGGATTTGAAAGTCTCAGAAGCGCAAGTCTCAGGTCTCTATGTTGTTACGGATTCGTCACTTCCGTTGTTGTGGTTTTCATCCACTGTAAACATTTTCGATTCCATGTACTATTATTGTTGTCGTTTGAGGGAAATGAAGGTTACTATTTTCAAAAGGTAAAAAAGTTAATGTTTTAAATGAAACCGGAACCGGACGACGAAGAAGAGGAGGAGAGAAAAAAGGTGGAGTGAGGAGTCGGACAAGAAGCTTAGTTGCTTTGAGGTCTGGAGCGAACATTGGCGACCGAGAGTCACGAGTGAACTTTGGGTTTCCCGGGAGAGGGATTCCTGCGACAGAGTTGTTATCGCTGTGACATATCAACCTGCGTGACAGGTTTTGTGGTTGATTCCGGAGAGAATCATCAGAGTGCCGTTACGCCACGAGAACGGGCCGTCGGCCATTTTGACTCGCGCAGGACTTGCGCTTCGCTCAAGGTTTCATCTCGCTTCAACCATTTTCACCGCATTCAGACGTTAATCTGGTGTATGTGTGTGCAACGTGGCTTTTGAAGGTTAATTTGCGGTTCGCCGACTGTGAGCCGTGAAACGTCCATACCCGAGGGTGTGATTTCCCAGTCGCCTGGAGGGCGCCTTTGGATTTCCCAGTCGCCTGGAGGGCGCCTTTGCGCAGCTTTGGCAGCAGGACTGTAACTGCCAACCCAACGGGATTCTGGTCTCGATACGGACGATCGCTGGAGCGGATCGACTTTGGCTTGATGCCGGAATACGACTTTGGCTTGATGCGAGAATAGAGACATTGGGAATGTTCCTGTTTTCGCTCACTTGGAGCACAGTGAGTTATATTGTATGAACCTGATGGTACCATCATAGGAATTAT
This sequence comes from Myxine glutinosa, assembly GCF_964187855.1. Taxonomy (NCBI): domain Eukaryota; kingdom Metazoa; phylum Chordata; class Myxini; order Myxiniformes; family Myxinidae; genus Myxine; species Myxine glutinosa. The sequence continues at coordinate 61,126,934 of NC_136267.1, forward strand.
ATATTGTTTGTACAATTGATGACTATTATTTTTTGTGTTCTTATTCTTGTGTGACCTTAATACAATATTTGTTTGTTGGTAACAATTGGTGTGGTTTCACCATTTTTTTTTATTTTTATTTTTTTTTGTATACTGAATCGAGGCTCGTGAAAGAGCTAACATTAACTTCACAAACAAATCGACCAGACAAACAAAATACACAAAAAGAGGGAGCGGAAGACAAGATGGGGAGAAAAGGGGAAGCACACACACACACAACATCCGAGAGCAGGGAGATGTGTGGAAGGGAGAGGGCCCGGGGGGAGGAGGCGTGGGAAGGGGGGGGGGGGAGCGAGAAGTATAAAGCACAAGGACACCAAGGACTTCCAGGACAAAAGTTGGTATTTCAAAAAGTGGAATTGGGGTGAAATTAGCGGGGGTAGAAAAGATCAAGGTTTTGGATGGGGGAAGATAAGAGATGGTGGTGAACAGCTGTTTTAAAGACTTGGAGGGTGGAGTGGGATTGAAGAGAGTGAGGGAGTTTGTTCCAGAGGCGGGAGAAAAGAGGAATGAAGGAGTGAAGGTGAGCAGAGAGTCTTGATTTTGGCAGTTTAACCAAAAGAGGGTTGCAGGCAGATCTTGTGCGACCTGTAGGAATATTTGCGGGACAGAGCACAGAGAGAGCTGGGGGGGCAAGGCCAGAGAGGAGTCGGTAGAAGACGGAAAGACCACCAACCTGCCTGCGGTGAGTGAGTGAGAGGCCCTTGGAGTTAGCTTCATCGCGGGAGATTCCAATGATTCTGAATGCTTTGGTTTCAACAGCGTGAAGGCGAGCCAGGTGTGAGGCAGGAGCACCAGCCCAGAGGGGAGAGCAGTATTCCATTGAGCTGCGGATGAAAGCCTTGTATGTGGTGAGGAGCTCAGGTGTGCCAAGGAAGGACTTCGCACGACGGAGGATGCCCAGTCGGCGACTGGCTTTGGAGGCCAGATTTGAAATGTGGTTTTTCCAGGAAAGATCATGGCAGATAGTGAGACCCAAAAGCTTGAGTGACAGAACTTCTTGGAGAGGATTATTCAGAAAGTGAATGGGAGGGTTGTCCAGTCGGTCTTTTCGGAGAGACATCGTAAGAGTGTGAGATTTGTCAGGATTGAAAGACATGTTCCACTTGTTTGCCCAGTCTGTGATTTTGTCAAGGTCTGCAGAGAGTGAGGAGGCTGCAGACTGCCGATCTGAGGGATGAAGAATGGAGCGACAGAGAGTAGAGTCGTCAGCAAAGAGATAGAGAGGATTTTCAAGAGAGTCAGAGAGATCATTGATGAAGACCAGAAAAAGCACAGGGCCCAGAACACTGCCTTGGGGAACTCCAGCCTGAACAGGAAGAGGAGATGAGAGAAACCCATTCAGGGCCACACGTTGACTACGACTAGAGAGGAAGTCCGCCAGCCATGCGTGGAGATTTCCATGGATACCAAAAGAGGAGAGTTTGGTGAGCAGAGCGGGGTGCCAGACCGTATCGAAGGCACGTGATATGTCAAGGGAGACTGCTCTAATTTCCTGTTTGGCATTGAGGACCTCCATCCATTGTTGAGAAAGCAGAAGCAGCATGTCCAGAGTGGAGTGTCCAGGTCTGAAACCAAATTGATGATCAGAGATCAAGCCATTGGAGAAGAGGAAAGATTTCATATCTGAAGCAATGATGGATTCCATGACTTTGCTGATAATTGGGAGAAGGCTGATTGGTCTGTAGTTGCTGGGATCTGTTTTTGCACCTTTTTTGTGCAAAGCGGTGATGTTGGCAGATTTCCAAGCAGATGGAAGATGACCTTGAGCAAAAGAGAGGGGGAGTGAAAGAGCGGAAGAACATGATTTTAGGACCCGTGGGCTGATGCCGTCAGGTCCAGTTGCAGAATCAGAGTCGAGGGTTGACAGAATCTTTGACATTGATCTTTGACACAGAATAACACATCTTTCTGCCGTGACTCCTCTCCGGGCTCGGAGGTACACCGTGGCCAGGGGGTTTGGGGAGGAGCACGTAACAATATGTAATTTGTACATATTACTCACTTGTGCATAAGTATTTTGGTTGAAATGATAACCCACTTTCAAACTGTGTAGTTGTCTGCTTACATTGGTTGGACATAGTATGTTGCAATAAGGAGTGCTCCCAAGCTGTTCCGTTCTGAGTAGTTGGTAGCTAATGCTTACACCTACGGTAACGCTCAGTGGCATCTTGGAATTGGTGGCGTGTTGGGAAGCACAGTTCCCCATCTGGGGTGTTTCATTTGTCAGTCAGATAAAGTGGGATTTGAAAGTCTCAGACGGTGTCTATGGTTGCTTCGCAACCCATCGTGCCACAGAGTTATTCACAGGGCAGTGGCTTCAGCACTGCTATCTGGGAGGCCGATTGCAAAGACTCCTCTTGTAATCCACCTCAAGATGGAGCCAGAACAGTATATTGTGCATGCGAGAAAAGGATTGTTACCTAAAATGTCTCACAAAGCTTCTAAAAGAAGTCAAAAATACATGGAAAAGTACCTGAGAGAAAGGGGTGTGCCTCTGCACAACGAAAAAGTTGGAGAACTTTGGCTCAAAACAGGGCTGAGATTTTACAGCTGCCCATACTGCAGACACCCGCTAATGTGGACCGGTGCAAAGCCCAATAACTATGGATGAACATGTGCTACCCAAACCCTCGATGATCGCTGTTCATGAGTGGACTTTGAACCTTGCGGGAGTGCCTCCTGCTGACACGGCAGGGTCATTCCCAACAAGGTAATGGTTTCCATCTCTTTGAGGACCTCTTCATGACATGAAAATACACAAATATTGTGCCAGCTATTATCCACATGAAAGCTGGACGCACCAGGCAGATTTCCCTGAGGAATACATTGTATCTGGTTTGGGTGCTTCTTAATGGCTAATTGGAATGTCATATCTGGGAATGGTAAATGCACAGGGTAAGTTTTAAATCAACTTTTAAAATTACATTTGCTATTAATCGTGTTGGGGGTGTTTGTGGCGAGATGTGATGGCTGTTTTAGATGTATTGTTTGTTTGGTTCTGGGACCATGAGAAATTATACTAGAATTTTGCATCTATTGCTAAAGGTGTGCATGTGCGCATCACTCACTTGCATTAACAGGAGATGATAGGAACTCAGCACCTCATATCCATGGATATTTCTCGTATTTCTTATATTTTTGAGAGTCCGATTTGCATCCAGGAACACGATTATGGTTTTGCCACTTGAAAGAACGATCTTGAAATTGCCACTCTTTCGTCTAAAACCTTAAGATGATGTTGAAAAGACCATTTGATTTACTGATTTCATCCCAGCAACGGCAAACAAAGTGCCCCGGTTAGCGGAAGTGAGTAGAAAATGCACATACAGCGCATGCATGGAAGGCCTCGTTTACATTCGTACGTCAATTTGAACGGCCCTTATTGCTTGGATCAGTCCATCTGCATGCTTAGAAATAAAATAAAAACATTTACCTGTCCTTGGTTGAGAGAGTGATGGGGCTGAGGAGGTGTTTTTATTGACTGTAATATGTAACTCCAGGTAATAGCCGCTGCAAAGCATGGTTTCCAGGCCACAGGCTTTGAGCTGAATCCATGGCTGGTATGGTACTCAAGATTCCGTGCGTACCACCAAGGAGTCCAGTCGCGTGCACGTTTCCACAAAGTGGACCTCTGGAAGGTAAAGTATGATTACGCGCTGCAGGTAATTTGGTGGATGCATTGAATTTAAAGGTCTTAATTGCTTGCAATTAATTTTAAGCCAAATATTTGTACAATGTTGTGATATTTCAATTGTCCAAGCGAGTAGCATGAATAACGTGTGACTGTGCGAGAGAGACAGGCAGACGAGACAAGAATGGGATTTTGTCATTCATCAAACTGCTCCAGACAACAACACTGAGTGATTTTTTTTTTTTTAAAGTGGTGAAGCTGCTTCAATATTTGGCTATGTCCTTCCCTCAATCAAAAATGAAGAACCTTTCTAACCCACAGTGTTTAACTCGAAAGGGTTCTAAAGTGTAACTGCGGGGGTTCTAAGGGGTTCTAAAAGGTAATTCCAATGGGTTTTATTCGTTTCTAGGCTTTGCCTATTTCCTATTAAAATGCCAAACAGAACCGCTTCCTTCTGACACTGGTGCAATTTTTAAATTATTATTATTATTATTTATTTGTTTTTTTTCTTTCAGGAGAGTGTGCATTATTATTATTTTTTGGATACAAAGTTGAGGCTTGTGGAAGAGGTAGAAGACAAGGTGGATCAGCCGCAACAGAACAAAAGGAACAGTAGAAAGAAAGGGGAGAAACACAATCAGCAGGGTTATAAAAAAAAATAGAGACTTGGACAAATAATGGATGTGGGGAAGAAAAAGGTAGAGGGAAGGATGCATGGGGTGGACAAGATGATACATAAGCAAACTTTCAAGAAGGAAAGTCTGCAAATTTGGAAAAAGGTGGATTTGGGGGGCCAGGGGTGGGAGTTAGGTAAATGGGGGTAGAATACATAATGGTTTTGGACGGGGTGTGATCTGTGATGGTTGTGAACAACTGCCTTGAATAACTGGAGGGAAGAATAAGATTGAAGAGAGCATGGAAGTTGGTCCACAGGTTGGGGGAAAAAAGAGGGACGAATGAGTGGAGGTGAGCAGTAAATATGAATTTTGAGAGTTTCACTGGAAGGGGTTGCTGGTGGACCACATGCACCCTGCAGCGATGACTTGTAATACCCTTCCCCACTGGGAATGGTGCGATATGATACACATTTGCATAGAGATAATTGGGCTCATCCCCCACCCTGGACACCCTGAATTCTGAAATATTTCACTGTCTAAAACCTTCCTGGGCACACCACGAGTATAACGACCAGTTTGCAATTCATGTCGGTAAAGCAGTTCAGGAGTACATAGAAGTCAAACCAATAAACGTACAAGAAGACGTCATGCAGAGCACGATACTTGCCAAATCCACCCCCCCCCCCTTCCCCAAAAAAGGTTGCCATTGATCCAACAAATTGTCCATTTCATCAATATTGAAATTGACGATCTTGATCAAAGCTCTGGTTAATAGGATGATGATGACGGTTCATAGAATAAATGACGATCTTTCTGATGAAAATTGATGATTTTAGAAATCTGGCCTATGGTGATCTTTTGGCCTATGTTGACCTCAAAAATAGTTTCTTTCCCAATTCAGTGAAGCACTATGCAAAGGCTGTTAAATTTTCAAGTCAATCGGATGAACATTGATGATTTTTCAGATGCAGTGCTGATTTTGGAAGTTTGACCTTTAGTTGACCTTTGACCTTTTGACCTCAAGAATAGTTGGTTTCCCCATTTAGTGACTCAATGTGCAAATGCTGTTCAATTTTCGAGTCAATCGGATGAAAAATTGCGATTTTAGAAATCTGACCTCCAGATGACCTGGACCTTTGACCTCAACCTTTGACCTCAATCAATATGCTTCTCAATTGTGACGACCTATACAACTTTGTGAACTTTCATGACGATCGGTTTTGTATTTTGACCTGCAGGCGAGTGACAAACAGACAAAAAACAGAATAACAAACGCACCGACCAATATACTTGAAAAATCTTCGATTTTGCAAGTAATAAGGAAATACTCATACTTCGTGCGTTTTGCATGATATTGTTGGTGGGAGAGGAGTCGTATGGGGAGGGAAGAGTGGAGCGAGTGGAGAAAAAGGTGTGTGTGTGTGTGTGTGTGTGTGTGTGTGTGTGTGTGTGTGTGTGTGTGTGTGTGTGTGTGTGTGTGTGTGTGTGTGTGTGTGTGTGTGTGTGTGTGTGTGTGTGTGTGTGTGTGTGTGTGCGTGCGCGTTTTATTACTTGCAAAATCGAAGATTTTTCAAGTATATTGGTCGGTTGCGTTTGTTGTTAATTGGCAAAAAAGAATTTTTTTGACAAATATGTTGATCACTCCGGTTTGTGTGTGAGTTTGTCTGTCCGCTCACTTATACTTGCCTACAGGTCACAATTTTAAACCAATCTTCATGAAACTTCACCAAATGGTAGAGTTCGTGCTCTGACAAAATCCTATATATTTGAGGTCAAAAGATCAACATAGGCCAAAGGTCAACCACTTTTCTCGAATTACTAAAATCCTCAATTTCATCCGATTCACTTTAAATTTGAATAGGATTTTCATATCAGCTAACTGAATTCAACCACCAACTATTTTTGAGATCAGCATAGGCCAAAAGGTCAACAAGGTCAACCACTGTGTTTCAAATTTCTAAAATCCTCAATTTTCATCCGATTGCCTTGAAATTTGGATAGGATTTTCATATCAGCTAACTGAATTCAACCACCAACTATTTTTGAGATCCACATAGGCCAAAAGGTCAACATAAGCCAAAGGTCAACAACCATTTCAAATTTCTAAAATCCTCAATTTTCATCCGATTGACCTGAAATTTGAATGGGATTTTCATATCCGTGAACTGAATTGAACCCCGAACTATTTTTGAGGTCAACATCGGCCAAAAGGTCACCATAGGCCAGATTTCTAAAATCCTCAATTTTCATCTAAAAATCATCACTTTTCATCCTCTTGACCCGAGCTTTGATCAAGATTGTCAATTTTGATCTTGATGAAATTAACAATTTTCTGGATGAATTGCAACCTTTTTTTCACGGTGGGGGGTGGATTTTGCAAGTATCGTGCTCTGCATGACGTCCTCTTGTTTGTTTTTGTTTTCTTGGTTGTTTGTTTGTTTGTCCAGGTGATATCTCAGCCATCCTTTGAGCTAGGAAGCTTAAATTTCGGCATAATAGTGAGCAAGTGCTTTTGCAAAAACTGTATTTTTTATTAGTCAATTAATTGATGAGTGACTTAATTATTATCGATTATTTAAGTACTTATTTATTTCCTTTTGAGCTCGGAAGCTGCTATTTGGACACGACAATGACCAAGCGATTTGGCTGTAAAAGCTATTTTTGATCAATAAATTCATAAATTAATCTATTAATTATTTAATTATTATATTACTAACAATTAATTAAAGAATTTTAAGTTACAGATTCGGATGAAACAGTGGTGGTTTCGGTATTCTATTAGCCAATTGATTAATTATTTAATTATTTTATTATCATTATTTATTTATTATAATTATTATTTATTTATTTTCTTTTTCATCTGGGCAATATCTCAGGCACCTTTCGAACTAGGAAGCTGATATTTGGACATGACAGTGACCAAGTGATGTGGCTATAAAGGATATTTTTGATTTTTTGATTAATCATTTTAATCGATTTATAATTCATTCATTAATCAATTAATTATTTTTCTGATTAATTACTTATTTACTTAATTTTCAAAAAGTTACAGCTTTGGATGAAGCACTGGTCGTTTAGGTATGCTATTAGCCAATTGATTGAGAAAATATTTTATGATCATTATTTATTGATTTTAATTATGCAATTAATCAATCAATTATTGTACACCTCTCCCACCCAATCCTGGGTCTATGCACTGCATGGGTCTATACAGGGTCTATGCCAAAGGCGCCCCCGCAATGCCATGCTAGAGGATGTTATTTATTTATTTGGCATGGGAGCGGTGTACTTTGAATGTATCTGTACTTGTTTTGTTTTAAAATTGATTGAATGATTTTCATCATCTGTCTGATTTCATTTTCACAGTACTGTATTGTGAGTAGCCTGTTTGCACTGAAAGTTTATTGGTTTTTTTTTCAGGTAAACTTTGCTGAATATGACAACATCGTCATCTTTGGAGTTCCCCAAATGGTAAATGTGAACTTCCATTTAAAAGGACATTATCTTGAGCAAGTCATTGGACCAATTGTTGTTGTTGTTTCAAAATTTGTACATTATGCTGTCTTACTGAGTAATAGAAAAATACCAGTGAATCGAGATTTTAATTTTTACAGTGATCTTTGAATTGTTAATATTTATTTTTCCAATATACGAGATCGAGATTCAGGGAAGAGCAAGGTGTCAGAGGGTTAAAAGGCAACCTCATGACACTGGGGCCACAGTTGGATTCAACTAAAAGGAGAAATTGATGAACAGGGTAAGACAGAAAGTAAAGAAACACAGGAGCTTGAACGTAAGAGGGTGAATGGGGGTAGAAAATATCGTGGAATGGGGGATGACGACAAGGTGATACACAATCTGCTGGAAGATTTTGGCACAAAAGTGAGTTGTGTTAATAAGATCATGTGTAATTGGGATTGTTGTTGTTTTTCTTATTATTACAGTTTTCAAACTAGAACGGCACTCGGTAGAGAGCATACCTCCACCACTCTGAACAGTTTGTTTTGTATCCCACTGATAGGCCGGATCTGGATCGAGACCTCAAACACAATGTAATCAACTTGTTCTTGTCACCTACCCAATTAATCCACCAAATTTTGTCATAACCCAAGCACAACTATTTGAAACTGTGTTATGTATATCATCTTTGGTCTGATCTCTCAGTGGTGAAGAATTGCACAAAAAATCTCGGATCCGGATCTTCTCCAAAATCGAATCACAATCCTTCCTTGTCATGTACCAATTCCGTCCACCAAATTTTGTCATAATCCATCCAAAACTGTTTGAAATATAATACTATATATCGTTTTTGCCCTATCTCTCAATGGTGAAGAATCACTGAGAATATTTTTTAAAAATTCTCATATCCAGTTCTGGATCTTCACAAAAAAAGGAATTAATTCATACTTGGCACACACCCAACCTGTCCAATAGGTTTCGTTCAAATCTGTCTAACTTTTTGAGATATCCTGCTCACAGACAAATGGGTGAAAACGATCTCAGTCCACCTTCGGTGTGGGAGGTGATAACGCCTCTTTCAACTGCATAGCCATATCTCTTCTCTCTTCTCTTCTCTCTTCTCTTCTGTTCTCTCTATATTATAAAAGAAAGTTTTTGTTTGTTTGTCTGCGCAAGCTAATCTCTGGAACGGTGAAAGATAGGAGGAAACCTCTAATACAAAAAATGTCGGGACGGGCCCCGGGAAGGTTTTAGGTGAGGTGGAGCGGCCGGTTGAGGCCACTTCGGCCGGGCCGGGCCCATTTCGCAATTAAAAGCTGAGCTGAATTATAGTAGTCAATCTTCTACGGCCGCGAGTAAAAGCTGAATTATGGTAGTAAATTCATTCAAAAAGAACCAAAAATGTCGGGACAGGCCCCGGAAAGGTTATAGGCTCGGTGGCGAGGCCGGTCGATGCCGCGTTGGCCGAGCTAGGCCCATTTCACAATTAGAAGCTGAGCTGAATTATAGTAGTCAATCTTCTACGGCCGCGAGTAAAAGCTGAATTATAGTAGTAAATTCATTCATAAATAACCCGGGCAACGCCGGGTGCTTTCAGCTAGTCTACTATATAAGAGAGCCGTTGGTCAGTCTGTCTGTGTGTTGCCATTTTTCTCAGAGATGGCTGAATGGATCTTTGTCAAACTTTCAGAGGTTCATCAGTGAGTGCCTGGGAGTGTTTTGGGAAGAAAAAAAAAAAGTTAGTTTTTTTGGATTTTTCTAAAAATCGCTCTATGGTGTCTAAGCCTTTTTGATTAATGACAGTTATATACAAGTACACATTCGCATAAATAAATACAAAACAATCACCAGACATTTGAACACAAATAAAACAATTCCGGAAACGGTCAAAGTTGGTGGTAAGGCATCGTCTTCTTCCTAAACATTGTACTTAACTCAGAAACGTGATGAACGGTACATTCGCCAGCATATATTGAACGAAAAGGTAAAATTATGATTTGATATTTGTGATGGATTCTGATTTGGATGTAATTGCTTTTCCATTATTTTTGCCCTCATTTCAAATATGTTAATGCTTCTTTTTCGCTTGAGCAACGCCGGGTACTCCAGCTATAAATGCTTTTATACTTTACTCGGGGTACAAATACAAATACAAATACAACTTTATCTTGGGGGTAACATAGAACCTGTGTGGACGTGGACTAATGTGGCCACGGCCTCATTCGGGGGTGTGGGGGACCGGGAAAGGGGTGTAAATTCTCTTTGTAAATGCGTACCGTGTCAATCCACTTGGTGATGGTAGCAGAGGGTATTACAATTTACTTTTTTACCTGTGCAACACTGAGGTGTTGGTTGCAACACTCGCACCTCTTTGCACGGGAAAATGTTTCCTCCTTCCCTTTCCCCCATGCCACAAAACGGAGGGGCCTGTCAAAGCCAAATGAAAAAAGAATAAAATAAAAATCAAACATTTAAACTGCTTTGGACGTGCACCTTGACCCCACGGCCAAGGCACACAGTCCATAAAGACTGTCCCATTAGCATACACATGCACCTCGGCTCAAAGGCTGAAGCACATGGTCTATCAAAACACATGCAACCTGACCCCAAAGGGTCAGAATGCATGGTCATACAATTGGACCCCTCCTCCATAGAAGTGAGTCCCCATGACTTCAACACCATGCTGTCCCGACGAGGGCTTATTAGCCCTCATCAGAACGGCATACTGCAAAAATCTAACCAATGAGGACCAAACTTGTCTATTAAGCACCTCCTAGCTTTAATGGTGGACCAACAACAACAACACAAATGCATTTTAAGGCCATTTTCCCTGCTAGAGCGGGGGTTAGCCTTGCAGTCCTCATGACAATCTTCTCCATTTTGCCCTATTTTCTGCATCTCTCCTTGTTAACCCCCTTGCCCACAATGGTGGACCAATTGTGACCAAACCCAGCACCATGGACAAATTCTGATGAATGTCAAGCCTGGCCAGATGGTTCGTGAAAGATTTGGGACAGCTTACCCCTGGCCAACCACACAATAATGTGGGAATAATTGTGGTTATGAAAGAAAAATAAGAAGAGATCTAATGTTACAATCGACGAAGTAGCTGCTAAAATGTGATTTTACTGCATTGCTCTGAGGCTTATTCCAAGGTCTTGGCACGGCACGTATTGACGCCAAGACGCACACCACACAAACATTTATAGAGTCTTATTGCAAGAATTGGAGCTTTTGGCATTTATTTTTTCATATCTGTAACTGATTGGAAGGTAAAGTTTCAGTCAAGTTCCCTGCGCAGATCCCTGCGCATCTTAAGAGGCGACTAAGGGTTGGCGTCAGGAAGGGCATCAGGCCATAAAACATTGCCTCAAACAGGGAACCATGATTGTCATGGGGCCCGCAAGGCTAACCCCCTCTCTAGCGGGGAAAAATGGCCTTAAAACGATCATTCATTCATTCATTATTCACCCAATGCTCTCTGTTGGGGAGAAAATAATTTCAATGGTCAAGGGTCAGGCTTAATATAGTAACTATATATTAACTTATCATTATAACCATATTAACCACTGCCCTTCGTCTTTCAAGAATCAATTTCAATTTGTAACCTAGCCGCGAAGGCCGACTTCTAGATTATCAAGACACTCACAGCGTAAACACGGGACACGACAATCTTCGCTTCCCTCTGGTTTTTGCTGTGCAGTGTACACTTTGAGAATCTATCAATATCAATGAAAATTAGGCAAATAATTAATCAAATGGAGAACTTACACTCAAATTTCAGTCAACCATGTCATCACTAACATAGGTTTGCTCGGCTTTCCAAAACCTGGTCTGAGTAGTGTGTGATGGTTACAGCCACAGTGCCCACCACAGCATAAATTGGTATTTCCACCTACACTACGTATAAGGGGGACTACAACAACAAACACAACTTGCATTTTAAGGCCATTTTCCCTGCTAGAGCGGGGGTTAGCCTTGCGGTCCCCATGACAATCTTCTCCATTTTGCCCTATTTTCTGCATCTCTCCTTGTTAACCCCCTTGCCCGCATTTCTTCTTCCACCATCTTTAGCCAAGTCTTTCTCGGTCTTCCCCGTCCTCCACTTCCTTCTACATTCATTTCCATCACTCTTCTCAACCAGTCACTTTCATCCTTCCTCAACACATGACCAAACCATCTCAACCTGTTCCTCTTCACAGCATCAATCACAGGCTCTATTCCCATCATCTTTCGCAATTCATCATTTGTCTTCCTCTCTCTCAACGATACTCCGCACATCCACCGAACCATTCGCATTTCCACCCTTTCCAGCCTTCGTTGCTGCTCTATGTTCATTACCCATGTCTCGCTCCCATAAATCATAACACTTCTCACACATGCAGCATACACCTTTCCCTTCAGCTTCAACGACACTCCCCTCCATATCAGCACGCCACTCAGTTCCCGAAACTTCTTCCATGCACATCATACTCTAGCAACCGTTGCCGAGTCTGATCCCCCTTCTCCATTCAGCATGTCTCCGAGGTAGCAAAATGTTTTCACACCTTCCAGCTTCACGCCGTCTCCAAGATCCAACTCAACATTTCCTCCATCTGCAGCTCCCTCTGTGCACACCTTACATTTGAATGTAGCTGCCACACTGGTTAATGACCCTCTCAGACCACTGCATTTTTGATGAACCCACTCAGCGCACATTGTACATTGAATGGAGTTCACTCCGACACCCTTCCTGCACATAGCACATGGCCACTTCCCAGTTCTTTCCACCTCACCACATGCTTTACCACTTCCCATCACCTTCGTCTTTCCGATATTCACCTTCAGACCTTTTGTCTCCATACATTCCTTCCACTTGTTCATCTTTTCCTTCAGTCCATCCATACTTTCCACAATCAACACCAGATCATCTGCATACAACAACTCCCACGGCAAACCCTCCTTTACGTTCTGAGCCAGCATCGCCATCACAGCTACAAATAGTAGCGGACTTAGTACCGACCCCTGATGCACTCCCACCTTCACCTCAAACTCACCACTGTTCCCGTCCTTCGTTCTTACAGCTGTGCGTGCTCTTTTGTACATTGCCATCACCACTCTGATCAACCATTTCTCCACTCCTATCTTCCTCAATGCCCATGTCAATACTTCGCGTGGAACCCTATCAAATGCTTTCTCCAGATCAACAAACCCAAGAAACAACTTCTTCCTCTTCTCCATGTACTTCTCCTGCAACTGCCTCACAATAAAGAGCACGTATGTCGTTCCTCTTCCTGGCATAAATCCAAACTGCATTTCGTCGATCTTCACCTTCTTCCTTATCCTCCTCTCCAACACCCTTTCCAATACCTTCATAAATGTTCGTTTCCCATTAATCGTACACTTTTCAAAATCCAATCTCACCCCTCCCCTCCAAATCTTCCCCATCACCCCTCCCCTCCAAATCTTCCCCATCACCCCTTCCCTCCAAAACTTCCCCATCACCCCTTCACTCCAAATCTTCCCCATTACCCCTCCCCTTCAAAACTTCCCCATAACCCTCCCCTCCAAATCTACCCCTTTGCCCCTCCCCTCCAAATCTTCCCCATCACCCATCTCTTTCAAATTTTCCCCCTTGCCCCTCCCCTCCAAATCTTCCCCATCTCCCATCCCTTTCAAATCTTCCCCCTTGCCCCTCCCCTCCAAATCTTCCCCATCACCCCTCCCCTCCAAAACTTCCCCATCACCCCTCCCCTCGAAATCTACCCCCTTGCCCCTCCCCTCCAAATCATCCCCATCACCCATCTCTTTCAAATCTGCCCCCTTGCCCCTCCCCTCCAAATCTTCCCTATCACCCATTCCTTTCAAATCTCCCCCCACACCCCTCCCCTCCGAGACTCTCCCTCGCTCCTCCCCTCCTAGACTCCCCTCTCACCCCTCCTCCTCAAAGCGTCCTCCCTGCTTCTTCCCCCTTCCAACTTTCACCTTCATCTCCCTCAACCTTCTGCCTCGCTCTTCCCCCTCGTCAAATAACACCTCACTGCGCCTCTCCCAATCACCATCAAACCTTTGGTCCGCCCCATTCTTCCCTTTCTCCAAGCTATTCTGTAATCTCTGACACACCTTCAACAGCTCTCCCTACCTCTTCCTCCTCTTCGACATCTTACCCTACTGCTCCCCCCCCCCCCTGTTCTGTATCCGATGCCCCCCCCTTCCTCTTCCTTAACAGTATGGACCTCAAACATCCGGGGCCTTCGCTCAAACTTGTCTGATCTCTCCATACAGGTTGCTTCTGACAAACCAGACGTGATCTGCTTAACAGAAACTTTCCTCCTTCATGATGTCTCTGATTCCTTGGTATCTCTCCCAGGTTACTCCCTCCTCCGGTATGATAGACCTGAGCCTCGTCCTGGAGGTGAGGTTGCTATCTTTATAAAAAAACTCTCTTCCTCACTCGCCCTGCACTGCCCTCTCTCCACCTCACCCCCAGGAATACCTTTGGCTACGGCTTCCCCTTCGCTCCCACCTTTTGTTCATATGTGTGTTGTACCGTCCACCAAACAGTTATGACTCCATCTACATCTCGCTGTCTGAGAATATGGACCAACTTCTATCGACCCATCCCAACTCTCTCTTCCTCATATGTGGTGATTTCAACTGTCACCATGCCAGTTGGCTGGGTGTGGGTTCATCTCTCACCAGCCATGGCTCTTCAGCAAAGGACTTCTGTGACTCACTGGGACTGACACAATCTGTCAATTTTCCGACCCGGATTTCAGTCAACGGAGCATCTTCTCTTCTGGACTTGGTTATGACTAACTTCCCTGAAAATGTCTGCTGCTCTTCTTCTGATCCAATCGGCTCTTCTGATCATGTGCTTGTTAAAGTGGACATCTCTCTGACCATTCTCAGAGAGCCTCCTCAGCATCGACGAGTCTGGCATTTCACTCAGGCCAACTGGCACGGTCTTCAAGCAGCCATCAATCATCTGGACTGGTCTCCCATCTCTACCCCCTCTGACATCAACTCATCCTGGGAATTCTTCCAAAGTAAATTGCTCTCTCTCATGCACAGATTTATCCCATCTCGTCTTCAGTTGTCATACTCTTCCTCCCGTCCATGGTACACGGAATCTTGTGGTGAGGCTATTGCCCAGAAACAACTTGCTTTCGTCTCCTGGAAAGCAAATCCAACGGAAGGAAATCTCATTTCCTTTCACAAAGCCCGAAACAAGTGTGTGTCCACCCTCAGGAGAGCCAGGAAACAATATCTCTCCGTTCTCAGGACCGAACTCTCTTATCTGTCTCCCTCTTCCAAATCCTGGTGGCGTCTGGTCAAATCTGTTTCTGGTGTTTGTTCCCCCTCCATCCCCTCCCTCACCTCAAATGGCCACACGGCTGACTCCGCGCGTGAAAAAGCTGAATGCCTCAACTCTGTGTTTGCCTCTAAATCTTGTGTCCCAAACCCATCCCTCTCTGTACCCACCGTACCCAGTCGTACCCAGCTGCTCCTGGACTCTGTGTCCTTTCCTCCTGACAAGGTGGAAAAGTTTCTGTCAACCCTCGACTCGGATTCTGCAACTGGACCTGACGGCATCAGCCCACGGGTCCTAAAATCCTGTTCTTCCGCTCTTTCACTCCCTCTCTCTGTTCTCTTCACCCTCTCTTTTGCTCAAGGTCATCTTCCATCTGCTTGGAAATCTGCCAACATCACCGCATTGCACAAAAAAGGTGCAAAAACAGATCCCAGCAACTACAGACCAATCAGCCTTCTCCCAATTATCAGCAAAGTCATGGAAACCATCATTGCTTCAGATATGAAATCTTTCCTCTTCTCCAATGGCTTGATCTCTGATCATCAATTTGGTTTCAGACCTGGACACTCTACTCTGGACATGCTGCTTCTGCTTTCTCAACAATGGATGGAGGTCCTCAATGCCAAACAGGAAATTAGAGCAGTCTCCCTTGACATATCAGGTGCCTTCGATACGGTCTGGCACCCCGCTCTGCTCACCAAACTCTCCTCTTTTGGTATCCATGGAAATCTCCACGCATGGTTGGCGGACTTCCTTTCTAGTCGTAGTCAACGTGTGGCCCTGAATGGGTTTCTCTCATCTCCTCTTCCTGTTCAGGCTGGAGTTCCACAAGGCAGTGTTCTGGGCCCTGTGCTTTTTCTGGTCTTCATCAATGATCTCTCTGACTCCCTTGAAAATCCTCTGTATCTCTTTGCTGATGACCCTACTCTCTGTCGCTCCATTCTTCATCCCTCAGATCGGCAGTCTGCAGCCTCCTCACTCTCTGCAGACCTGGACAAAATCACAGACTGGGCAAACAAGTGGAACATGTCTTTCAATCCTGACAAATCTCACACTCTTACGATGTCTCTCCGAAAAGACCGACTGGACAACCCTCCCATCCACTTTCTGAATAATCCTCTCCAAGAAGTTCTGTCACTCAAGCTTTTGGGTCTCACTATCTGCCATGATCTTTCCTGGGAAAACCACATTTCAAATCTGGCCTCGAAAGCCAGTCGCCGACTGGGCATCCTCCGTCGTGCGAAGTTCTTCCTTGGCACACCTGAGCTCCTCACCACATACAAGGCTTTCATCCGCAGCTCCATGGAATACTGCTCTCCCCTCTGGGCTGGTGCTCCTGCCTCACACCTAGCTCGTCTTCACGCTGTTGAAACGAAAGCATTCAGAATCATTGGAATCTCCCGTGATGAAGCTAACTCCAAGGGCCTCTCACTCACTCACCGCAGGCAGGTTGGTGGTCTTTCCGTCTTCTACCGACTCCTCTCTGGCCTTGCCCCCCCAGCTCTCTCTGGGCTCTGTCCCGCAAATATTCCTACAGGTCGCACAAGATCTGCCTGCAACCCTCTTATGGTCAAATTGCCAAAATCAAGACTCTCTGCTCACCTTCACTCCTTCATTCCTCTTTTCTCCCGCCTCTGGAACAAACTCCCTCACTCTCTTCAATCCCATTCCACCCTCCAGGTCTTTAAAACAGCTGTTCACCACCATCTCTTATCTTCCCCCATCCAAAACCTTGATCTTTTCTACCCCCGCTAATGTCACCCCAATTCCACTTTTTTTAAATGCCAACTTCTGTCCTGGAAGTCCTTGGTGTCCTTGTGTTTTATACTTCTCCCTCCCCCCCCCCCCCCACGCCTCCTCCCCCCAAGCCCTCTCCCTTCCACACATCTCCCTGCTCTCAAATGTTGTGTTTGTGTGCTTCCCCTTCTCTCCCCATCTTGTCTTCCGCTCCCTCTTTTTATATATTTTGTTTGTCTGGTTGATTTGTTTGTGAAGTAAATGTTAGCTCTTTCACGAGCCTCGATTCAGTATACAAAAAAAACTATAAAAAAAAATCCATGCTCCAATAACTTTATCGCTCGGTACGAGCCACACTCCAGAGGGTCACCTTTCCCCTTGTATAGAGGGACGAGGGTACTCAGTTCCCATCCACTGGAATGCGGCCTTCTTTCACCACCAGATTACAGATCACTGTCATTCTCTTCACACCCCACCTTCCTGCTGCCTTCAACATATGTCCCACAACTCCCGTCGGCCCTCTCGCTTTTCTACTCTTCATTGCTTTTATCGCTTCCTCAACTTCCTTCTCAGTTATCTTCTCTGCCGGTCCTAAAACTGGGTTACTCTCTATGTTGCCATCCCATTCATTCTCTGTATTCAACAGCATTTCCATATATCTTTTCCATCTTCCTTTAATTCCATCTGGGTCCACAACGATTTGTCCCACTTCATCCTTCAAGCAACTCACCCCCATCACATCACACCTCTCTTTCGCCATCTGCTTTGCAATCCTGAATACCGCTCTCTGACCCTCTTCCGAATCCAAGCGTTCTCCGAACATTTTCCTACATGCCTCCTGCGCCTTTGCTACCTCTTTCTTTGCAGCCTTCTTGGCTGCCTTCTAACTTTCATGCTCTGCTTTTTCTGCTCCCGTACCCTACGCCTTCTGCCACTCCTTGAACTTCTTCCTCTTCTCGTCAATCCTCTTTCCAACTTCATCATCCCACCACCATGTTTCCGAGTGCCTCAGGGGTCCTTTTGTCCATCCACATACCTCACCAACGACTCCCAACAGACTATCTTTCATTGACATCCAACCACTTTCAAGCTCAACCACATCATCCTCTACCCTACTCAGCCTCTCTTTTAATGCCTCCCTTACTGTCACCTCTTTCAACCTCCACACCTTCATTCTCGGTTGGTACTTCACCCGCCGAGCTCTCCTCGCACCTTTCACCCTCATGTCGCAGACAACCAAGTGGTGCTGTGAAACAGCCTCCTCCCCCGGGATCACCTTTGTGTCCCGGAGGTGCCCCCTATCTCGCCTACGCACCATCAGGTAGTCAACAGTTGTCGTCGACCCACCTGACGTGTATGTAACAAGCTTATTATCCTCTTTCTGGAACTGAGTGTTACAAATCAACAAATCAGCTCCATCAGCAAACTCCAAAATCCTTTCACCTTCTCCATTTCTCACACCATATCCGTAACCCCCCATGAACTCCCTCAAAACCGTCCATACTCCTTCCCACATGTCCATTTAGGTCTCCTCCTAAAGGGGGACGTATAAGGGGGACTACACGAAGGAAAATTTCGCTGCCCATGTGCGCCTCCAGTTTTGCCCCATCATCTGCACCATTCGAAAACAACAACATTCGGGAATTCTACAAGGGGTAGTTTCATGAAACTCGGAGCTTATCTGATGTGATAGTTTTATATAGGAAAATTCACAACGTAAAACATGTCGGGGGACGCGATTTCCAACCTCTTCGTGAGTGTTCGTAATTTCTTCTTCAACATGCCACGATGTTATCCAAATGCTTCATCATAATTTTGTGGAATGATTAATCTCATGAATATATTTATAATTTCCCCCTCATGGCTACTGATTTTGAATTTACACTTCATGTAAATGACAGTTTCATATGTAAAACTGGGGGACACGAAGATTTACATTGTGAGTCATAATTGTTAAACCAACGCACACAAAATGATAAACACATGATACTATTCAACTATACAAAAATTGTTGTTAATGATTAATGTTTTTATTCGCAATGAAAAATACACGAATTCAAAAACAGCAGTGAAGTTGCATTTCAAAATAATATATTTAAACCATAAGTCACAAAGAAAATGAAACAAAATACGGGGACACCAACACTTCTTTTAAGATTATGGTAAAATCTTAGTATTAATAATGCTTTTCCATTTACACATTGGAACACCCAATTGCTGCTCTACCAGAACAATGATATGAAGCTCATGTGAGATTATATGGGATATTGGGAAAATCATGCAAATTTCAGTCACTTCATAATTCACTGTTGGACTACACGAATATGGAATTGGCCATATATATATTATCTCTTCTCTTCTCTCTATAGACTATATTATAAAAGAATGTTTTTGTTTGTTTGTCTGCACAAGCTAATCTCCGGAACGGTGAAAGATAGGAGGAAACCTCTAATACAAAAAATGTCAGGACGGGCCCCGGGAAGGTTTTAGGCTAGGTGGAGAGGCCGGTTGAGGCCGCTTCGGCCAGGCCGGGCCCATTTCGCAATTAAAAGCTGAGCTGAATTATAGTAGTCAATCTTCTACGGCCGCGAGTAAAAGCTGAATTATGGTAGTAAATTCATTCAAAAAGAACCAAAAATGTCGGGACAGGCCCCGGGAAGGTTATAGGCTCGGTGGCGAGGCCGGGCGAGGCCGCGTCGGCCGAGCTGGGCCCATTTCACAATTACAAGCGTTACGCCTAGGTCCCCCGTCGGTGAAGTGATGCGAGTTGACAACGTGGAAGACGCAAGGCGGCCATCTTGTATTTTGACGTGGCGACCCAATTTTCAATAGCGTTCTCCCTTATGCATAGATACACCCACACACCAGATTAGAAGTTAATAGTTCGTTTATTTTTCAAGATATTTCGCTCACAAAGTTCAGACATATATATGGTGGCGGCCATCTTGGATTTTGACGTGGCGACCCAATTTTCAATAGCGTTCTTCCTTATGCGTAGATACACCCACACACCATATTAGAAGTTGGTACTTCGCTTATTTTTCAACATATTCTGCTCACAAGGTTCAGACATACATGGCGGTGGCCATCTAGGATTTTGACGTGGCGACCCAATTTTCAATAGCGTTCTTCGTTATGCCTCGATACACCCACACACCAGATTAGAAGTTGGTACTTCGCTTATTTTTCCAAGATATTCCGCTCACAAGGTTCAGACATACATGGCGGCGGCCATCTTGGATTTTGATGTGGCGACCCAATTTTCAATTGGGTTCTTCCTTATGCCTAGATACACCCACACACCAGATTAGAAGTTGGTACTTCGCTTATTTTTCGAGATATTCCGCTCACAAGGTTCAGACATACATGGCGTCAGACATACATGGCGGCGGCCATCTTAGATTTTGACGTGGGTTGCACCCACACACAAAATTCGAGTGCGGTCCTTCGCTTACGCATGCATGCATGCACACACGCACGCATGCCCGCACACACGTACGGACGGACACATGGACGGAGGGGAAAACCATAGTCCCCCTTTCGCTCCGCAGTGCGACAGGGGGACAAAAAACTGAGCTGAATTATAGTAGTCATTCTTCTACGGCCGTGAGTAAAAGCTGAATTATAGTAGTAAATTCATTCAAAAAGAACCAAAAATGTCGGGACAGGCCCTGGGAAGGTTATAGGCTAGGTGGCGAGGCCGGTCGAGGCCGTATCGGCCGGGCTGGGCCCATTTCGCAATTAGAAGCTGAGCTGAATTATAGTAGTCAATCTTCTACGGCCGCGAGTAAAAGCTGAATTATAGTAGTAAATTCATTCAAAAATAACCCGGGCAACGCTGGGTGCTTTCAGCTAGTATATATATTTATTTATATATATATATATATATATATATATATATATATATATATATATATATATATATATATATATATATATATATATATATACATATTGTTACGGACCGCGGATAAGGATGTTGATTTGCCGAGCGGATGGCACCGCGGCTGAACAGTTACCCCGACTAACCCGATTCCCGAACGTTGGCCGGATCGCGCCACAGATATTCAATCGGGAAAAGACAAAGGCGACACGGATGTGAAGAAGAAGAAGAAGACAAAAAGGTTGGCAATACTACTAAATTTATTCCTATTATATACACGCTCAAAGTAACCAAAGAAGAAGGAAAGATAATAAAATAATGTACAGAAGATATTAGAGACACAGTGAAAATCGCTAGCTTACCTACAGTCTTAATTAACCCAGGGACAAGACACACAGAACAAACTCACGTACACAAAAGGATGGAAAGGCAGGAGGTGGATGACTGGAGGGAGAGGAAGGTCCAACGGGTCCTGCAGCACGATCGGCACGTTTCGCAGCCGCCGTTCCTTCGCGGCCCTGTTCAAAACTGCCGTCCAGGCCCCAAGCTGCTGTTGTTGCTGCTGTGGCTGTTGCTGCTGCGGCTGTGTGGACGTCGCGTGCTCTTTTTAGGACTCGTCTCTCTCGTCTTGTCCAAGCTCATCTGGTCCAACCACTCAACTCAACAACCCAACAACTCAACAACTTGCACGTCTCCCTGTCCAACTACTACTCGGTTCTTGCGCGCGCGCTTTTATAGCGCCTCAGGCGATCAAGCCGCTGGCCTTCAGGACACGCCCATCGGTCAGCTCACCTCGGCCCTGATTGGTCGGCACGGCCCTCTGGCTCCGCCTTGATGACGATGGGCGGGCACGCCCTTCTTCCCCGAGCTGAGCACATGTTCAATGGCGGCTTTGGGGCGAAATCAGCAACCCACCGCTGTAACAAACCTGGCAAACTGCCCAGTGCAGTTGGCAATGGAGGCTTGGAGGGGATGTAGTTGGAAATGGAGATTTTGGGAATGGGAATGAAGAATGAAGGGAATCTATCTCATTTCACTTGGTGCAATGGAGTGTCATCTTAATGGAAGACAAGGCCTTACTCTAATACACATAATAAAGATATAACCATCAACAAGGGGGAAATCTATGATTGGCTGACGTGTATGCTTTATGGAATTAACTACAGGAACGCCCTTTGACCTTTATACAACACTGGAGTGAGGAGGGTCCAGAATAAAGCAATAATAATAAAAAACAATAAAAAAAATACAATCCTCATATCCACAACAATATATACATATATACATATATACATATATACATATATACATATATACATATATACATACACACATCTATATACACATACACACACAGGTTGAACCCCCTAACTTGACTGGGAAGCAAGGTTCAGATTGAGTCTCACACCAGCAATTGCTGCACAACCTGTTAGCAACAAGTGTAGCCTGCCACGTGACACATTGTCTCTGCCCTGCTCATCGACAATTAGGAGGTTTGCAGTCAGGAACAGTAAATTTGACTGAGGAAGCACACTAACCCTATGACATGACACTGACGTCATGCACATAAATTATACCAACACATCACCTCCAAACTAGGAGGCATCCGTGTGGTACACAAGACTTTTCAGACTGAGATTAAAGCTCTATGGTCACAAATAGACAAAGGCAGAGATGTTGATCTAGATTTCGCCCTTGTTATGGGCCTTATGAGGCTTGCCTTTTTATAATAAAAAAAAGGTAAAAAAATCAAACATTTAAACAGCCTTGGACGTGCACCTTGACCCCACGGCCAAGGCACACCGTCCATAAAGATTGTCCCATTGGCATACACATGCACCTCAACCCAAAGGCTGAAGCACATGGTCAATCAAAACACATGCATCCTGACCCCGAAGGACCAGAAAGCATGGTCATACAATTGGACCCCTCCTCCATAGGAGTGAGTCTTCACGACTTCAACACCATGCTGTCCCGACGAGGGCTTATTTTATTCTGGTATGAAGGGATATCCAAGCGGATCAGACCTATCTCGCAGTACTGGTCATTGGTGGACGTTGATGATCCCAGGTGTCTCTTCATTCTCAGAATTCAAATTCCTGTCTGAGCTTGCTTACCTGTGGCTTAGGCAGGAATTTATAATCTGTTCAGGATGCCGGCGAGAGATACCATGGGATTTTAACGTCCACCAATGACCAGAACCGTTAAAATGGTCCTCCAGATCAACGTGCTTTCAATGGACCCTGTATGCGAAGCACCGTTTATAGCTGGGTTGAGATTCTTACCCAGGCCAGACACTTTAAAGGTGGGTGTGCATACCTCAAGGCTATCCTGCCCAGCCCTAGCGTATGAGGTGTAAATTGACCTTTGACACGATGAAATGTGTGCGTTGTATAAAAAATGTGGTCACCATACAATTGATGTACAAATTGTTTGTTTTAACTTCGTTGGGCAGATGAAGGACTTGGCCAGGAAACTGGAAGGGGAGCTGAAGTCGGGCACACGTGTTGTTGCTTGCCGCTTCCCTTTCCCTACTTGGACAGCGAAGTGGACAGTGGGAGAGAGTGCCGATGCTGCTTGGACCTATGACCTTCCTGATGCTTGTCGTGGTAGTTCTAAAATAAGGCAACAACCATCTGATTTCTGAGGCACTCGCTTTCTTTTTTCAATATTCGCTTTGGGGGGCTCTATGTTTTTGGCCACATTTGTACCTGAGGCTTTACGCGCATCCTAGCCCAAAACCACCACAGTGATATATCCTTTTTGTTGGTGTCAGTTTTGCATGTTTGAGAATTTCAGAAAGGGATACGTGAGAGCCAACTATGACTTCATATCCTGTGAAATTACATAATCACACATGTCTACCAGCTTCAATATGGCATCGAGCTCATAATGGCATCTTGAACAAAAATATTTACATTTTATTCATGCAATGGCCATTCAAGCACAACACTTTTGGCATCAGCTCAATGTTCTTTTTTCACAAGTTTCATAGTGACCATTGTGTCTGGCTGAAGGAGGCATTAAGGTAGAAGCAATGCAACCAGGACTTGTCTTGATGTCCAGGAATGATTATGTAAACTTATGAAAATCCTTGTGACCATTACATATTGTCCCTTTTTATAGTGGTCCATGGTATAAATGCTCTGAATATCTCACCCATGATGTCAGGTTTGGCAATGAATTATCTCGCTCGTTTCCCGCAGCTTTTCCGGCAATATCTATACTATTCGTCCAGTGGAAGCCGAGAAACGAATTTCCAGTGCCCATGTTAAAGTTGCATGCAGAGAAACCGTCCCATATAAAGGGACATCTTCTTCATGAATGGCACCATATTTATAGATCGGAAAAACTTAACCCAGAAACATCAAGGCCACATTCACCAGCATCAATTTCATGAATAACATACAATTCCACTTCGAAGGTAACACTTTTATTTTACAATGTCTCTTTGCCAATAATCTACAGGCTGTTTACAAAGTCCCGTTACCCCCTTCACACAACTATCGGGGACGCCTCGGCATGGTGGTTGTACCTCCCAACGATAGTCGGGGGTCAAATCTTCCCCATTCTTTCCTGCTGCCCGGATTCGTTAGGGCAGCGCGGTCATGGTCAGAATGGCGATCGGTCCCCATGGACCGGCCCTTTCCCTCTTGTCTGTTTCTGTTAATCTCTGTCTCCCTTTCTGTAACTGTGTCATGGGGTACACCATCCTGGATGTGAGTGATCTCTGAGTCACTCCTGCGAGATCGATTGGCTGTTTCCATGCTGCGGGCTTGTTGAAGAGAGCTGTCCGGTGCTATACACCACCACCAACAACAACAACAACAACAACAACAACCCCCTTTACTGAACACAGTACTATATTTCAGAGGTATAAATGTAAATCTACTATATAAGAGAGCCACTTGTCTGTCTGTCGGTGTGTCGCCATTTTTCTCAGAGATGGCTGAACGTATCTTCGTCGAACGTTCAGAGGTTCATCAGTGAGTGCCTGGGGGTGTTTTAGGCAAAAAAAAAACCTTTTTTTTTTTTTAAGTTCCTTTTTGGGGATTAAAAAAAAAATCGCTCTATTAATAAGCTCTATTAATCTAAGCCTTTTTGATTAATGACAGTTATATACAAGTACACTTTCGCATAAATAAATACAAAACAATCACCAGACACGTGAACACAAGTAATAAAACTATTCCGGAAGCGGTCGAAGTTGTTGGTAAGGCTTCTTCTTCTTCCTGAATGTTATCATATTTAACTCAGCCTGTCAAAGCCACCCCCTTCCCCCCAAAAGATGTATATGTAGTTATGTCATGCATCTTTCCCCTCACCGCCACATTCCCTCCCTCTTGCACTCCCCCCACTCCCTTCCTCACCCCTCCCTCTCTTATCCCGCCCCCCCCCCCCCCCCCCCCTCTGGCAACGCCGGTACTCCTGCTAGTTATGAATACACAAGACTTTTATTGTCATATAAACCAAAGTATTAACGTGAACACATAAAAATGATACATAACCAGGAAATAAAGATGATGATCTGGGAGGGGGGGGGACGTCTCATTTAAGACGAGAAGGCAAGTTATCACTGGCACCCTGGATAAAATGAAGATTCATGCTTGAACTGCTGGTACTAAGAAGTGGTTTTGTCTTTTTTTGGAGGTTCCTTGACACCAGGTTACACTACTTGCTATCTTCGAGTGTGATTACTGTCTGGACGGAATCTTCTGCATTATAAATATATTGACCTGGTAGTTCGCATGGTACATGTGATCGGCCTTCAGATATGAAGGACAAATCGAACGGGTTTGTGCGCGTGATGAAACTGGCCTGCTCACCCATGACCAACGTCACCTTTGACATATGTATACGATCTACTCAGCTGTCCATTCAGCTGCTATTTCTGCTGTTCATGACGGTTGAGTTTCCTGTCTTCAGCTACCGTCACTCAGGTTAAATATCCAGCTTTCTTAAAGCTGCTGTGAAGTATTCCTGAGGTTTTTCTCTCTCAGTTGACGAAAAGGAAAGTTATTTCAGACAAGTTAAACTTGCAGCAGGTCAATGCAAACTGAGTTCACAAAGAATTCACAGCTCATAACTCAGTCTCAACGGCTGCTCCAGCAGGATACAGATCGTTCAGTAATGAATAATATTATTGCCCATAATTCTCACTTTTGCAGCAGTAGTAGTAAAAGCCTCTCCAGTTTTTCAGGAGCCTATTTTTCAGCAGCTGTTTGTACTCCATTTAAGAGAGTGGCTCACTTCACCTCCAGCACTCTCACTTGGCAGAACATGTCGCTCAGGAAAATATTTCCACTTTTAAAGATCATTCAATAATTATATAAACTAGCAGATTACCTGCCCGATGGACGATCTTGTTCTGAGCATGCAACACATTCTTCTGTCATACACCTTTATTTGGGCGGTGTATAGGCAACTGGCAGCTCCCTCAATTACTCCTGGGAAAAAAAAAATACCCAGGTTATGTGCATGAAGCAAAAAACATGCCAACTGCTTATACCTCAAAACACCTCTCTGCACTGGACAAAGTGGGGACAGGAATACAGCACTGTAATGGGTGGGGATTTGTAATACCTTCTCTCACCTGGAGGCGGCGCTGCACGATACACATTTACATAGAGAATTTGCACCCTCCAACCCGAAGACCACCAGAAAAGATAAAACACCGCCGATACACTAATTGGGGTCGAGCTGATCCTAAGTAGCAAGTATGAATGTAATCGGGCCAGAACTGCAGGACGAGTAGCATGACAAACACACACCCACACACACCACACACACACACGTGGTTGGCTGGCATCATGCAACATGTTGGGATGCGCACATGGTATGCCACATCTGGGCTGACTGTACATCACCCAAACTGTACGTCACCCAAACTGTACATCACCCATAGTCACACACACATCTCGTTTTTTCATTTCTGTTCCTCACAATTATATCTCTCTTTTATTCACAGACACACACACACACACACACACACACACACACACAAATGCACACACACACACACACACACACACACAAATGCACACACACACACACACGTCCATGAACTATAGTCAGGATTACCAGCGAATATTGACCATTCTGATGTACCATACTCTTTACAGAGCGTCAGTTCTGCTGAAGCAGTTTCTTGGTAAGGGTTAAACTTGGTTGTTTGCCATTGTTAGGGTGATTCATCAATGTATGTGTCATCCCTCCGATACATGTTAAACTGGGCATCCTATCTGCCGACATTAGGTGGTTGATGTTATAGTAATCCCACGGTGTCCTTCATGAAGAGGACGTAGTTGAACTATCGGCAGCACTCTGAACAAGTTCCAAATTCCTGTTCTACCAACAAGAGGTGGTGCATCAGCAGTAGCACTGCACCGCTGTGAGAACTGATTCTAACCCATACAAACTCACAGCAACTATAGTCCAGGTAAAGCTCCGTCAGTTTTTTTTCACAACCCGACTCGCACAGGCCTCTTTTGACCAGGCCCAGTTATGTTTCCTCTGGTAGTTCTGTAGCTTAACTTATCTACCTCTTCTTCTACCATGGGTTGTACAACCACAGTCCAGCTTCTCTCTATCCAGGCTGAGGCTCCAATATAGTGGTGTACACATTAAACAGACCAGCTGTTATGCACTCCTGCAGCTGTGTTACGTCAGCATCAAATTATTTAGATATGTCCTTCGCTGGCAGTTGTCCAATACACCAGTGCACAAGTTAGAGGATCTTGTGTCCAGGCATCATCTTTCTCGGCTTATGATACATTTGCCAAATGAATAACTGTCTTGTGTGCAATGAGCAAAAGTTGGCAAGACAGCCTTCGATCTCGATCAGATTGGTCTTCCCCACAACTCTTTGTCCAGTCGGACATCTCACTATTTTCAAGCTTTTCTTGATTTTATGGCTATTTGAACATTACTAACTCAAAGTTTGTTGTACTTTTGAAGTTAGAAATTTTAAAAAATTATTATTTCTCATTTTTGGTGTAATTTTAAAATAGCTATGTTCCTTTAAAAAAAAAAAATTTCATTATAAGAGAAGATAATCACGGAATATACTCGTACATTGTTCACGGGCTTTTGTCTCTGTGTTTAGCCCTCTTCTTTCACAAGCTGGACAATTCATTAATTTATTGTAGGGAGTATCAGGGAATTCAAGAGACTCAACAGCTGGTATATCGTTTGTATTCAACATCTTTTACATCGTATATCTCTGCTTAAAATAAAATTAATCTTTGTCGATCATCATCGGTAGAAGCATCTTCATAATATCCATCGGTACAAGCATCTTCAGCATCTATAAAACTACTTTCATAACTATCATTTGAACAGAAGCTCACAGGATCATAGCTGTTTTCTGTGCTAATGGAGATACTATCATCACTGTCATAATCCCCAAAATCTTCAGCTGCATAATGACTCATTTATTAAGAGAAAAAAAGAGTTGAGAGTTTTATTTGAAGTGGAAAAGTATCGATATAAATATGTTGAATACAACACATTGCGATGCCTGTGAAAAGGATATAGCGAAAAAATATTTAGCACACATGTTAAATCGCGAAAGCATAAACAGAACTCTGGAGAACTGCCTCCTATCTCTGATTTAACACATTGTTATGTTTGCGAAAAGGACATTAAAAGGAGGGGCTTTAAAGCTCGTCTTACACAAAAAAAACCTTGAAGATTCAGACTGTTACCGGTAATCCAACTGTTACTCCAAGGAGGGTAAGTTTTGGGAATCCCATTCAAACACTTGTAGACTCTCTCTCCAACTGTTACTCTCTCTATGAGGACCATATATCTTGATGGTTCTATTGTGCTTTAACCTATAGCTATTGAGAATAAAAGTTCACCCTTTAAATTTGAAAACGATCATAAGGACATATAGAAATAAAGACATTTAGGTTTTAAGGACCAGCTCCAACATCAATCGCAGAGGCAATTGATATAACAGCCCGATATGGAGAGAGTAATGAAGAACGCCGTAAGAAAAGGTATAACTCATTTAAATTCTATATTGGAGTGGAGTTTTTTTTCTATCAAGAGAGGATTATAAAGCGTTGGTTTAGATGAGAACAAGTCCACACTTTATTGCATCATTTAAACACTTTCTAGATTCTGATGATTATGAGAACCTTATGAAGTTTGAAGGGACTACTGATGATAAAGTGAGTAAAAGTGGATATAGCATTGAGAAAATCATTTTTCTAGATATACACCTTGAAATCAGACACTCTTAATGCCTCTTCCTACATTGAGTTACCAAGAGAGATAAGATAAAAAGGCAGTTGTTAACATTGAAAACAAAGACAACAAATGTTTCCTATGGTCTGTTCTCTCCCATCGATATCCACCGAACTGGAAGCCTGAAATAATAGGTCATATAGGAAATATGAGGATACAATAAACGTGAAAGGGCCTAAAATTTCCAATGTCATTATCAGATATTTCAAAATTTGTTTGTAAATAATTAATATCTTCCTGATTATGAGAAAGAAAAGGATTCTTCCAACTTGATGTATTATGATGCAAACAATTTGTATGGATGGGTGATGGATGAGTCAATCTCTACCCCATGGAAAACTCACAAAACTCAATACTTTAGACTGACACCTTTAGCCCCTTCACCCTTTTGAACTTTTATTAACTATCATTTGAACCTAAGCTAGTGTATATTAAAAAGATTGTAATTAGATTACATGTTATTTAGAAAATGTCATGTGTGAGAAGTGTTATGATTTATGGGAGCGAGACATGGGTAATGAACGTAGAGCGGCAACGAAGGTTGGAAAGGGTGGAAATGCGAATGGTTCGGTGGATGTGTGGAGTATCGTTGAGAGAGAGGAAGACAAATGATAAATTGCGAAAGATGATGGGAATAGAGCCTGTGATTGATGCTGTTAAGAGGAACAGGTTGAGATGGTTTGGTCATGTGATGAGGAAGGATGAAAGTGACTGGTTGAGAAGAGTGATGGAAATGAATGTAGAAGGAAGTAGAGGACAGGGAAGACCGAGAAAGACTTGGTGAAAGATGGTGGAAGAAGAAATGCGGGCAAGGGGGTTAACAAGGGGAGATGCAGAAAATAGGGCAAAATGGAGAAAATTGTCATGGGGACCGCAAGGCTAACCCCCGCTCTAGCAGGGAAAATGGCCTATAAAATGCATGTTGTTGTTGTTTGTTGTTATTTAGAAAATGTATCTGGAAGATATTTAGTCTGTTTTAGTACTCTCAATATAATATGATGTGTCATGTTAAACGATTTAAGTAGGTTTTGGAAAGGATGGTCCAAACGGCCTCTTTACTTTTATTTCCCTTTATTTTAGGTCATACATATTTGTTAAAATGTCGTTTTACTCGGCATAGTCCCCTTTACATAATGGAGTAATTTATTTTGAATTACACGTGGCGCACAACACAACTAAAACAAGAAAAAGAGCAATCAGATTGCAAACCCTCGCCAGGATGTATTTTCAGTGATTTTTAAGGCTTTTGTGTTAAAACACATATGGCGGCCGAACCACGTGACCGATGACGTCATCATAAAAAAAAATTCTCCACCAATTTATGCCTACATGACGCTCAAGAAATTTCATCTTAATCGGATGAAGTTTTGTGCTTGTCGAATTATGACGTCATAATGGAGGCACCTATGACATCATCATTAACATATTTTATTCCCCATGGAGAGTTCTTTAAAATGAGCCATGTCTCAATTTTTTCTATGCAGCGCTTTCGGAGATTATAGAGGTGCAACCTTTTTCGGTTTTCCAAAGATGGCGGCCGAACCACGTGGCCTATGACGTCATCATTATTTTTTTCACTCCACCAATTTATGCCTACATGACGCTCAAGACATTTCATCTTGATCGGATGAAGTTTTGTACTTGTCGACTTATGACGTCATAATGGAGGCACTTATGACATCATCATTAACATATTTTATTCCCCATGGAGAGTTCTTTACAATGAGCCATGTCTCAATTTTTTCTATTCAGTGCTTTCGGAGATATAGAGGTGCAAATTTTTTCGGTTTTTCCAAGATGGCGGCCGAACCACGTGACCTATGCCGTCATAATTATCATAAAAAATTATACAGGTGGAGTTGAACCTATGGTGAAAATTTCCTGTCGATCGGACCAACGGTTGCAGAGAAAATCATTTATTCTGTGCGGACAAACAAACGGACTCAAATGCAATACCCTCTCTGGCGAGGGTAACGAGCAGGGCACTCGGTAGGGAGGAAACCTCCGCCTGGCTGAACAGTTTATGTTTTGTAACCCACTGATAGGCCGGATCTGGATTCGGATTTGAACCAAAATCGAATCGATTCGGTCTTGTCAGACACCCAACATTTCCGCCAAGGTTCGTCCAAATCCGTCCATAACATTTTGAGATATCCTGCGATGTATCCTTTTTGGCCCTATCTCCCAATGGTGAAGAATCATTTAAAAATTGTACTAGCCGGATCTGGATCTTCACCAAAATCTAACCATTTCGTCCTTGTGACATACGCTACATCTCTGCCAAATTTCGTCCGAATCCGTCCACAACTTTTTGAGATATCTTGTTCACAATCAAACAGACAGGGGTGAAAACATAACCTTGATCCACCTTCGGTGGCGGAGGTAATATAAAGAACAGTGCAAAACTCACACACAAACACAAACAATTGCCTTATTTAACATAGCAGGATACACAGTTGAGCTACCTTCCAAGTCTCCAGCTACTCGTTCCCCTATCTCACTCTACATTTTCCTTGATTATATTGTTCCCAGGCCTGTGTGCTCAACTACCGGCTGGTAGTTGCTGTGACAGGTGGTACAGAGGTGTCTCGTGCAATTACCTTTGATTTGTTTCTTCTGGGTTCAATTTCTGACGGACCCGACTGCAAACTCTCGGATTGGTCCATTGCAGGCAGGGCATCGCATCGCAAGGTATGCTGTTCCTTGGATGGACATTAAGTTTGGTCTCTTGTCTTGTCGATGTAGATAGATTGTTGTCACCTGAAAAAAAAATGCAAATTCCACTCCTAACCAGCTCTAGTCGAAAGTAAGACTTGGTCCAAAAATTTCCCTGGCCGACGTCACAATGTGGTGGAAATAATTATCGAGCTGTTTTGCTGGTGGTTCTACAGTATTGCTGCAGCTTACAAATTAAAATGTGTGTTGGGATGTCAGGATGGAACAAAAACTGGGATCATTCGTGTCAAATCGAGGATGCTGCTGGACAGAAGACAGTTTTGTCCAAACCTTGAGAACTCAGGTGTCTACCGAGTGATAACTTTAACGACTGTAGGTGGCGCAGGTGTCCAAATAATTGTCCATGTCCTTTGTACTAGTCACCTATGCATCTCCTGTGTATAAAGCCCAACCAAGTGATTTGTTCACTCAACAATTTTCAGTGCATTCAGAAAGTATTCAGACCCTTTCATTTTTTTCACATATTGTTATGTTGCAGCCTTATGCTGAAATCGTTTAAATTCATTTTTTCCCTCATCAATCTACACTCAATACCCCATCGTGATCCTCAATACCCCAATACCAATACCCAATCGACCCACACACAAGCAAAGAGAAAACAGGATTTTAGAAAGTTTTGCAAATTTATTAAAAAGAAAAAAACTGAAATATCACATTGACATAAGTATTCAGACCCTTTGCTATGACACTTGAAATTGAGCTCAGGTGCCTCCCATTTCTCTTGATCATCTTTGAGATGTTTCTACACCTTGATTGGAGTCCACCTGTGGTAAATTCAATTGATTGGACATGATTAGGAAAGGCACACACCTGTCTATATAAGGTCTCACAGCTGACGATGCATATCAGAGCAAAAACCAAGCCATGAGGTCGAAGGAACTGCCTGCAGAGCTCAGAGACAGGATTGTGTCGAGGCACAGATCTGGTGAAGCCTACAAAAAAATTCTGCTGCATTGAAGGTTCCCAAGAGCACAGTGGCCTCCATAATTCTTAAAGGAAGAAGTTTGGAACAACCAGGACTCTTCGTAGAGCTGGCCGCCCGGCCAAACTGAGCAATCGGGGGAGAAGGACCTTGGTAAGAGAGGTGACCAAGAACCCGACGGTCACTCTGGCTGAGCTCCAGTGATCCTGTGTGGAGACGGGAGAAACTTCCAGAAGGACAACCATCACTGCAACACTCCACCGATCTGGGCTTTATGGCAGAGTGGCCAGACGGAAGCCTCTCCTCAGTGAAAGACACATGAAAGCCCGCTTAGAGTTTGCAAAAAAGCACCGAAAGGACTCTGACTGTGAGAAAGAATATTCTGTGGTCTGCTGAAACCAAGATTGAACTGTTTGGCTTCCGTGTTTGCTTAAGATCTTAGGGTTTTAAGTTTTAACCCCTGTCAAGACGTTAAATTAACACCACGTCGGTTGAATCAGCCTGTCGCCCTTCCGAGGCCGGAAAAATGAGTACCATATGACTGGTAACAGGGGGGCACTGCATCAGCGGCACAGCTGTGCTTCCAGGAAACGATGCAGCCACAGCAGGCTGCATACAAAACAACGACCCAATTCTTACCATTAATGCAAATTCACATCTACAGGATGGGGCTTTGACGAGGGTATTGGCACACTATTCATTTTGAGAGACACTACAAGATTTTTTAAGCTTGCAGATGGGATAGCCGGCTTCACATCCCCATCCGAATGACGGCGGTCTGCAAGATATAACATCGCCTGCACGCACTGCATTAGAACAGCAGTTTGGTTAAATTTTTACTTGAGTATGTTCATTCTGAGGATTGAACCCAGACCACACAGCTCAAGGGGAAATGCACTACCAACTGAGCGCTCCTGACATCCCAGAAGGTTTCAAAGAGAAAAATTGAAGATGTAGGACATTTCGGTTAAAATGGCTACACTAACACACCTACATTGCACCAACACCAGACACTGTCATCCACCCACACGCAAGCTACCTACAAGTCCTGCCAATATCCCTGTATCCATCTATCTCCAATGTTTCGAGTTACATATCTAATTCTAATTTACACCCATCTTTGGAATCTCCTGCGATGAAGCTAACTCCAAGGGCCTCTCACTCACTCACCACAGGCAGGTTGGTGGTCTTTCCGTCTTCTACCGACTCCTCTCCGGCCTTGCTCCCCCCGCTCTCTCTGGGCTCTGTCCCCCAAATATTCCTACAGGTCGCACAAGATCTGCCTGCAACCCTCTTATGGTTAAACTGCCAAAATCAAGACTTTCTGCTCACCTTCACTCCTTCATTCCTCTTTTCTCCCGCCTCTGGAACAAACTCCCTCACTCTCTTCAATCCCACTCCACCCTCCAGGTCTTTAAACAGCTGTTCACCACCATCTCTTATCTTCCCCCATCCAAAACCTTGATCTTTTCTACCCCCGCTAATTTCACCCCAATTCCACTTTTTTGAAATACCAACTTCTGTCCTGGAAGTCCTTGGTTTCCTTGTGTCTTACACTTCTCCCACCCCCCCCCCCCCCCCGTTCCCACGCCTCCTCCCCCCAAGCCGTCTCCCTCCCACACATCTCCCTGCTCTTAAATGTTGTGTTCTCTCAAGTGTTTGTGTGCTTCCCCTTCTCTTGTCTTCCGCTCCCTCTTTTTATATATTTTGTTTGTCTGGTTGATTTGTTTGTGAAGTAAATGTTAGCTCTTTCACGAGCCTCGATTCAGTATACAAAAAAAAAATCAAAAAAAATCTGCACTTTCCGTTGCCACTTCCTTTCCTGGGAGACAATTCCAGGCATCAACTACTCTCTCTCTCTCCGAGTGAAAGACTCCTGCCTTTACTATTGTCTTCACTCTCCTCGTATTTACTCTCAAGCTATAGTTCTAGGTCCTATCACTGTCTATTTGACTGTAAAACTCTTCTGCACTTATTTTGTCACTGCCCTTCACATGTTATTCATCTTTATCATATCCCCTCGTAACTGCCTCCTTTCTAATGTATAGAGTCCTGTCTCCTTTAGCCACTCCTCAGCTGAGTCTAGCTAGGCCCGGAATTAATCAAATATCATCTATTTTCATGATTCCTCCCCATCCCCAGCAACTTACATTTCTTTATGTTAAACTGCAACATCAACTATGTTTGATTATTCTTTTATCCTCAGTTGGGAACCTTTTCACAGCTTTGTGGCCTCGCTGCCACTCAAATGGGAAAACAAGCTTAGATTTGCTGCAAACCGGTAGGGAAACTTTTTTGAGAGTTCAAGTAAAAACAAGAAGTTTCTGAAACACATTACGAGATAGTTGGAAGAGTTAGAGTTGCCATTGCATATGTTTTCTTTTTTTTCCTTTTTTTTAATACATAGTCGAGGCTCGTGGAAGAGCTCGGACACAGAACAGATCAAGACACAAAATAACAAAGGGAACAGCAGGATAAAGGGGAAACACCAGTAACAGGGTGGAGGGAGAAGTTAGACAGATGGACAAACAAGGGAGGTAAGTAATGATGAGAGTCAGGGAAGAACACCAGGAGTGGACAAGTGGTTTCTTTTACCGATTCACCTACGGTCAAGCTACCTCTGCTTTCTCAGCCCGCTGACCCTTCCTAGCTCCTCCAGGATGCACTCGTTCTTCCAAGAAACCCCTCCTGGTTAAACTCTCAAAATTCAGGTTTACTGCCCACCTAGTCTTTCGTTCCCTCTTTTCTCCCCACCTTTTCTTCAATCGCACTCTTCCCCCCAGGCCTAGGGTGTCATGCTGGTGCTGCACCTACATCATATTGTGTCCATATCAGTGATGGTTTCTGAAACCAATAGGCCTGCCTAACCCAATCCTCTTACTTGCAAGTGATTGTGTTCTTCTACTCTCTTTCTCTTTACTCTTATCCTGTTCGCTCATTCCTTTGCTTACTACATCCAGCCCCACTGTCGGTTTGTTGCCTTTTTACCCTCCGTCACTTCGCTCCTACATGATCCTAGTATAAATAAACAACAAAAAAAACCTGTCTGTCCATTCGGTGTATGCATGTATGTATTGTCCTGTCACCAGCGATTAAGACCGCTGGATGACGGATAGCCGAAACGGTTTTACTCCCGAGGCAGCACCCCAAAAAATGGCAGTATTTTTGTCACGCACGGAATGAAGGGAGGCGAAGCATTTACCTGAAAAGAGCACATGGGTTTATTCCGAAACCACAAACGAGTAACCACCACAAAGAAAATTCAACAAATATGATTTAATAGGAAGAAATCAAAGAATTTAAATATCGAAATAATGTTGAGGTAAAATAAATCCTACTTTGAGGGACCCTCCACACAGTCTCAAAGACGGACACACGGGAATATAAAATGAAATGTTTCCTTTTCGTGCCGGCCTTATCTGTCTCCAAAGGGGTCAAGTTCAGTCCTTCCTGCACCTGAGCGCACAAGATGGCGACGGCCG
This sequence comes from Myxine glutinosa, assembly GCF_964187855.1. Taxonomy (NCBI): domain Eukaryota; kingdom Metazoa; phylum Chordata; class Myxini; order Myxiniformes; family Myxinidae; genus Myxine; species Myxine glutinosa. The sequence goes on from NC_136267.1 coordinate 61,162,990, forward strand.
ACAAAAATCTCGGGCGTCGAAGGCAAGTGGTGAGGATGGCCTCCTTCACCTCGCTCGCGGCCCTCCTCCACCTCCGAAGAGCACTACAGCCAAAACCTCCCTCGCAATGCTGCCCATACAGCCAAGAGCTCCTCACTCTTCAAAAGCGTGCACCAAACCTTCAGTCCAGCACACAATCGGAAAGCAACAATATGGCGCAACCTTCTTATCCAAAAAACAGGCACCGAGCTCACTCTCCTTCTTCACTCTTGAGAGCCAATTGTATCGTTCACATCCCAGTTCGCCCCACCCACATCCCACGGTTGAATCACATCCCTCGGGACGTGGCTTCACGGCCTTTCTTGACCGCCCACTGATACTCCGCCTCTACTGGGCAGGGCCTTTTGCCTATCGTGTTCATGTGGGCGGGGCTTAATTGCCATGAGCATTCATAGGGCCGGCGCTGATTGTAAATGTTGTTTAATGGAGGTATTCATGGCCGGCCTTGTAAATGTAAAATGTTAGGGAAAATCACAGAGGGAAATCACATACTGGGGAAAACTAACCTTAATCCCTAACTAATTATCACTGTTTAACCCCTGTGTGAAGACACATAAACAATCTGAAGCTACAGTTTCCTTATTTAACTACATCAATATTTCTCCTACGCATCCATGGTCCATGCTATAATTATACAGTCCTACCTTTACTATGGGATTCCTTCATCTACCCCCACAAACGTAATAGTATATGTATGTATGTATGTATATGTATGTCCCTCACAAATGTCGACCAATCATAGCTGAAGATCTGGTCACATGACATGCGGACAGCATTTAGTAACCATTACAGTTGCATATTCTATGAAAAGGAAATATTATAACATTCTGTGGAACGTTTTGGGGTCCCAGTGGTTGTCGTAATGTAGGCAGGAGGTTTCATAAATTCCTCAATGCAATCATGATTTTGAAATGCGATTGACACGGACCTTGCTCCCGAATCCAGAGGTCAACAGATGATAATGGTTTGCTGGTTTGATAACATATCAATACAATCGTGATTTAACATTATATTTTGATATATGAATACCATAGTATTAATTTGTGATTGTAATGATGAATTATGCTGTTTCAAATAAAAATATAGAGATATTGAGTTTAAAGCAGTATGAGGAAATGACGTAAGGGTTTCCATCTGTGACATTCGCGGATTCCCGATTTGCAGTTTCGCCATCGACTGGATATAGCAACATTCAGACTGGGTACGTTTTTTGTCCAAGTTCTTTACGAACCTGTTGTTAATGCCTGACGTTCAACTGAAGGTGGCACAGGAACGTATGATTTATTTGATTTAAAAAAAAAAAATTACCAATACATTATTTGCGAACTGCTAACTGGTACCCCGCCCAGGTCATACTATCCATCACCTTCAACCAAAGTATCAAACAAGCCCGGCTGCGCCGTTGTTAGACTATCGGTCTTGTTATTTTCTGCACACACCTCATAGTATTTGCCGCTGACATGTCTTGGACTATTGTGAGTGTTGAGCTTTTTAAACTCCTCATGTATATGCTCAGATGAGAATGCCAAGTGGGACAAAGCGGCACAGTGATGCAAGGCCATATCAATGGGAGTTTTTGTTTGAATTTCCTTCCATGCCTTCATTTTGTGAAATTCCAAATACATGTATGAACTGCCCATCTCAATGCAATGCAAATAGGGTATCAACCGAGATAAAAGCAAATACAAAACATTGTAAACAAGCTTTTGAAAGGTAAACGTATGTCTCCTAATGCCTTATCGCCTGCAAGTGCCAGATTTAAAGGTCTTCCATGGAAGGTTCTTCCAGGAGTCTTAAGGCCGAATAAAGAGTTGAAGGTTTAAACTTTTATCAGTTTTTTTTAAAGGTTTCATGACCTTGACGGGTGTTTAAACGTCTGAACCTCTCAATATATACTGTTGTCGACAGTGCCGTGGCCTCCCATTGTGAGTTTGTGATTTATCTGTCACATTATATCTACCAGTCTTATTGCCAAGATTATTGTGTCAGCAAGATATATTAATACCATAAATATATGTTCCCTTACAAGGAACTTCAAAGCAGGAGGAAGCCATTAAACCCACTAAGGCCTATGGTAGTCAAAGACATATGTAAAGTTTCGAGTCAATCGATTTGGTGGTTTGGGAGAAGCTTTTTTTTCGGGTTTTAGGTTAAATCCAATATGGCTGCCAAACCATGTGACCTATGATGTCATAAATTTAAAACTTCAATACAAATGGGTCATAGATCATGTGCATGCAATTTCATATTTTTAGGATAAGGAATTCGATTAAAACATTTTTGGCCTGTATACCACTTCACCTATGATGTCGTCATTATCATGCTTTTGTTCCCCATTTGGAGTACTTGACAATGTGCCAAGTTTAAAATTTTTCCGTTCAGCGGTTTCCGAGAAAAATCTTTTCAATTATTTGAGTTTAATCCAAGATGGCTGCCATACCACGTGACGTATAACGTCACAATTTTCTTTAAAACATTAATGATACATAACATGATAATTGAAAACGTTGTGGACGACTTATGGCAAAACTTGGTGGACGCGTTGGTTTGGTGACAAGAACAAGGTGATTAGATTTTGGTTCAGGTCCAAATCCAGATCCGGCCTATCAGTGGGATACAAAACATAAACTGTTCAGCCTGGTGGAGGTTTGCTCTCTACCCAGTGCCCTTCTCGTTCGTGAATGTAATGATGAATGATGCTGTTTGGAATGAAAATATAGAGATATTGAGTTTAAAGCAGAATGAGGAAATGACGTAAGGGTTTCCATCCGTGGCATTAGCAGATTTCCCATTTGCAGTTTCGCCATTGACTGGATATATCGACATTCAGACTGAGTACGTTTTTTGGTCCAGGTCTTTCACGAACCTGCTGTCAATTCCTGACAATCGAATAAAGGTGGCTCAAGTGTATTTCCAAATTATCAAGTGTATTTCCACATTATCAAGTGTATTTCCACATTATCAAGTGTGTTTCCACATTATCAAGTGTGTTTCCACGTTATCAAGTGTATATCCACATCATCAAGTGTATTTCCACATTATCAAGTGTATTTCCACATTATCAAGTGTATTTCCACATTACCAAGTGTATTTCCACATTATCAAGTGTATTTCCACATTATCAAGTGTATTTCCACATTATCAAGTGTATTTCCACATTACCAAGTGTATTTCCACATTATCAAGTGTATTTCCACATTATCAAGTGTATTTCCACATTATCAAGTGTATTTCCACAGTTTCAAGTGTATTTCCACATTATCAAGTGTATTTCCACATTATCAAGTGTATTTCCACATTTTCAAGTGTATTTCCACATTATCAAGTGTATTTCCACATTATCAAGTGTATTTCCACATTTTCAAGTGTATTTCCACATTATCAAGTGTATTTCCACATTATCATTATCAAGACCCTGGTGTTGGGCTAGCGTCTAGGGTGCCAGCTTAGGATCCTAGAGATCCTGGGTTCGAATCCCGGTCGATCGCTGAATTAACGCCAGGGGGGTTGACTCAGCCTGTCATTCCTTCCGAGGTCGGCTAATTGAGTACCAGCTCACTGGTAATTCCCTGTTTGTCGTTAAAGGCGGCAAAAAGGGTTGGCGGCAAAAAGGGTTGGCGTCAGGAAGGGCATCCGGCAGTAAAACATTGCTTCAAAAAGGGGACCGAAAAACAACAACAACCACGGTTCCCGAAAAAGGCCAACCCCCGCTTGCAGGGAAAAATGGCCTCTAAAGGTGGTTATATTTATTTATATATTTCCACATTATCAAGTGTATTTCCACATTATCAAGTGTATTTCCACATTATCAAGTGTATTTCCACATTATCAAGTGTATTTCCACATTTTCAAGTGTATTTCCACATTATCAAGTGTATTTCCACATTATCACGTGTATTTCCACATTATCAAGTGTATTTCCACATTATCAAGTGTATTTCCACATTATCAAGTGTATTTCCACATTATCAAGTGTATTTCCACATTATCAAGTGTATTTCCACATTATCAAGTGTATTTCCACATTATCAAGTGTATTTCCACATTATCAAGTGTATTTCCACATTTTCAAGTGTATTTCCACATTATCAAGTGTATTTCCACATTATCAAGTTTATTTCCACATTATCAAGTGTATTTCCACATTATCAAGTTTATTTCCACATTATCAAGTTTATTTCCACATTTTCAAGTGTATTTCCACATTTTCAAGTGTATTTCCACATTATCAAGTGTATTTCCACATTATCACGTGTATTTCCACATTATCAAGTGTATTTCCACATTATCAAGTGTATTTCCACATTATCAAGTGTATTTCCACATTATCAAGTGTATTTCCACATTATCAAGTGTATTTCCACATTATCAAGTGTATTTCCACATTTTCAAGTGTATTTCCACATTATCAAGTGTATTTCCACATTTTCAAGTGTATTTCCACATTATCAAGTGTATTTCCACATTATCAAGTGTATTTCCACATTTTCAAGCGTATTTCCACATTATCAAGTTTATTTCCACATTATCAAGTGTATTTCCACATTATCAAGTGTATTTCCACATTATCAAGTTTATTTCCACATTTTCAAGTGTATTTCCACATTATCAAGTGTATTTCCACATTTTCAAGTGTATTTCCACATTATCAAGTGTATTTCCACATTTTCAAGTGTATTTCCACATTATCAAGTGTATTTCCACATTTTCAAGTGTATTTCCACATTATCAAGTGTATTTCCACATTTTCAAGTGTATTTCCACATTATCAAGTGTATTTCCACATTATCCAGTGTATTTCCACATTATCAAGTGTATTTCCACATTATCAAGTGTATTTCCACATTATCAAGTGTATTTCCACATTATCAAGTGTATTTCCACATTATCAAGTGTATTTCCACATTATCAAGTGTATTTCCACATTATCAAGTGTATTTCCACATTATCAAGTGTATTTCCACATTATCAAGTGTATTTCCACATTATCAAGTGTATTTCCACATTATCAAGTGTATTTCCACATTATCAAGTGTATTTCCACATTATCAAGTGTATTTCCACATTATCAAGTGTATTTCCACATTATCAAGTGTATTTCTACATTATCAAGTGTATTTCCACATTATCAAGTGTATTTCCACATTTTCAAGTGTATTTCCGCATTTTCAAGTGTATTTCCGCATTATCAAGTGTATTTCACATTATCAAGTGTATTTCCACATTTTCAAGTGTATTTCCACATTATCAAGTGTATTTCCACATTATCAAGTGTATTTCCACATTTTCAAGTGTATTTCCACATTATCAAGTGTATTTCACATTTTCAAGTGTATTTCCACATTATCAAGTGTATTTCCACATTTTCAAGTGTATTTCCACATTATCAAGTGTATTTCCACATTATCAAGTGTATTTCCACATTTTCAAGTGTATTTCCACATTTTCAAGTGTATTTCCACATTATCAAGTGTATTTCCACATTATCAAGTGTATTTCCACATTTTCAAGTGTATTTCCACATTATCAAGTGTATTTCCACATTTTCAAGTGTATTTCACATTTTCAAGTGTATTTCCACATTATCAAGTGTATTTCCACATTTTCAAGTGTATTTCCACATTATCAAGTGTATTTCCACATTATCAAGTGTATTTCCACATTATCAAGTGTATTTCCACATTTTCAAGTGTATTTCCACATTATCAAGTGTATTTCCACATTTTCAAATGTATTTCCACATTATCAAGTGTATTTCCACATTATCAAGTGTATTTTTTTTTTTTTTTTTTTTTTTTTTTTTTTTTTTTTTTTTTTTTGTATACAATATCGAGGCTCGTGAAAGAGCGAACATTAATCACATGAACACACAGAAAGACAAACCGACACATAAAACATATAACATAGGGAGCGGTAGACAAGATGGGGAGAGAGGGGGAAGGACACAAACACAACATTTGAGAGCAGGGACCGAGAGACATGGAGACATCGAGAGATCTGAGAGAGGGCGAGGGCTTTGGGGGGGGGGGGGGGGCGTGGGAAGGGGGCAGTGGGAGAGGTATAAAGCATATGGACACTGCCAGGACTTCCAGGAAAGAAGTTGGAATTTCAAACAAGGTGGATCTGGGGTGAATTAGCGGGGGTAGAAAAGATCAAGGTTTTGGATGGGGGAAGATAAGAGATGGTGGTGAACAGCTGTTTTAAAGACCTGGAGGGAGGAGTGGGATTGAAGGGAGTGAGGGAGTTTGTTCCAGAGGCGGGAGAAAAGAGGAATGAAAGAGTGAAGGTGAGCGGAGAGCCGAGATTTCGGCAGTTTAACCATCAGAGGGTTGCTGGCAGATCCCGTGCGACCCGCAGGAATACCTGGGGGACAGAGCACAGAGATGCACAGAGAGATAATTTCCACATTATCAAGTGTATTTCCACATTATCAAGTGTATTTCCACATTATCAAGTGTATTTCCACATTATCAAGTGTATTTCCACATTATCAAGTGTATTTCCACATTATCAAGTGTATTTCCACATTATCAAGTGTATTTCCACATTTTCAAGTGTATTTCACATTTTCAAGTGTATTTCCACATTATCAAGTGTATTTCCACATTTTCAAGTGTATTTCCACATTATCAAGTGTATTTCCACATTATCAAGTGTATTTCCACATTTTCAAGTGTATTTCCACATTATCAAGTGTATTTCCACATTTTCAAGTGTATTTCCACATTATCAAGTGTATTTCCACATTATCAAGTGTATTTCCACATTTTCAAGTGTATTTCCACATTATCAAGTGTATTTCCACATTTTCAAGTGTATTTCACATTTTCAAATGTATTTCCACATTATCAAGTGTATTTCACATTATCAAGTGTATTTCCAAGATGCCGCAGCACATTGCTCACCGACACCGTTGGTGGGCCGAGAAGGGTAGCCTAGTCCTGCCCGGTGGGCAATGGTGTCCGCTGGTTTAAACAATGACCCAAAATGCCTGCTGTACCATTTATCAGAACCTCGTTTTCCTCCACGAGTCCGGAGGGACGCATTATATGTAACAGCTCGGGGAAGAGGGCTCAAAAAACAAAGAGCCTAGGAGGAAGATGAATATAATTCTTGGCAGGAAATGTGAAGATAATTATTGACAGATGTACCGCACAAAACTCTGAGAACACCATGAACAGAAACAGTATTTATATTATAAAGGTTCATAATAAAGAATGTAAAAGCGAATTAATTAACATGATAACTACGAACTAATGTTGAAGATTTTTCAGTATATGCTCCACGATGCTGCACCACCTTGCTCACGACAGAGGCCAGTACCGTGCTGTGCATAGAGCCTTGTAGCTCTGTAAACACTCATCTCGCCAATGTAAAAACGTGATGAAGAAGAAGAATACGTTTATAGGAGGGCGTGGTTATCACGGCAGAACCCGGTCCGTGCTGCGATTGGGCACTCGGGTGATGACGTCATGCGAGCGTGGTGTCGATTTGGAGCGGATCGGCGTGAGAGCACGAGTTGCACTGCAAGTGTCTCCATCCCTTTTATTTAAATCACTGCGAAGCCGACGCGTTGATGTGCGCCTTCGAAAGGCTCAGGCGCAACATGTGGCTGGCGTTGTGGTAATTATATTTTTTGCACGTTAATTAATTTCCTTTTTCTACTGGTTGGTGGGTACGAAATAGGAGCTGCGGGAGGAGCGTGTCGGGCTCGGGCACGCCCGGGCTAGCCAAAGCCGCCTGCAGGGAAGAGGACAGGTACACGCGACGTGCGGCCTGTTCGCGGCCTTTTGTGTGGAGGAAACGCGCACTTTGAACTTGCCAAGTGAGTTGGGTTTGGTGACGCTGCTCGTCAGTGCGAAACGTTCGAATTCCTTTGGTTGTGTGAGGCGATGTATCGCCGTGAGGCAGAGGGATCAAATGCCGCTCAAATTAACTTGACCATTACCGACTGTACTGACAATGAGTTGATTGCACTAAAACGTGTTCTTGGATACATGGCCATGATTTAATCGATAAACTATGATTTGTGGTGTTCCCGGAAAGGTAGTGGCAGCGGGGAGGGGGTGCCTACGTTTAAATGGGATTTAGTTGGGTACCTGGATGCATTGGACTTTGAGGTCGAGCCGGGCTATGGGGATCTCGTATATGACTATGAGCCGGTGTGTCGATGGGTGTTGTATTGATACTGTGGTTGGTGCAGCGTTAGCACGATGGGACGAATCGCCTCCTAGGGCAAAGTTCCTTGTGTGCGTGAATAAAATCCATAGTGTACGATGAAATGAGCCATGCGTGCGTCCGTCTGTCCGTGAGTGCGTGCGAACTCCACCGATTGGTTGGATAGTTCGCCTGACTCCACCCACAATTTATACAATATGCCCGCTGATTTAGGAACCCTTTAGAATTACCCTTTGGAATCACCCTTTGGAACTACCCTTTGGAACTACCCTTTGGAGTCACCCTTTGGAGTCACCCTTTGGAGTCACCCTTTGGAATCACCCTTTGGAATCACCCTTTGGAATCACCCTTTGGAATCACCCTTTGGAATCACCCTTTGGAATCACCCTTTGGAATCACCCTTTGGAATCACCCTTTGGAATCACCCTTTGGAATCACCCTTTGGAATCACCCTTTGGAATTACCCTTTGGAATTACCTGGTGTTGGCTTGGCGGTTAGGGTGCCGGCTTGGGATCATAGGATCTTGGGTTCGAATCCCGGTCGATCGCTGAATTAACGCCAGGGGGGTTGACTCAGCCTGTCATCCTTCCAAGGTCGGCAAATTGAGTACCGGCTTGCTGGGATGAATGATCATGGTGTGTACCCCGTTTTAGAATAGGTACACCGTATCCCTGCGCATCGTAAGAGGCGACCAAGGATTGGCGTCAGGAAGGGCATCCGGCCATAAAAACATTGCCTCAAACAGGGAACCATGATTGTCATGGGGCCCGCAAGGCTAACCCCTGCTCTGGCAGGGAAAATGGCCTTAAAACGATCATTCATTCATTGATCATTCAATTACCTAATTCATTCAATTACCCTTTGGAATTGCCCTTTGGAATTACCCTTTCGAACTACCCTTTCGAACTACCCTTTAGATTTTAGAATTGCCCTTTCTAATTACCCTTTCGAACACCCTAGAATTACCCTTTCAAACACCCTAGAATTACCCTTTCGAACACCCTAGAATTACCCTTTCGAACACCCTAGAATTACCCTTTCGAACACCCTAGAATTACCCTTTCGAACACCCTAGAATTACCCTTTCGAACAACCTAGAATTACCCTTTCGAACACCCTAGAATTACCCTTTCGAACACCCTAGAATTATCCTTTAGAACCCCCTAGAATTATCCTTTAGAACCATTTATAATTACCCTTTAGAACCACTTAGAAATTACCCTTTAGAACCACTTAGAATTACCCTTTAGAACCACTTAGAATTACCCTTTAGAACCACTTAGAATTACCCTTTAGAACCACTTAGAATTACCCTTTAGCATTTACCCTCTCTCTCAAGCAGCACTTTTACTGCAGCAGTTTTAGAGATTTGCTATTATTTCTGACCTTTTTCTCTTAAAATTGTGAGATGAATAGACCACTTAGGTCGGTGCTGGTATGATGGGGAGCAGAAACGGTTAAATATTCTGCTGTTTCGATGTGGGAATGCCCATTTGCTTTTACGAGTGGGAGGAGGGTTCGTGCAAAGATGGGACAGCTTTGGAAGGGGAAGCAGGGAGATTGACGCTTTGGTGGAGGGTTGAGGGAGTTTGAAGGCCTGAGTGTCTAGGGGAATGGTGCCTCAGGGTTGGGATGGGAGGACTTATAGTTGTGGGGAAAGGGGGGCGGGGAGGATGGGTAGGGTGGAGGAGTTGAGGGGAGCAAGGATGGGGCAGAGTTGCGAGGAGAGGCTGAGGCTTTTTTGTTGAGTTGTCGTGTGTGTGTGTGTGTGTGTGTGTGTGTGTGTGTGTGTGTGTGTGTGTGTGTGTGTGTGTGTGTGTGTGTGTGTGTGTGTGTGTGTGTGTGTGTGTGTGTGTGTGTGTGTGTGTGTGTGTGTGTGTGTGTGTGTGTGTGTGTGTGTGTGTGTGTGTGTGTGTGTGTGTGTGTGTGTGTGTGTGTGTGTGAGTCAGTCAGTCTCTGGAGGGGTCAAGGGGGCAGTGGTGGTGGGGGGTGAGGGGGGTGATGCAATTACCCTTTGGGTAGTGTGCTATTGCTACTGAAATATGTCTGAGCTCCTTCAAAAAATTGTGATGTCCCGTGAAGACGAATGTAGGCAAAACACAAAATTTATGTTGAAAGACTGCAAATCTTTCAGTTTTTCAGCCGCATAGGAAAACGCTTTTGGTTTGTTGTTGTTGCTTTATTGGCGCTGAGGAAGCGCCTTTAGCGATTGACTTCCAGCCAGTGTAACGCTAATTCCTGTCACAGGAATTCGGAGATCATATAAGTGGGCGTGGCAGTTCCTGATTGGTTCGTGTTGGGGAACGCCTTCTCGCTGCCGACGTGACGTAAATTCGCGCACGCGCACTGGTGAAGCTTACTCGATCTTACTCGATCCCATATTACATGTACTTTCATTGCATACAAATTATACTTCCTCCTAGAAATTCCAAGCCCGAACCTCAGCGCAATCCAAGAGGATTCACTTGTTTTGGTAGTAAGGGTGCACCTGCTAATGTCAGGGATGGCCTTGAAATGTCACAATTGAATAATGAGTTCTCTTACGAGGAAGTTCAACGCAGAAAAAGGCCATTAGGCCCATTAAAGCATGTGCAATGATTGTTTGTCCATGCTCTTTCCTTTTTTAAATGCTGACCATCAAGCAATGAAGTGGGTTGAGCTATACATGGTCAATGAGGGGAGGGAATAAAAAAAAAAATGTGCCGGTGACATGAGATGGTGGCGCACCGTCTGCTTGAAGCCCTGAAAAGAGTATGATCAAACCATCTCCAGTAGGTAGTTGCACAGACGGGGGAAATAGAAGAACGAAGGAGCTAGCCTAGATTCTCAGATTTTCAATTAGGAGGGTGTTATTGGAAATGATGTGTGTGTCATGGAGGAGCTGGCGAGTGACGGAGGGTTTGAGAGGATGAGAGAGTGGAGGAGTTAGATTGGAGAAGAGGTGGTTAAAAAAAATAAAAAACACCAAAGGCATGTGATCTGTCTTCAATGTGAGAGCAACAGAGCTTGTACTTTGGCTTTCCTGGTGAGATTTCAATAAACGTTAGAACTTTACATTCCGCACGATCCAGTAGAGATATATGTGCTGGCGTGCAAGCCAAAATAGGAGAGCAGTACACCATTGAGTTAAAAGGCCTCATAGACTGTCAGTATATTGCTACTGTAAGAAAACTGGATGGAGGAGCTATAGAAATGCACGTGCACCTTGATCCCCAAGTTATCTGCGCCACCGAAAGTGGACTGAGGTTATGTATTGTCACGTCCGTAAGCCGATGAACACCAGCCTGAACAGTCCTTAATTCCGAGGCGCATAGCCGAAATTGGCGGTTGGGCCGTTGCGCGTGGGTGAAGGAAACGAAGCGCTTTCCTGAACGGAAGCACACATGTTTAATCCCGAACCCACAACGAATAAATGAACACAACAAATGAAAAATGCCACAATAATGATTTTATAAAAATAAATGCAAGACGAAATATATGTTAAAGTAAACTAATTGCAATTCCTACTTTGAGGATCCCCCATGCAGACACATACGAACACACAGGGGAATGATAAAGCAAAATAAAATGTTTTCCTTTTCATTGGCTGGCACTCAGCTTTGGTCCAAAATGGCTTTCAGTGGCTTTGTGGTCGTTGCAGCCATTGTAGCCACTTGCACGGGAAGCGCTCCAAAAATGGCACCGAGACAGGCCTCTTTCGCTCTCCCCTCTGTCCGACGCACCAAGAGCCCCACAAACCGCCGCCAAGACCTCCTCGCTGTCAAAATTGCCAACGTTCCACCAGCTCCAAACAAAGCTCTCTTCACCAGCCCACACAACAATGGCTCAACCTCCTCCCGCACAAAAACCCAAGAGAGTTATTCTTTCAACGGTCCTTTTTCCTGAGAACTTTCTTGCTCTGACGTCACACTGGCCAATCGCTGAGCCCTATCAAATCACCCCATGGTCGTGCTCGACCAATGACAAACTTCGGGGTGTGGCGGCTTTGCTTGGCGTGAGCGTCATTAAGGCATGGCTTACTTGCTGACCGGCAATGTTCGGGTACTGTCGGCGGTTCCGGTGGTTGTCTAAATGGAGGTTTTTTTGGTCAGCCTTGTTGGAGTTGTAAAAACGTAGGGAAAAGCCACAGGAGGCAATCACATACTGGGGGAAAACTAACCTTAATCCCTAGCTAGTTAACACAGCTTCACCCCCCACCGTGTGAAGACACATAAACAATCTTAAGCTCCAGTTTCCCTACTTTAATACATTGAGATGTCTTCAACGGGTACACGGTCCATGCTATATCTATACGATCCTATCTTTTCTATGAGATTCCGTCATCTACCCCCACAAACGGAACAGTATTCACCCCTGTTTGTCTATGAGCGGGATATCTATAAATGTTATGGACAAATTTGGACAAAACTTGGTGGACAGGTTGGGAGTTTGATAAGGACTAATTGATTCGATGTTGGTGAAGATCCGGATACCGGAATTTCCGAAGCGATTCCTCACCACTGAGTGATAGGGCCAAAAACGATACATAGTATGATATTTGAAAACGTTGGGAACAGATTATAACAAAACTAGGTGGATGAGTTGGGTAGGTGACGATAACAGCCGAATCGATTTTGGTTCAGGCCCGGATCCAGATCCCACCTATCAGTGGGATGCAAAACGGAAATTTTAGGCCTGTTTGAGGTATGTGCTCTACCGAGTGCCATTCTCGTTGTGCAAGTTACTGGATTGTAATATTACAGATCAAGTCCCATCATGGCAATTGGGAATTACTGTGTTTTCTGTCACTAACAAGCATCGTCTGTCCTCCGAATGCATTACCTTCTGCATTATTATAGCACAGCCAAATAGCTACAGTTTAATGATTTGATGTTGGGAAATAAAGCTCAAAAAGACAGTTATCCAACCTGAGCATCACTGTTGGTCGTGACGTTATGGTGATGCTCAAGTTACAAAATTGACTTTGTGATGTATATATGTATCATGTGTCAAGTATGTCGATGTTTTTGTTTTCATGCATCTGTCTGGGCTGGTCCAGTGAAGTGCCGTGCTTTATCGAAGAGCAGGAACTGTACAAGACCACTCTCACTTTCCAGGCACCATTCCAGTACACAACCGCTTCGAGGTATGATATTCGTATATATATATATATATATATATATATATATATATATATATATATATTGTTACAGATCGCGGTTATGATGTTATAGACCGAGCGGTGGTTTAAAACCGCGACCTAACAAAAACTCACCCGATTCACCCAGACTTTGGCCGGATCGCACCGCAGCTGCTCAATGAGGGGAAAAGACAAAAACGACGAATGCAAAGAGGAAAAGGAATAAAACGAGAAGACGTACAGACGAGTAATGGGTTTTATTATTTACACACACAAGCAAAAAGGGGCAATCAAGTTTTATTTACAACACATAGTCATAAGACGCAGGTGACACAGTGCAAATTTAGCTTACCTACAGGCTTAACTTATCCCAGGACAGAACAAACAGAACGCTGACTCACGCGGGGGATGCCAGGAATGGCAGAAGGTGGATGGCTGGAGGGAGAGGGAGAGGTCCAAGGGGGGGTCCCGCAGCACAACCGGCGCGTTCAGCAGCCGCCGTTCCTCTTTGGCCCTGCTCCAAACCGCCGTTCAGGCCCCCTTTGGCGGTTGGGTGGTCTTGCGGCTGCGGCCTCTGTCCGCTACGTTCTCAGGACTTGTCTGGTCCAAACCCTCAACTCTTCCTTGCTTCTTTCACTCCTCACCACCGACTCCTCACCGCAACCAACAACCTTGCAACCAACTCCTCAACCAACTCTTCTCCCTCAACAACCCTTCTCTCTCTTTTGCGACCGACTCAGTCCAACCCAGAGTGCATCTCTCTCTACTCACTTCCGGTTGCGCTTTTTATAGCGCCCCCAGCGATCACGCCCCCGGCGCTTTGGACACGCCCATCGGGGGTGCTCACCTCGGCCCTGGTTGGTCGCGCGACCCTCGGGCTCCGCCCTGGATGACGACGGGCGGGCGCGCCCCTCCTCCCCTCTGACGAGGTGCGACACGCCTTTCTTCTCCGACTCAATGCCTCGTGGTTAATGGCGGCAATTGGATCGGAGGTAATTGGTAATCGAGGGCTCAGCAGTGACGAGAGGGGGAATGGAGGTTTTGGGAATGGGAATGAAGGGAATCTATCTCTTTCACTGGTGCAATGGAGTATTTCAATTAATGGAAGACACAGCCTTACACTAATACACAGAATAAGATATAACTGTCAAAAGAAAGGATATATCGTGTCCTGCATGTATGTTTTATGGACTAACTACGGAAACGCCCTTTGACCTTTATACAACCACAAACGGAGGGAGGAGGGGTGATATTTTACAACAACCTTTTACAACAACATTTTACCACAACAACAAAATAAAAAAACATTCTCATATCCACAACACTGCACCCTCCTCCCCTTAGGCACGTCCCGGGCCTATTACTTTTACCTTAGTGTGGCATGTAGGTGTAGTTCCCTCTACTTTTAGCCTGACCCTGAGTGCGACAGTTTTAAAACATAAATAAATGTGTCCCGCTGCTCCATTGCACCCTGCCTAACAGACTTACGCCCACAGTTAACCGAATTGCGGAATGGTCTTCAAACTACACACTGACGGTGGGAAGCATTATTTACAATTGATGCTATTTTTATTTACAAAACTAACCCAGGACCTGTAATTGTTCTTTCTGGGGGGAGGACAGTCTGCTCTGCATCAATGCACCATGAAAGCACCTATAACGCACCAACACACCCTCAAGCACCAATCAGTGCAGTCACCACTGTTCATCAATAAAATAAATCCAACAAACCCAAACCCTGCAGGTGATCTCTTGCTCTTCGGCTCCCTCTGCTGGTTATTATTTGTTCTTCCAGATGTTGTCATTCTTTTGCTTTGCTTACTGGCGGCCTATTTTCAATAAAGTGTGCCCAATGTGTCCTTTTTTTATTTGATTTTATTTATGGCCCACAGGGCCGACTAGTGTGGTTCACCTGTGGGGCATCGGTGCCCTGTGGCCAAGGTCCGCCAGCAAGATTTCGGGCCCTCATGGCCGGTTCCAGCAGAGGGGCCTTGCCCCAACCCATGGGGTCCATAAGTGGTGCTCGGCCACTGACATGTGGTCCATAACGTGGTGCATCGATGCAGACAGCTGGTTCTGGGAATTTCGGGCGCACAATGGCCGACCCACGCACGCTCCCCTCGGCGCCCAACGGCGCACAGGTCATGTGGGAGACAAAAGGGGAAAGACAATTGAGCGAGGGGTAAGGTCACAAGGGTACACATCAATAAGGCAATGCAAGGCGAAATGCGTACGGAGGGCGAAGTGAGAAAGCTCGTCCCTACCGTACGTCACCCCCCTGTTACCTAGCCCACCCTTGCCCTTACCCCATATGTACAAAACCTACACATTACCAATTCGTCACTACTGTCACGTCTTCCCCATATTTCCCCTATACCAAATTCGTCACCACAATCCCTCTACTTCAAAAATTTGCCATCATCAATTCATCATCAATCCTCATAAGGAGGAAGAGATGGAATTACGCACAATGTCACACCCACGTCATGATGCGTCTCACATTCCAAACATTTGCACAGTAAAAATAATTAAACATGGCATGGTGTGGAGTACCTGTCACCTCAGGTGAGTGGATGCAGATGGTGCGAGGAGATCCTTCATCCTAACTATCCTCTAAATGATTTTAACACACTTTACACTACCCGGGTTCTTTCTCCGGCCAAACCATTGGCCCTCTTACACTATGGGTTCTAAAAACCAATTCCCATTGGCCAAACTGTGGTGCTTCTCAATTTGGGGTCTCACTCCCCCGATTCATCTCCCGGTGCTCTAGCACAATTTCTGGGCTGCGACGTGTACCTCTCCCAGTGGGTCTACCCACCTGCACACCTCCACCACTGCAGTTGCCACCCGAGCTTACCTAGCTCCTCACCCTAACCTATCTAACTGGGGCAGGCCCCTCCTGGCTCTGTCACCCCACTCGGTGCCCTCTGGCACTGGGCTACCCGGGTCCGTCCTCCGGATCCTCGGGCCCCATCCACAACAACTACTACCGGCTCCCAGAGCCCACCTGCGGCCTCACCTGGCCGACATCCTCACAGTGGTGGAGCGCCCAACCAACTACACACACTAACAGGCTACACGCCCAGCCATTTCCACAACACCAACGCACCCATCCACATACCATTCTGTCACCCGCACCACAGATGCCAATATCCAACTACAATTTACCTGTACCCTCTACCTAACACTTACACTACCCGCCCCGGGTATCCGTGATGGGGGTCCACTCTTCCCCCATTCACACCTTTGCACCATCCACTCCACTCCACAATTTCCACCATTCTCACTCCACTACCATCCATTCCACTACTCCATACCATTTATTCCATACAACCACATACACCTGTTGTTGCACACCTGTGCAATCCTACCTGGTGCCACCTGCACCCTCCTCCTCTTCCTGGACCAGTTGGTCAACACAACACACAATCACCACTACTCCCTCATACACTGCTCCACACACCTGTTCAGTTGCACACCTGTGCAATCACACCTGTCCAATTCTCACCTGTTCAATCCTCACACACACGGCATCATCTCAGCTAACTACTCCCTTCTGAAACTTGCGCTTCCCAGTCGTCCCTTTAAACTATTGCGCTCCCACGTCATTATCATCCACACTAATCTACCTGCGTCCCCACTACAGGTATCAGTCACTAACTAACCTTAACGTTACCTAATGTCAATCTCTTCTAGATCCCTACAATATAACCTAACCCACCCGGGCTAGTTTTCACTGCCATACACCCCATAAACTATAGCTCCTTTGCCCCACGTCTGTGAGGGATGGTGGATTTGCCATCCCACCACATCGGGGGTCTCTCACTATCAATTTTGTACACCTAAATTCCAACCAATCAAAAATTTGCCAATCACTACTCATCATCTGCCAATCATTACTGCCAATCCTTTGCCAATCATCAAATTTTGTTTTTCTCTAATTTTGGGCCCAAAACACTATTACTATCACGATCACCATCATCACAGTCCGCTATATCCTAGCCTCGGTGCGTCATGACATCATTAAACTCGGCTTCGTAAAGCCGAGCAATGAATTCGGGTGGTTTGGTTGCCTGCAGGTTGAATCCGTCCGGCTTTCGGTTCAAGGGAGGTGGTTTGGTTGGACCGAGATTCCACGCACCATCTCGGCGCGGCACCTTGCGGTCCCGGGCCCGATGGCTCCATCTCCCCCGGTCGGAACCCCGTCCCCACGAGGGGGCACCGTTCCGCTTCCTCCCACTCGCCCTCGAACCGGACCGGTCGCCTCGCCCGACAAAGCCCGGACTCGACCGTGTGGGGCGGGGCCAAGCCCGAATCGGCAACGACGCTTCGAAGAGAAACGACGCAGCTTCGATCGACGCCGGGCCTCGCACCCAACCAAGCACCCCTCGCACCGAGTGCTCGCATCGGCTATCCGTCGCTCTAACCACTAAACCGGTTACCATCGATGCTTCACTTGCATGCTTACAAGCATACGCTACCCCTTTCACCCTCACAAAACCTGGCGTTCCAACGCCGTCCGTACATTCCACCAACGCTCTCTCTGTTACACACCACACCTCTTGCGCACACTTCGGTCCACACCTCTCCTCCGTTACGTCCTCCGTAACACTCACCATGGGCGTGCACTCTTGCATCCACCCACTAACGCGCTCACATGGGCTCTCCCACACCCGCGCCATGACCAATTCAGGTGTGCTTTCTCGCACACGTTCCACCACCACCTTACTCTCCGTGTCACACTTCGTACACCCCGACGTGCATTCTCGCTCGCACTCGGTTTCACACTCGCGCTCCGATGTGCCCTCTCGCACCTGCGCCATCACCAACTCACTATTCGTGTCACACTCCGTACACCCCGACGTGCATTCTCGCTCGCACTCGGTTTCACACTCGCGCTCCGATGTGCCCTCTCGCACCTGCGCCACCACCAACTCACTATTCGTGTCACACTTCGTACACCCCGACGTGCATTCTCGCTCGCACTCGGTTTCACACTCGCGCTCCGATGTGCCCTCTCGCACCTGCGCCACCACCAACTCACTATTCGTGTCACTCGCCGTACACCCCGACGTGCATTCTCGCTCGCACTCGGTTTCACTCCCACACTTTATAACACACCCACTCGCCGACGCACACTTTTTCCTCCCACGCGTGCCATTTCCACTCACACGGGACCCTTCACCAACGCCCGGATGCTTCCTCGATCCCAAGCGCGCGAAAATTCTTTTGTCGCTAAACATCCTCCTGCAAAATCTACCCGCACAATATACAGCACGACTCACCTGGGGGATCCTTTTCTCCACGCGAACCTGCAAACTTCCATTCGGGTTAGCGAGTACAGCATCATGATTTGAGCAGGGACTTTGTACATAATCCATTTCTCCCTGCAATTCCCGGGTTACCTCCGTCATCTCTTCAATTTTAATTCCCGCTACTGCTTTTTCTTTATTCACCTCGACGACCGCTGGCTTTAATAAAATTCCCTCTACCTCATCGGTCGCCGGCTTTTCAAAACCCCGTGTCGCGATTTCTACCCCCGTCATTGTACCCGTGCTTTCCTCCGCTTCGCTCAACCAGCGCTTTTCGACACGCGTTACCTCCCCGTGCACCCGTGGGACCTGCTCGCCCAACCTGCGGTCAATGTCTTCCTGTATTCTTTTTACCGTGGCGTTTATTTGCTCCTCAAATCCAATCGGGTTGTACCTTGCTTCGTGCCTCGCTTTTTCCGCGTCTATTCCCTGGGTAGCCATCATTGCATCAAATCCCTTACTGTCACCCCTCAGAGCGGCACTGAAATGCATCATCCAAACACCCCAGTCCATTGGCACTGCGGGTCCGGCTATCGCCGTCACGTACGGGAGGCTGCCATTTTGTGCACCTGATATTCCCGCAACCACACCTTCTTTACTCTCCTCCACCATTTTTTTTCCTAAGTCCTGGGTCGATTCTACCCCGTCTATCTCTCCCACCGGCATCCCGTCGCCTTGAACAGCCATGGCGCGATTTCAAAATTCGGGTTTTGCTTTAAAAAAACCAAATTTCGGCAGCTCGTAATTTTGACCAAAATTTTTTTTTAGATGTTTTAAAAATTTGGTTCGGGACCCGAATTCCACTCCCAGACACCAATTGTTACAGATCGCGGTTATGATGTTATAGACCGAGCGGTGGTTTAAAACCGCGACCTAACAAAAACTCACCCGATTCACCCAGACTTTGGCCGGATCGCACCGCAGCTGCTCAATGAGGGGAAAAGACAAAAACGACGAATGCAAAGAGGAAAAGGAATAAAACGAGAAGACGTACAGACGAGTAATGGGTTTTATTATTTACACACACAAGCAAAAAGGGGCAATCAAGTTTTATTTACAACACATAGTCATAAGACGCAGGTGACACAGTGCAAATTTAGCTTACCTACAGGCTTAACTTATCCCAGGACAGAACAAACAGAACGCTGACTCACGCGGGGGATGCCAGGAATGGCAGAAGGTGGATGGCTGGAGGGAGAGGGAGAGGTCCAAGGGGGGGTCCCGCAGCACAACCGGCGCGTTCAGCAGCCGCCGTTCCTCTTTGGCCCTGCTCCAAACCGCCGTTCAGGCCCCCTTTGGCGGTTGGGTGGTCTTGCGGCTGCGGCCTCTGTCCGCTACGTTCTCAGGACTTGTCTGGTCCAAACCCTCAACTCTTCCTTGCTTCTTTCACTCCTCACCACCGACTCCTCACCGCAACCAACAACCTTGCAACCAACTCCTCAACCAACTCTTCTCCCTCAACAACCCTTCTCTCTCTTTTGCGACCGACTCAGTCCAACCCAGAGTGCATCTCTCTCTACTCACTTCCGGTTGCGCTTTTTATAGCGCCCCCAGCGATCACGCCCCCGGCGCTTTGGACACGCCCATCGGGGGTGCTCACCTCGGCCCTGGTTGGTCGCGCGACCCTCGGGCTCCGCCCTGGATGACGACGGGCGGGCGCGCCCCTCCTCCCCTCTGACGAGGTGCGACACGCCTTTCTTCTCCGACTCAATGCCTCGTGGTTAATGGCGGCAATTGGATCGGAGGTAATTGGTAATCGAGGGCTCAGCAGTGACGAGAGGGGGAATGGAGGTTTTGGGAATGGGAATGAAGGGAATCTATCTCTTTCACTGGTGCAATGGAGTATTTCAATTAATGGAAGACACAGCCTTACACTAATACACAGAATAAGATATAACTGTCAAAAGAAAGGATATATCGTGTCCTGCATGTATGTTTTATGGACTAACTACGGAAACGCCCTTTGACCTTTATACAACCACAAACGGAGGGAGGAGGGGTGATATTTTACAACAACCTTTTACAACAACATTTTACCACAACAACAAAATAAAAAAACATTCTCATATCCACAACAATATATATATATATATATATATATATATATATATATATATATATACTGGCAGGGTGAAAAAGCCAAATTACAGCCATATGATTTCTCTTGGCTTGTGGTTTTGCAAATGGAGCTGTTTGGATGAGATCTCGCACACGAGACCCCTGGAGATGCTTGAGGAGCTGTGTTGGCATCGTGATACTGCCATTCATCTCGCAGCGTCTCGGAGAGCATTTTCTCTCGAAGCCAGGTCAAAATCCCCTTGGAAGTGGTTGACTTGTGAAGCTTCAGTCAGCATCTCGATGTGACATTTCTGATTGCTGAACCTTGACTACTTGGCGTGAAAACATCCTTTCCTTTTGTTTTGGGAGTAGCGGAGAAGGAAGAGTTTTGCACATGGACTCCTTCCTGCTTTGTTCATATTTTCAATGCATGTATCTTTTTCATGATTGTGGTAGTGTGGCATTGAGCTCCTTGTTTTTTCATAACTTCAGTCTCTCTTGCTTTCTCAGATATCGCTCTGAATGCAAAAAAAAATTTATTTGCAGCTTTGCACGTGTCATCTCATTTGAATGCACCTGTATTCAGACACAACATTTTATTATAATGTAGGTGTTCACAACCAAAACGATGCCTTGACATGTCTCCATGTCTATCCTGAACTTAAAGTATCATCTCAGGCACGGCCCTGTCTTGTATCCTCAGGCAGATTTCCCATGCAAGTTTGCATTTAGCCTTACATGACAGTTCTGTGACGTAATTTGTGGTGACATTTGAAATAACTTTCTTTTGAACACGATGGCACTGGATGCGGCATGGTTGACAAGTGCATGGTTCGATTTAGTCTGTTGGGTCTCAGAATGATACGCATGTGCAATTGTTTAGTTTGCCGAAGTAAAAAGTCGATAAATTATTTTTATATGGTGTTGCACTACATAGTCTATAAATTTTGTCGAAAGGCGGTTGCACCTCCGGGATTCTCGAGTGCCGTCTGCATGTTTGGCTGTTGTAGTCGGCCCTTTACCCGCGTCTCCGCCTTGGAAATGGTTTGCTTGGGTGACATATTACTTCATTGTGCAAGCTTGGTGTATGTGGCCATTTTCCAAGCACTGTTTTGGGGGAAAAGGGCGAGCTGGGAGATAAGGAGAGGGGAGGGGAGTCATGCACAGCTGCTTCATGTCTTTTTTTTTTTTCTTTTTTTTTTGTTAGAGACTGCTTATTTGTGAGGTTTCTACACTGATATTTATACCAGTTGTCACGGCCGAGCAATGATTTATTTCCCTTCTCTTGCTTTTATAGCACCTAAGAACTCAGTCTTAGGTGCTATAAAAGCACCTAAGCTCGACAAGCCCAAAAAACTCAGATCAGTTTTTCTTTAGGTGACTATATATTTCTATTTTTCTATAATTGACTATTTTCTGCTCTTGCATTACTGGGGACTATATATATATTATATATATATATAAAGTTCAAAACACACCTGGTCATAAGTGTGCCGCACTGACCGGGTCCTCAGTCGAGGTCCTCAGCATCATCCCATTTCGGCCCTTCAACCTCGATACGGTCAGCGAAGGTGGGCCAGCTGGGGCACATACACATCCACATGCAGCAACTACACCTGGATGCGTACATACCCCCACCCCCAGCCAGTGCGAACGCAGACTACAACACCACATCCAGAATACACAACACCAAACAAACATGGTGGAACACTCAAACACCCACCTTTACACCCTTCACCACTCGCCAACAAAACACACCAGATCATTCATATGCACACATACATACACATACACACACATACACACACAACACCAACCAACCACCTACCCTTTCAACATACAAAAACACACTCATGCAAAAATTCATTCATGCAAAAACACTCACCCACTCACTCACTCACTCACTCACATACACAAAATAAGAAATAATAATAGTAACAAAACAACAACAAAAAAACACACAACCAACCTACACCGTTCGACGTGCCTCCATAAACTTCCTCTATATCCAAAATGAGCCTTTCAAGGCAACCTGGACCACCTTGTCACACATCCTCCAAGCCGAGCAAGAAATGCAGAAAAGGAACTGCCAATATACCCTCTACACCCAACCTCAAATGGCTGACACGAAACTCGCCAACCCTTCTCCCGGCACTCTGCCTCCAGCTCACTGTACTTTCCTCTCTTCCTCTCGTGCACCTCCTCCATGTTATTTTCCCACGGTACAGACAATTCCCCTAAGATGACCTGTCTTGTTGCACCTGACCAAATGACAGTCAGGCCGCAACCTTGTCGCACAGATCTCCTCTGGGAATACCAGTTGTGGCTTTAGGTCTGCCACCACCTGCCAATCACAAGCATCTGACAGCCCTCTTGCTTTCCACCTCCTCCTCTTTCCACCTCTTACCACTTGGCCCTCTTTGACAAACCACACCTCTCCCCCATCAGTCTCCTTCTCCACTCTTCTCTCTCGACCTCAGCACCTCTTGTTGCACCATCTGCACCACCACCGCCAGCACCTGATCATGTCGCCACCTGTATTATCCTGCTGCCAATGCTACTGAACATGCACTCAGTGCATGCTGCACCGTTCCCACACCTCCACACAAATAACATCTCTCCTCCTGCAACAACCCCCACAATCTCAAGTTTACTGGTGACGGAAGCACATCATACGTTGTCCGCAACAGGAAATTCAACAATATTGGCTCCATCCTCCAAATCTCTTGCCACTTCAACATCCTCACCCGCACACCTTCCCACCTAGTCCAAGCACCTTGCTGTGCCTGACCGACTGCTTTCACATATCTCCCCTCTTCCTTTCTTCTCACCTCCCTCTCAACCATCTTCCTCCTCTCTTTCACACATGCCTTTCCCCATCACTCATGCTTCATCCATCCCAAGCCATGCTTCCCGTGCTGTACCATCCCCATGACCTCCTCCTGTTGCAACCGCTCCTCCATTTTTTTTTTTTTTTTTTTTTTTTTTTGATATGCTTGAAAAAAATATATAATATGCTTGATATAATATGCTATGTATAATATGCTTGTCAAGATATATGATCTTGTCCACCTCTGCTCTTGCATTCCACTTCCGACTTACCTTCTTCTCTGGGAGAGCATTCTTTACCACTGCATCACTTGAATCCCGCAACATCATGAACTCCCGCACCCTCAGCACCTTAAACTCCTCGGTTAATGATGCAAAGGGAAACTGGAGTTTTCCACCCTGACCATAAAAGGCAATGTTCGTCAAACAGCGTGGCACTCCCAACCACCTCGTCACAAACCCGCTCACCACAACCTCCATCCTCTCGACATGCCCAATCGCAATATCATACATCATCAATGGCCACATATAATCTCATAGATTCTCATAGATAGATTCTCAGATTCTCATAGATTCTCATAGATAGATCTCATAATGGCCACAAACCCTGGTGTTGGGCTAGTGGCTAGGGTGTCAGCTTAGGATCCTAGGATCCTCGGTTCGAAACCCGGTCGATCGCTGAATTAACGCCAGGGGGGTTGACTCAGCCTGTCATCCTTCCGAGGTCGGCTAATTGAGTACCAGTTCACTGGTAATTCCCTGTTTGTCGTAAAAGGTGACAAACAGGGTTGGCGTCAGGAAGGGCATCCGGCCGTAAAACATTGCTTCAAAAAGGGGACCGAAAAACAACAACTACCACGGTTCCCGAAAAAGGCCAACCCCCGCTTGCGGGGAAAAATGGCCTCTAAAGGTGTTTTTATTTTATTTTTTATCAATGGCCACAATACTCGTGGTGTCAATCCAAACTTCAAACACTATATATATATATATATATATATATATATATATATATATATATATATATATAACACCCACACACACTGGCTCCCATAAGTATCAGAACAGTGAAGTCAAATTTGCTATTATTGCTATATACTCAAATTTGAGATCAAAATATGAGGTAAGAGTACAGAAGACCAGGTTATATTTCTTGGTATTTCTATGGATATATGTTTTACCATTGTGGAACAATAGCACTTTAATGTTCAGTCCCCCCCCCTCCCCCCCTTCTCTCCTCCCCCACCCCCCAACCCCCCATTTTAGGTAAGCATAAATATTGGAACAAATGGCTGACAGGTGTTTCTTGTTGCATTGATTGGTCACACATAAAAGAAAAGACTGAATGTCGAGTGTTTTTGTCTTTTGAGTCAGTAGGCATAAGTGAGGCTGAGTCGGGTAGAGGATGATGTGGTTGAGCTTGAAAGTGGTTGAATGTCAATGAAAGATAGTCTGTTGGGAGCCGTTGGTGAGGTATGTGGATGGACAAAAGGACTACCGAGGCACTCGGAAACATGGTGTTGGGATGATGAAGTTGGAAAGAGGATTGACGTAAAGAGGAAGAAGTTCAAGGAGTGGCAGAAGGCGAAGGGTATGGGAGCAGAAAAAGCAGAGCATGAAAGTGATAAGGCAGCCAAGAGGTAGCAAAGGTGCAGGAGGCATGTCGTTCAATGTTCGCAGAACGCTTGGATTCGGAAGAGGGTCAAAGCGGTATTCAGGATTGCAAAGCAGATAGCGAAAGAGAGGTGTGATGTGATGGGGGTGAGTTGCTTGAAGGATGAAGTGGGACAAATCGTTGTGGACCCAGATGGAATTAAAGGAAGGTGGAAAATATATATGGAAATGCTGTTGAATACAGAGAATGAATGGGATGGCAACATAGAGAGTAACCCAGTTTTAGGATCGGCAGAGAAGATAACTGAGAAGGAAGTTGAGGAAGCGATAAAAGCAATGAAGAGTAGAAAAGCGGGAGGGCCGACTGGAGTTGTGGGAGATATGTTGAAGGTAGCGGAAAATTGGGTTGTGAAGAGAATGACAGAGATCTGCAATCTGGTGGTGAAAGAAGGCCGCATTCCAGTGGATTGCGAACTGAGTACCCTCGTCCCTCTAGTCGAGGGGAAAGGTGACCCTCTGGAGTGTGGCTAGTACCGAGCGATAAAGTTATTGGAGCATGGAATGAAGGTATTTGAAAGGGTGTTGGAGAGGAGGACAAGGAAGAAGGTGAAGATCGACGAAATGCAGTTTGGATTTATGCCAGGAAGAGGAACGACAGACAGGCTCTCTATTGTGAGGCAGTTGCAGGAGAAGTACATGGAGAAGAGGAAGAAGTTGTTTCTTGGGTTTGTTGATCTGGAGAAAGCATTCGATAGGGTTCCACGCAAAGTATTGACATGGGCGTTGAGAAAGTTAGGAGTGGAGGAATGGTTGATCAAAGTAGTGATGGCAATGTCCAAAAGAGCGCGCACAGCTGGAAGGATGGGAACAGTGGTGAATTTGAGGTGAAGGTGGGAGTGCATCAGGGGTCGGTACTAAGTCCACTACTATTTGTAGCTGTGATGGAGGTGCTGGCTAAGAACGTAAAGGAGGGTTTACCGTGGGAGTTGTATGCAGATGATCTGGTGTTGATTGCGGAAAGTATGGATGGACTGAAGGAAAAGATGAAGAAGTGGAAGGAATGTATGGAGACAAAAGGTCTGAAGGTGAATATCGGAAAGACGAAGGTGATTGCATGTGGTGAGTTGGAAAGAACTGGGAAGTGGACGTGTTGTGTGTGCAGGAAGTGTGTCGGAGTGAACTCCATTCAATGTACAATGTGCCCTGAGTGGGTTCATCAAAAATGCAGTGGTATGAGAGGGTCATTAACCAGGGTGGCAGCTACATTCAAATGTAAGATGTGCACAGAGGGAGCTGCAGATGGAGGAAATGTTCAGTTGGATCTTGGAGACGGCGTGAAGTTGGAAGGTGTGAAAACATTTTGCTACTTCGCAGACATGCTGAATGGAGAAGGTGGATCACACTCCAACGGTTGCTCGAGTGAGATGTGCATGGAAGAAGTTTCGGGAACTGAGTGGCGTGCTGATGAGGAGGGGAGTGTTGTTGAAGGGAAAGGTGTATGCCTCATGTGTGAAGTGTTATGATTTATGGGAGCGAGACATAGGTAATGAATGTGAAGCGGCAACGAAGGCTGGAAAGGGTGGAAATGTGAATGGTTCGGTGGATGTGCAGAGTGTCGTTGAGAGAGAGGAAGACAAATGATGAATTGTGAAAGATGATTGGAATGGATGCTGTGAAGAGAAACAGGTTGAGATGGTTTGGTCATGTGTTGATTAAGGATGAAAGTGACTGGTTGAGAAGAGTGATGGAAATGAATGTAGAAGGAAGTAGAGGACAGGGAAGACCGAGAAAGACTTTGCTGGTGGAAGAATAAATGCGGGCAAGGGGGTTAACAGTGGGGGGAGATGTAGAAAATAGGGCAAAATGGAGAAGATTGTCATGGGGCACGCAAGGCTAACCCCCGCTCAAGCAGGGAAAAAGTGTGTGTGTGTGTGTGTGTGTGTGTGTGTGTGTGTGTGTGTGTGTGTGTGTGTGTGTGTGTGTGTGTGTGTGTGTGTGTGTGTGTGTGTGTGTGTGTGTGTGTGTGTGTGTGTGTGTGTGTGTGTGTGTCCGCGTCCGCGTCCGCGTCCGCGCGCGCACAGTCACGTGAAAAAGTAAGGACCCCCCACGTAAAGTTTTGACTTTTTTCAGCATATTTCAACATACAGCCATTTGATCTTCATTTCAACAATATTGATAGATAAAGCTGATATAATATAACAAATATCATGAAACATTTACATTTTGTAGTCCATTGTATAATTTAAATATACATAAATGCAAATTTCGCATGTGGAAAAAGTAAGTACACCCCATGAAATGTTTTTTATCTTTTTAATATATGTGGACATATCAATATTTGATCTTCATTTAAACAGTATCTATAGATAAAGGTGATCTAATTGAACAAAAAACAATGAAAAATTGACTTTGCAATAATTTATTCAACAAAAAATTAACAGAGATGCCATTTACTTCTGTAGAAAAAGTAAGTAAACCCTTGGCTCTAATAGGTGGTATTGCCCCCTTTGGCAGAAACAACCTCAAGTAGGCGTTTCTTATAACTGTCCACCAGTCTCTGACATCGACTGGGAGAAATGTTTGCGCACTCCTCCATGTAGAAGTCTTTCAGCTGTGCGATGTTTGAGGGGTTTCTGGCATGCACAGCTCGTTTCAAATCCCCCCACTTCATCTCGATGGGATTTAGATCCGGGGTTTGACTTTGCCATTCCAGAACCCTCCATTTCTTTCTTTTCAGCCATTCCTTGGTGGATTTACTGGTATGTTTAGGGTCATTGTCATGTTGCAAGGTCTACCTTCGGTTGAGCTTCAACTTTCCGAAAAAAAATATGGCCTCACATTATCCTCGAGCACCCTCTGGTACAATGAAGACTTCATAGTGGATTATATGATGGTGAGCTGCCCAGACCCTGATGCAGCAAAGCTGCCCAAACCATAATATTTCTCCCAGTATGCTTTACAGTTGGTATCAGGTTCTTGTGGTCAAATGCTGTCTTTGGTTTTCGCCAAGCATGTCTTCTGGTACTGTGGCCAAATAGCTCTACCTTTGACTCATCTGTCCAGAGCACATTGTTCCAGAAGTGCTGGTCTTTGCCTCGGTGTTCATTGGCAAACTTTAGTCTTGCCCTGATGTTCTTTCTGGACAGCCTCTTTTTGTGCAGCCTCTTTCTCATGGTAGACTCGTGCACTTTGACATCAACAGTGGCAAGAGCTACCTGTTGGTCCCATGATGACATTCTGGGGTTCTTCGAGACGACTTTCAGCATCTTGCGGTCTGCTCTCGGGATGAACTTGCTGGAGCGACCTGGCCTGAACAAATTGGCAGTTGTTTGGAATCTTCACTTGTAGATGATCTTCCGGACAGTCGAATGATCGATTTCAAATTGTTTGGAGATCTTTTTAAATCCCTTCCCAGACTCGTAGGCAACGATAACCTTCTTTCTGAAGGCCCCAGCGAGCTCTTTTGATCTGGGCATGGTGACACCACACACTTCAACAACAAAGAGCAAACCAAACTAAATGTCTGAGGTTTAAACAAGACAGGTTCCTCGAAGATCCTCTCTGATGATGTTATAATCATTTGCACCTGAGCTGGTGCACCTGATTCTAATTTTAGGTATTTGAAGTCGGGATAAATGTAGGGGTGTACTTACTTTTTCCACATGCGAAATTTGCATTTATGTTTACTTGCAACGGTACCCGCCCTATGGGCGGGGCTTCAATTGGGAAGCCGAAATGAAAAGGCAAAATATCAGAAATTGAAGGCAGATTTTTTTTTTTTAAACGATTCATATAAACATCCGTCAAATCATATCACACGGAAATCGTCAAAATCAAAACAGTATCTTTAGAATTTCAATAAAAGCCACATCACTGTTCATATTGGTAAATATTATTCCATCGTGTTTCAAATCGTGATATCAACTGTACGCTTTTCTTTAGGGAAAATAATTGAATGATTTTGTACCTCTTCTTCAGCTTAGAACTTCAGGATAGATGACATTGCTGATAAAAGTTCCTTTTATCGAATTGCACGAATATGTGAATTGTGATTGTGTTTCATTGTGATGTTTGTGCGGCGACGGGCGGTGTGTACCAAGGGCAGGGACTTAATAAATGGGAGCTGATGACTCTCGCTTACTGGGAATTTCTCGTTCGTGGGACACTGTCTCATTGTCTCAAGCCCCAGTCCCCATCACAGATGGGGCTCAGCGGTTTACCCGAGCATGACAGCGAAGGACAAGGTACACGCTGGCCCGTCCAGTGTAGCGCGCGTGCGGCCCCGGACATCGAAGGGCATTAGACGTTCATTAAGCATTAAACGTTCATTAAAGGATTACGAAACGAAAAACATTACGAAATTACGTTCACACCGTCACGTCAAACAGTCAAACACTACCGTGAACACATACATACATCGTCACAATGAGAACATCGTCACAATGAACGTTATGCGATCGCGAATGTTGTGCGGGAGTCGACCTGAGAATGCTTGAGACCAAAGCTGAAATTGGGAAAACTAAATAGGCTATTTTCCTCCCAGGGGTCCCAGGATTACCCACCCAAAATATCTTTGTGATCCATTCAGCAGTTATTACGGTACCTTCGAATAGACAGACGGACATTTGGTGAATTATAGTAATAATAATAATAATAATTCATTTATTTGGTAGAGCGCTTTTCAAGAAGCCCAAAGGCGCTTTGACAGAGTGGAAAACATAATGCATAACAATACATGAAAACAACAATTGCAAAAAGACAAGAATCAATAGGGAAATATTTAAAGCAAAAGGAGGGAGAAGGAGAAGAGATAGTCAGGGGTTAAATGCTGTGGGTTGAATGTTGAATGCAGTGTTGAACAGGTGGGTCTTTAGTGATGTTTTGAATGTGGTGAGTGAGGAGGGGTCTCTGATGGTGTGAGGTAGTGAGTTCCAGAGGGTGGGAGCAGCGATGGAGAAGGCCCTGTCCCCCCAGGATCTGAATTTGGTCCGGATGGAGGGGGTCAGGAGGTTGGTACCAGCAGAGCGGAGGTTGTGGGTGGGAGTGTGTCTGGATAGGAGGTCAGCCAGGTAGGATGGGGCCAGGTTATGGAGGGCTTTGTATGTCAAGAGGAGGATTTTGTACTGGATTCTCTGGGGGATGGGGAGCCAGTGAAGCTTGTAAAGGACGGGGGTGATGTGGTCACGGGTCCGGGAATGGGTGAGTAGACGGGCAGCGGAGTTCTGAATGTATTGGAGTTTATTGGTGATTTTTGAGGGTGAACCATAGAGGAGGCTATTGCAGTAGTCCAGACGGGAGGTGATGAAGGCGTGGATGAGGGTTTCTGCAGCCGTGGAGGAGAGGGATGAGCGGAGATGGGCAATGTTTTTCAGGTGAAAGAAGGCTGACTTTGTGATCTGTTTAGTGTATTTGTCGAAGGAGAGGGTTTGGTCAAAGATGACGCCAAGATTCCGGATGTGAGGGGAGGTGGATACTGGGATACCGTCGATGTTGAGGGCAAAGTTATGGGTGGATTTTGTGAGCGTTTTTGGGCCAATGATGATTATTTCAGATTTATCACAGTTAAGCTTGAAGAAGTTGATTTGAAGCCAGGATTTTATTTCAGTGATGCAGTTTGTCAGGATAGAGTGGGTGTCGGTGGAGACGGACTTGGTGGAGATGAAAAGCTGGATGTCATCGGCGAAGCAGTGGAATTGGAGACCATGACGGCGGATTAAGTGACCGAGGGGGGACAGGTAAAGGATGAAGAGGAGGGGGCCAAGAACTGAACCTTGGGGGACACCTTGGGGGAGGGGAGCAGTGGGGGATTTGCAGTTATTGATGGAGATGAACTGGCGTCTGTCAGAGAGATATGATTTAATCCAAGAGAGGGCAGTGCCGGTAACGTTAAAGGTGGATTCAAGTCGGGTGAGGAGGATGGTGTGATCGATGGTGTCAAAGGCAGCGCTGAGGTCGAGGAGGACGAGAATGTTGAGGTTGCCAGCGTCAGAGGAGAGGAGAAGGTCATTGGTGATTTTGAGGAGAGCAGTTTCAGTACTGTGGTTGGAGCGGAATCCGGATTGGAATGTTTCATACAGGTTATTGGCAGAGAGGTGATGCTTGAGTTGAGTGGCTACAGCGCAGCGCGTTCCAAAACTTTTGACAGAAAGGGTAGGTTGGAGATGGGTCTGAAGTTGTTTAGGGTGTCAGGGTTTAGACCAGGTTTTTTTTAGAATGGGGGTAACAGCAGCAATTTTGAGGGAAGGTGGGACGATGCCTGTAGACAGGGAGGAGTTTATTGTTGCAATGATAAGTGGAGAGAGAGCAGGGAGGGAGAGGCCTTGACAAAGCTGGAGGGGATGGGGTCAAGAGTGCAGGTGGCAGTTTTCATTCCTCTGAGGAGTTCAGAGAGGTCAGTAGGGGAGATTGGGGAGAACCGAGACAGGGGATGGCAGGACAAGGGGGGGCAGGTGGTTGGAGGGGGAGCGGGTGCGGCGGTGGTCAAGCTGTTGTAGATGTCAATTTTGCGTTGGAAGAAAGAGAGGAAGGAGATGCAGTTGTCTACTGTGAATGACTGGGTGGTGGTGTTCAGGGGGCGGAGGAGTTTGTTTATTGTCGAGAAGAGTGCTTTTGGGTTTCCGGAGCCAGAGTGGATAATTTGGGAGTAGTAGGCGGAGCGGGTGCAGGAGAGGGCATCTTTGTAGTGTTGTAGGTGGTCCTTGTAGGCTTGGGAGTGAACTGTGAGACCTGTTTTATTGCGGAGTCTTTCAAGTTGGCGAGCACGAGTTTTCATCAGGCGGAGTTCAGGGGTAAACCAGGGAGCAGAATGGGTGAAAGAAACTGTTTTGGTTTTTACAGGCGCAAGCTGGTCAAGGCAGGAGGAGAGAGTGTGGTTGTAGTAGTCAGTGAGGTCGGAAGGGGTGCGGAGGTCAACCAAGGGAGAAGTGGACATTTTTTCAGAGAGGGTGGATGAGAATGAGGTAGGTGAAAGAGCGTTTAGCTTACGGAAGGTGATAGTGCGATAATGCCTTGGTGCTGGGGTGGGGATGTTGATGGTCATAGTGATAGCTAAGTGGTCAGAGAGGGTGAGGTCGGAGCCAGAGAGATGGTGCAAATTTAATCCAGTGGAGCAGACAAGGTCCAAAATGTGACCACGGATATGGGTAGGAAAGTCGACATGTTGAGTGAGGTTAAAGCAGGTGAGTAAATCAGTGAAGTCAGTGGTTATTGTGGAGTCTGTGGAGTCCATGTGGATATTGAAATCACCAAGGAGGAGGATTGAGGGGGAGAGGGAACATAGCTGGGTCAGAAAGTAGGAGAAGTCAGACAGGAATGATGGGTGTGGTTTGGGAGGGCGGTAGACGACAGCCATGACTGACTGCGTGCGACCAGAGTTTAAAAGCCAGGTGTTCAAATGATGAGGATGAGGCGATGGGGATGAGGCTGGTCCTGATGTCTTGACGGTGGATAACGGCAATTCCACCACCTCGGCCCCCCGAGCGTGGTTTATTGACGTAGGAATATCCATTGGGTGTGGTGAGGTTGAGTGTGTAGTAGTCCAGAGGTTGTTGCCAGGTTTCGGTGAGACAGAGAAAGTCCAGTTTGTTATCCAGGATGTATTTGTTTAGGATGTGGCATTTGTTGTTGAGGGACCGGGTGTTGAACAGGGTGAGCTTGATGTTGTTTTGAACAGCAGGGATGAATTCAGTTGATTTAGCCAGGGTTCGTAGGCAGGAGGTGTGATTGTGTGCGTTGCTATGACCAGGTGCGCTGGGACGAAGAGTGAGAGTGCGCTGAGCCGACCAGAGGACGGGGATGGAGTGACCTGATTGCAAATATACAAACTTACGACCGGAGCCACGGTGAATGTACCTGGGTCGTCGGAGGAGTCAATTTGATTTGATGGCAGAGATGCATGATGGGGTGGAGCAGGTATTGAGCAGAAGGAGCCTTGCGGCAGAGTACCGCAGAGCCATGCCAGGCAGGAGCGGAGAGACGAGACGAGGCCAAGGTTGAGGAGGTGAAACAATGGTCCCAACCCACGGGAGCGGGCCCGAGGAAACGAAGGAGCCAGGTAGGTGAAGCCAGGAGCAGAGCCGGGACCAAGCAGAGGGCAGGCAGGAGCAAAGAGACGATCACGAGGCCAAGGTTGATCACGGCAAAGCGGCAAATGC
Source organism: Myxine glutinosa (assembly GCF_964187855.1). Classification (NCBI taxonomy): domain Eukaryota; kingdom Metazoa; phylum Chordata; class Myxini; order Myxiniformes; family Myxinidae; genus Myxine; species Myxine glutinosa. Next base: position 61,196,293 of record NC_136267.1, read on the forward strand.
AGCGGCAATCGACCGCCACCGCTACAAATCTAGATCACGGTGGGAAACCGCCACCAAACTGCTGCGATGGTCACAACCCACGAGAGCGTGCCCGAGGAAACAGCGAGCAGGCGAAGGAGCCGGGCAGGCGAAGCAGGGAGCAGAGCCGGGGCTTTTCAGAGGGAAGACTCAATGGCCAAAAAATCCGCACAACCACCAAAAAAAGCAAGCAACTGACAGTGGCCCGGTCGAAGAAGCGGCGAGCATGTGACGCCTGCGTCCTCTTCATACCGGACCGGAAGCCCAAATGTAAATTTTGTAAGATTTAGTAAGATTAGTAAGATTTAGTAAGATTAGTAAGATTTAAATTATACAATGGACTACAAAATGTAAATGTTTTATGATATTTGTTATATTATATCACTTTTATCTCTCAATATTGCTGAAATGAAGATCAAATAGCTGTATGTTGAAATGTGTTGAAAAAGTCAAAACTTTACATGGGGTGTACTTACTTTTTCACGTGACTGTATATATATATATATATACTAGCAGAGGTACCCGGCTTTGCACGGGAGTGGGAGGAGGAGGGGAGGGGGAAGAGGAGGGGAGGGGAACGGGGGGGGAGGGGGGGAGGGGGAAGCGGGGGAGGAGGAGGGAAGAGGAGGGGAGGGGAATGGGGGGGGAGGGGGGGAGGGGAAGGGGGGGAGGGAAGGGTGCGGGGGTGCCCAGGGGAAGAAGGGCCCCTCCCCTCCCCCTCCCCCCCCTTTCCCCTCCCCCCCCTCCCCTCCCCCTTCCCCCTCCCCCTCCCCCTTCCCCCTCCCCCTCCCCCCTCCCATCCCCTTCCCCCTCGTTCCCCTCCCCTTCTCTTCCCCCTCCCCTCCTCCTCCCCCTTCACACCAGGGGGGTTGACTCAGCCTGTCATCCCACCGAGGTCGGAAGTCGGAACTCATTGTCGTCAAATAAATGTAGCCTGTATGTTTCACTCTTTGTCACATGCCGTTGGTCCCATGTCAATCGGATGAAGTTGAAAAAGTAACGTTACGAAGGTTCTCTGGGACGTACTGATTCCGAATAATGAAGTTGAAAAATTAACGTTCCGAAATACGCTAATTACGCTAACAGAAGCGCTGGAGGGAGCACTGCGCTCCCTCCCTTAGATTCCCTCCCTCTTCTGCTCGCGCTAATTACGCGTAACACACTAATTTTAAAACCCGAAGTTTTTTTTAATTTTAAGGTGTGCTGTAGTCAGAAGCGCTAGAAGCGCTGCGCTCCCTCCCTTCGAATCCCTCTCTCTTCTGCTAGTGCTAATAATACGCTAATTTTAAAACCCGAAATTTTTTAAATGTTTATGTCTCCGTGACATTCCTGGGACCATCCCGAGTCGAACAGTACTTTCCGCTCGCAAATCCGTCCACGGGTTCTCGAGATCTTAGAGATCATACATAGATCAGGATACAGACACAGAGGCCAACTCTACTTTATATATATAGATATATATATATATATATATATATATATTGAACTGGTTAATAGTCTTGGTCATGATGTCTCTGATTATATAAAAGCAAATAAACCACCTGTTGTTGCATAAATAAATGTTTGCCTGAATTTATTTTGGGTTTGAAGGGGATGTTTGAATTTTCTGATTATTTTTTTTTCAGTTGTCATTTCCTTCCTTCATCCCTGGCCTTTACTGCGGATGTTCCCACACTAAATGAACACCAAAGTAGTGTGGCATAGGTCACCAGACTGGAAGGAGCAATATTTTAAATATTCAAACGCAAATGTTTAGTACAAAAATGCTTTTGGTGATTTCAACTTGATCAGGGCCAATGTTGATGGAAACCTCTGAAAATCCACTTGACTCTCTCCCGCACGCTGTCCCTTTTGACTAGTGCTCCATAGTAAAGACCCAAGGCAACCCGTCCCACCTGCTTTCATTTTTATTTTTCACTTGATGTTCACTCCTCATTGGACTGAAATCATTACCTCGTATTGGCAGGAGCGATGTTTGTGATCTTCTTGTCCTCTTCCCTTTATATATAAGGAAGTTTGTGATACCGGCCCAAAACCTCGTGTGTCCAATGGCATTTTTACCACATGGAAAAGAAGCAGCAAATCCGTTAAGTTCTTAAGTTAATTAAGCAAATCCATCAAGTTCTGGGGATGTCCCATAATACTGGGCCGGGAGGCGAATTGGACACGCCAATTGACGGATTTGCGCTGCTTATCCCGAGCAACCGATTCATATGAAGGTGAATGCAAATCCAAAGCAACAAATTATTGAGGAGCGCATTGATTGGTGTTAAGTGACATTGCATGACTGCTTTGCTTCTCGATGTAACGATAAAAGTACATTGAGAGTACGGGATGAGAATCTCGGCTGTTAAACTCTGTCGGCTGATTTTGAAAGTGAAAATCCACTAACTGACGGAAGTCTGACACCATCTAGTATGGGTTCAAATAATAAAGTTTAGGCCCATGTGGGTTCAAGATGGTCATCGGCTGAAGGTCCATTCGTGTGGGCACTGTAGAATTCACCAATAAAGAAGTAACATTCTTGATGGCGGACACGTATTTTGAAATTATCACATTGACTACTTGTGTGTTGCCCTATTGCAGCACACGACTGTGGGTAGCATCTTTGCTGGGGGATGTGGCTGTGCAACTGATTCAGTGCACCCTTGAAGGTTGTACTGTAGCTCAATAATTTGTAATTTTTTTCCAGGGTGCTCGCGATAGCTCACCCTTCCTGAAGGACAGCGTGAGATCTTTAACCTCCACCAACGAATGCAGCCAGACAGGACGACGAGTTTAATGTTCATCCGAGGGACGGCACATACTGATGAATCGCCCTGCCTGCGAAACACCAGGATGACAGTTTATAGCTGGGTCGTGATCCGAACCCTGGTTAGACAGCTCGGAGCGTGAATGTGTATACCTCTTGGGCTGAGGCTAACTTGCAGGCCCAGTGCAGCCAATAAGGCTAGTCCATCCATATTCGATGATGTACTATGACGATTTTCTTTTCTTTTTTTGACGAAAGTAATTTTTAATATCTAAATTTACTTGAAGAGATTTTTGAGTTTTATCTGGTTGTTTGCATGGTGAATGAGCTGTTTTTGATGTTTCGTTTACATTCGTACAATCCTTTACATCTCTCCCATGAGTCGTGTAAGAGTGCGGTGATCGTCATTACGTATCGGTACTCATTTGGGCATTCTTCCAGTGCCATGGCAGGCTAGGTACCGCCCTACGTACCAGATGGTAAGCTGCTCCGATGGTTTCAGGGATTTGTAAAGCACCGTTTTTGAAATACCAGTGCAATTTCTAAACATTGACAGACATTTAAATCTCACGAATGGAAGTTGCCCTGATGCATTTTCTGCACAAAATACCTGAGGTTTTCTTATTGAGGCTTGTATTTGTGTATTTACAGTAAATGCAAATATTTTCCTTCCTCGGCAAGTCAAGCCTACATGACCCGTTGCTTAAACATTCCCAACATTGTGATGGTCTTAGCTTGTTGTTTATCTTCACTTTCACTTTTGGCATTGGTGCAACAACCCAAAAATGGTCTGTGTGGGAGCTGCGGTGTTGAAGGCGCTGAGAGGTAAGAGTCGTGTTGGACTTACTCGGCAGAGCTGTGGACCGAGTTAGCACAAAGCTCTGACTCGAGGAGGTGAGCAAGGAGCGCGATGGTGCTTGACCCCTCATGACCCGGTGGGATTGGAGGGCTGGGAATGGCTGAGAAGCTAAGGGTTGCAAGGTTGGCTTGGTGAGCTCAGCTTGCAGCTATCCAGCTTTCTATGAATCGGTTGCCTCTAAAAAGACAAAAGGCCTTCAATGTTTCTTGTCACCACATGTGATTAGTGACCTCCTTTTGTTTGTCTTTTAGTTTCCTTGGCTGTAAATTTGTTCTGGGTACTTCCCATTAAATGTAGTTGCCAATAGGTTTTTTTTTTGGTTTTTTTTCTTCTTCCCCTTCTTGCTTTTATTTTCCACGAGGAAAACGAATGTTCAACCAAAGTCTTGAGGATCCTCTTTTTTTATTTTGGCTGAACGTTTGTAATAGTTCATATTTGGCCATATGGTGATGCTCCTTTGTGGGGAATGAATGCTGAAATTCGTATTTGCACCACATTTGCGGCATTCTTAGGCTTGAATGATGTGTGAGATGAGAACAAAGGGTGCTCTTTTGGGCCTGAGCATGCCACGTGTGGATGGCCTAGTGGGTGTGAGGTAGGACTGCTTGTGCCAGACTTTGTGTTCTCTATTTCCCACCGTCTGGACAATCATTTCTCTGTCGGAGCAAGAGAAGCTGTGGATGCACCGAGGAATGCTGGCCACTTGTGCTTGCGCCAATGAGCTCTTTCTGGCATCCCTGCTGGGCAAACATCCACATTGACACAGAGCCAAAGGTATGTCCTTGTGCTCACTCGTCACACTTCCCTGGGTCAGATGCACTCCTCTTGGCACTGATTCCTTTCTATTTCTTAGTTTAGGGAGTGTTGTTGATAATAATTTACCATTCCACTGTTTTGGTTTGTCTTTTTGTTTCCTTAGTGCTTGATCATTCCTTTTCACTTTCGTAATAGATAAGTTGATACTTCAATGAATACAGTCTCACCTGCATTTCAGGAGCTTCTAGTGCATTGATTTATTATTATTATTATTATTATTATTATTATTATTATTATTGTTATTGTTATTGTTTTTATTTTTTTTGTTGGTTTGCTTTTGTCATGAAAGTGTATATCATGAAGTTGTCTTCCACACCTCCTGGAAAGTTAACCTATGGTGTGTGACCACGGACCTCTTTACCCCCAAACCATCGTTATAAGCTGTTTATAAAAGCAGTGATCTTGAGAATTCTACGGCAGGCCTTACTTGACAAATTTGACTTTACATTTATATTGCGTAGATGTCGGTGCTGTTTGATTTGTTCACATGCTTTAAGTTTAACGAATGAATCACAAAGTTATTATTGAAGGAGCTGCGCTCCAACGCGAGTCAAAAGAATTGACGCGACCAAAGACGGAATTCGTCCGAGTTGCTTTATTGAAACAAAACAGCTCAGGTATTCTCTCAAGCCCGTTTATCGGGCAGCAATATATATACACATTTATGCCGGGGCGTTTGCCCGGGAAAACCGAGACCGGGCATGCCCGGGTGTCAAGGGCGAGTCCTGGAAAGGCGAGTCTGGACATGCCCGGGCGTCCTGGACGCGGCCTGGCAAGTCGAGGCTGGGCGTGCCCGAGCGCTCTGGGCGAGCCCTGGAAAGGCGAGAGCGGGCATGCCCGGACGCTCTGGGCGAGCCCTGGAAAGGCGAGTCTGGACATGCCCGGGCGTCCTGGACGCGGCCTGGCAAGTCGAGGCTGGGCGTGCCCGGGCGCTCTGGGCGAGCCCTGGAAAGGCGAGAGCGGGCGTGCCCGGGAGGTTCGGGCGTGCCCGGGAACAGCGAGTCCGGGCATGCCCAGGAGAGGCGCGTCTGGGCCCGTCCGGACGAGCCCTGCATGGCGATCGCACCCTGGCCGCGTCCTGGCAGGTGCAAGGCGATTGTGTACATTCAGCGGGAACCGCTACATTATAACAATTAAATTAATCCCTTTCTTGCAATACATTGGTTTCCTCTCCACCGTGGTGACTGGAGAATAGTTCTTCCTGATATATTCTACATCTGTGCTCCTTCTGAAGACTCCATTTTGGAGTTGTTGTTTTTGTTGTTTTTTGGGGATTTTTTGTTTTTTTTTAGAGAAACTGTTCAGAACCTTTTCTGTGCATTACTAAGTAATAAGATGCGTACATTACATTACATTGCATGACATAATAAAAAGCGACATTAATTTTTTTGGGCCCTTATAGCATCGCTGCTTCATTCACCAGACGAAGGCTGCGATCAGCTTGGTTTAAATGTTAACAGATTCCTTTAGCTCAAGTTCTTCAAATTGTAAACCCAATGTGTCTGACTGTTTCAAAATTTTATTTTTGGTACTCAAAATCTTGGCTCATAGAAGAGTGAGGTGATGGTGGGTAGAAGGGAAATTTTTGAACTCTAGAACAGGCAGATGCAACATTCAAGGAAATTAACGAACAGGAAAGGGAGAGAGGTGAGGGAAGGAAACGGTAATCTGCTCGCAGTTTGTGAGCCAGAAATTTACATTGCGTTACCATCATTTGGTCAGCAATCCAGCCACCCCCAACCTCCCTTTTCCACGTCCCCAACCCCTCCTCCATCCTTCAATTCTCCCCACCCAACCCTTGACACAACATTGCTAGACGTTGCTATTTGACTTGCTGACAAATGTCACACTCTCACAGTTTCTCTCCAAAAGGTCTGGTGAATCCTCCCATCTACTTTTTTAAACAATCCTCTTGTTTCACTCATTCAAATTTTTGTGCTTCACTTTGAGCCATGATCTGTCTTGGACGAACCATGTTTCCAAGTTGGCCTCCACAGACAGTCACTGACAGGGCATCATCTGGCATGCAAAGTCCTTCCTTGGCACACCTGAACTCGTATCCACTGACCAGGCTTTCATCCACAGCTTTATGGAGTGCTGCTCTCCCCTTTGGGCTGGTTTCCCTGCCTCATCTTGCTCGCCTTGATTCTGACCTTCAAGAAATCAAGGCCTTCAAGATGAATGGAATCTCCCATGATGAAGCTGTCTATGGGCCGAACACTTTTCATATCACAGATGGGTTGGTGGTCTGTCTTCTACCGCCTTCTTTCTGGTCTTGGCCCCTTTGCCCTTTATCCCCTCTCTAGGTTTCTACAGGACACACATGTTTCTCATTAAAACCCCCTTGGAAATTTGACCCCCTTGTAAGGAAACTCCCAAAATCCAGGATCACTTCTCACCTCCACTCATTCGTGCCTTTTTGCCCCACCTGTGGAACCACCCTCAGTCTCTTCAATGTCATTTTTCCCTCCAGGTCTTCAAGACAGCTGTTCATCACCATCTCAGATAAACCACCATTAATCTTTTCTACCCCTGTTAACCCTCCCTAAGCCCACTTTCCAAGTTTCCAGTTTTCCCTTCCTAAGAGTTTGTGGATGTATCCGTCTCGTTTACCCCCTGTTTCCTCCTCGAGCCCTCATTTCTCCCCACATTCCTCATTTCTCCAAATCTCCCTCTATTTTGTCCCTCAACTCTGCCTGTTGGCGTGTTTCCCCTTGGGTTCCAATCCTGGATGGGTCAGAGATAGATCACCTACTTTTCATGAAGGACACCGTGGTATCTAACGTCCACCAACTAAACCCGGCAACCGCGAGTCCCAGTTTAACATCCATCCGAGGGATGGATGGTACACACATTGATGAATCATCCTGCCTGTGAAACACCGGGCTGACAGTTTATAGGTGTCTTGGGATTAGAACCAGGCGCGACAGCTTAGAGTATGCGTACCCAGGCGCTGAGTATGTGTACCTCACTACCATTTGGATAAAAGTATAGGCTGTGATATAATTGCGGTGTTGTGAATCTTTGGTGGCCTGGAAGGAAATATCACATGACAAGCATATTAAGCATACAAGCATATATGTAGAAATTCAAGTCTTAGCTTGGAGTACAGTGTAAATTGACATGAAAATAGCCCAACCTGGACATTTTTGGTGCTAAATGCTTCATATGATTGTCATGTATCTGCAGAAATAATTCTCACAAATTCAAACCTGGGGAACCCTGTTTTTTATTTGGTAAAAGTATGACCTGTTACAAGGTGTGCCAAGGATGGACTGCAGACTGCCGATCTGAGGGATGAGGTATGGAGCGGCAGAGAGTGAAGTCATCAGCAAAGAGATAGAGAGGATTTTCCAGAGAGTCGGAGAGATCATTGATGAAGACCAGAAAAAGCACAGGGCCCAGAACACTGCCTTGGGGAACTCCAGCCTGAACAGGAAGGGGAGATGAGAGAAATCCATCCAGGGCCACACGTTGACTATGGCCAGAGAGGAAGTCTGCAAGCCATGAGTGGAGATTTCTATGAATATCATAGGAGGAGAGTTTGGTGAGCAGAGCGGTGTGCCAGACCGTATTGAAGGCATGTGATATGTCAAGGGAGACAGCTCTGATTTCCTCTTTGGCATTAAGGACCTCCATCCATTGTTGAGACAGCAGAAGCAACATGTCCGGAGTAGAATGACCTGGTCTGAATCCAAATTGATGATCTGAGATCAAGCCATTGGAGAAGAGGAAGGATTTGATGTCAGAGGCGATGATTGATTCCATGACCTTGCTGATTATTGGGAGCAGGCTGATTGGTCTATAGTTGCAAGGATCTGTTTTAGCACTTTTTTGTGTAATGCAGTAACATTGGCTGATTTCCAAGCTGATGGCAGATGACCTTGAGCAAAAGAGGGTGAAGAGAACAGAGAGAGGGAGTGAAAGAGCGGAAGAACAGGATTTTAGGACCCGTCGCCTGATGCCGTCAGGTCCAGTTGCAGAATCAGAGTCGAGGGTTGACAGAAACTTTTCCACCTTGTCAGGAGGAAAGGACACAGAGTCCAGGAGCAGCTGGGTACGACTGGGTACGGTGGGTACAGAGAGGGATGGGTTTGGGACACAAGATTTAGAGGCAAACACAGAGTTGAGGCATTCGGCTTTTTCGCGTGCGGAGTCAGCCGTGTAGCCGTTTGAGGTGAAGGAGGGGATGGAGGGGGAACAAACACCAGAAACAGATTTGACCAGACGCCACCAGGATTTGGAAGAGGGAGACAGATAAGAGAGTTCGGTCTTAAGAACGGAGAGATATTGTTTCCTGGCTCTCCTGAGGGTGGACACACACTTATTTCGGGCTTTGTGAAAGGAAATGAGATTTCCTTCCGTTGGATTTGCTTTCCAGGAGACGAAAGCAAGTTGTTTCTGGGCAACAGCCTCACCACAAGATTCCGGGTACCATGGACGGGAGGAAGGGTATGACAACTGAAGACGAGATGGGATAAATCTGTGCATGAGAGAGAGCAACTTTAACATGAGGAACTTTAACAAGGAAATGATCAGAAGAACCGATTGGAGCAGAAGAAGAGTAGCAGACATTTGCAGGGAAGTTAGTCATAACCAAGTCTAGAAGAGAAGATGCTCCGTTGACTGAGATCCGGGTCGGGAAATTGATAGATTGTGTGTCGCAGAGTGAGTCGTGTGAGTTTTAACCACCCAGTGAGTCGCAGAAGTCCTTTGCTGAGGCGCCATGGCTGGTGTGAGAGGAACTCACACCCAATTGGCATGATGACAGTTGAAGTCGCCACATATGAGGAAGGGAGAGTTGGGATGAGTGGATAGAAGTTGGTCCATGTTGTCGGACACGGAGATGTAAATGGAGTCGGTTTGATCAGTTTAAAATATATTGAGCGTGATCATTATACACGATCATTATACATTATACGTGATCATTATACACAACAATTATATTAAAGAATATAAATTTATGATATCATCGCTCACGTGGTCTAGCAGCCATATTGGATAACTAAAAAAAAAAAAAACCTTCAAAAACAGAAGAGTTGGCCAAGTTGACTGCACAGGGTAAATATTCTATGAACACCATCTCGTTTTGAGGGGTTATGCATTAGTTAATTTGGGGATGTGATGTAATATTGTGTAAAAATGGATGTAAACTTTTTCAGTGTGACTTTGTGTTTAGTCTGTCAATGTTGTACCGGTTAATGTTATGTTAAAATATGATTGGGCCTGGAGTTTGAAAAGTAGACATAACCACTTTAAGAAATGTTGCCATTGCTGTAAGTTTCTAAATATGTATTGTAATTTAGGGTATGCTATACATTATAACCCAGGGTGTGCATGTCTCGAAGGTGAAACATTAATGATCCATATATTTGACTTAATTTTACACCATAATGAGAAATTCATAAATATGTGAATATGTATACGGCACGTACTTGTTGCAAAATTAAGTACAACTTGTTTTTAAAGTACAACTTTCTAAATCGATCATATAGGAGCCACAAACTTGGGACAGGGACACAATATATTGTATGTTTGTGTTTGCCTCTAATTTTATTGATAAATTAGTGCATAGAAAATGTTTACTTAACAGAAGTTAACATCATGACACCCCATTGATGGCCATTTTGAAATTTCCCCAAAAACGTATTTCCACAAGAGTAAATTTGTGAGGATTTTTTTCACATTCTCTTTCCACAAGAGAATGTGACCATTTCAACTTCTAATAAGGTGTTTAAAACAAAAATATGGTTATTATCGAAAATGTCGGTCATTGTCAATATCTACTGGACCATAGCTAGTGAACAAGTTTCCAAGCGGCCAATTGCAACCCGACCATGTTTCAGCAGTAGTTGTGTGCAGGACTCTGAGGAGGATATACCAAACTGGTTGTGTTGATTCAAGTTGTCAAGGGAAAAAAAGCCACAACCCTCCAAAAGTGATGATGTTAAGTACCTCCAAGTATTTTCTCTATGTCATGGACTACGAGCAAAAGTGCCCGGCGTTGCTGGGTAACAATGAATCACTTCCTGATGGGAATATGATATACGCAATCTGTGTCCATCATCTAGAGGGAATTTAAAAAATAGATCGCAGGTACAGTCGACTCTGATGCAGTGGAGTGACACCTTATTCCATGCAAGTTACACTCACAAACTGCTTACGAAGTACCAGGCTATGCTTCTGCAATTTAATAAACCATTCATGTACGACCATGACATTCTTTTGCTCCTTCAGCTGATAGTTTCGTTCAGTTTCAGTAACACACACACACACAGTAACACACACACACACACAGTAACACACACACACACAGTAACACACACACACACACAGTAACACACACACACACAGTAACACACACACACACACACACACACAGTAATACACACACACACACACAGTAACACACACACACACACAGTAACACACACACACACACACAGTAACACACACACACACACACAGTAACACACACACACACAGTAACACACACACACACACACAGTAACACACACACACACACAGTAACACACACACACACACACAGTAACACACACACACACACACAGTAACACACACACACACACAGTAACACACACACACAGTAATACACACACACACACACACAGTAACGCACACAGTAACACACACACACACACACACACACACACACACACACAGTAACACACACACACAGTAACACACACAGTAACACACACACACAGTAACACACACACACAGTAACACACACACACAGTAACACACACACACAGTAACACACACACACAGTAACACACACACACAGTAACACACACACACAGTAACACACACACACAGTAACACACACACACACAGTAACACACACACACACAGTAACACACACACACACAGCAACACACACACACACAGCAACACACACACACACAGTAACACACACACACAGTAACACACACACAGTAAAACACACACCGGCACCTGTCTCGTATACGGCATAGCGAGATGCGTATATATCTATCACCTGCACCGATGTTGAAAGGTGAGATGTGTATATCTATCACCGGCACCGATCTCGTATAGCTAGATGCGTTTTACCTGACAGTTAAATTTTAAAAAGATGACACCAGAACTAGAACCCCAGCCTCGCTTAAATAAATGCATATATACACCGAGTTATATAATCGCAAGATATTGTAAATTTTGTCAGATTTCACTCCAGATTTGGACATTTAGTCTACAGCATCCAATCCTCCTATCCGAATCTAGATTTTGATGATATGCTTCACTTATGCAATTATAATCTATCGTGTTTCCAAGGCAAGGCACGTTTGAGTAGGCCGAAACAAAATGGCGGCTTACGAACCCAGCGAGGTGCAGTGGGCTGACCAAGATTGTGGGCCGCCATATTGGTAAACCACCAGGTCTATGAGCACCTCGTTAATCATCTTCAAAAAGGATGTCATAACACACCCAAACACCCAGTTTTCATCCTCACAATCTGTTGGAGGTCCAGGTGTATGCATGCAAAGTTTGGGGCCGCTAGGTTTCATGGTTTTGGAGTTGTGGAGGAGACGGACGGACACTGCCTTTTATTAGTATTATAGATTCCGTTTTAAAGATCTTGCAAATGACCATGCTGGAAGTGCAGGTGTTGACGAACATTCAAGATAAGTGCACATTTGTGCAATGTGGTATCGATGTTGTGGAGCTGCCTGAAAATGTTTACTGAAGAGAGTAAGAGGGAGTGGCAAAGTTGTTATTTCTACAGTTTCTTATTTCCAAACTGCAGTTGTACATGAAACATTATTACCCCGCACACGTGAAACGAAAAGTGGGGTCAAACAATTGGTTCATGTCTGTCCGTCTGTCTCTTACCAGTTTATGATCAAGGAACAACTTGTGTAAATCGACTTTTATTTCAAACATGAATCCTAAGACAAGTTTGCCGTTTTACAGTACCTTAGCTCGAAATTCATCTCGATCGCACATCAGAGAATGAATGAATGGTCGTTTTAAGGCCATTTTCCCCGTTAGAGTGGGGGTTAGCCTTGCGGGCCCCATGACAATCATGGTTCCCTGTTTGAGGCAATGTTTTTATGGCCTGATGCCCTTCCTGACGCCAACCCTTGGTCACGCTCTTACGATGCGCAGGGATACGGTGTACCTATTCTAAATTGGGGTACACACCGTGATCATTCATCCCAAGCAAGCTGGTACTCAATTTGCCGACCTCGGAAGGATGACAGGCTGAGTCAACCCCCCTGGTGTTAATTCAGCGATCGACCGGGATTCAAACCCAGGATCCAAGGATCCCAAGCCGGCACCCTAACCGGCACCCTAACCGCTAAGCCAACACCAGGCTCAGAGATCAGAGACAGAGGCACATCAGAGAGGAATGAGATATATTTTTTCCTCTGTCTGCCTGCCTGGCACTCAAACAAAATAGGAAATAATTTCTAACAGGAAACTTAGCTTTTAAGGACGTTACAAAGGACACAAACACCAGGCGTGAATAACTAATGTAACGTGCTAGATAGGGTAAAATGGCAGTAAAACCCGGAATTATTTATGCGCCTTTAAAC